>NW_018020607.1:94847-142458 GCF_002006095.1 Pseudomyrmex gracilis
CTTATTACAGTTTTTTAGTTTGAGCCTGTTTCTGTAAAGTTTAGCTAGCTGCAGTTGCGTATGTGTTTAAAAAAGCCCTTATTCGATAAACAAATAACTTTATTGCTCTTAAACAATCAACAAAAAAAAGTACCACAAACGTTCTTCTGTATGTAAGGTGAGGTGTGTAATTCACACAGAAAAAAAATCATTGATTAATGCAGTTTTTATTATCAATATCAGTACTGTACTAATATCACACAATTATTAGTACAGTCTCTTTGACAGTCAAAGTTTTAGTTATAAAAATAAATTAAAACTTGAGTTTGTAACAAAAAATATCAACATGTCAAGTACCTATTATTAATTCAAAGGCATATAATTACGCATTATCATAATAATAATTATGAAGTTGCCAACAAAAAATAGTTAAAAAAAAACTTTGTACTTAAGATTAAGATAACAAAAACAAACTTTTTCTTTTATCTAAAAAACGAAATAACTTCTATCTAACCTTTGGTTATTATTTAGTGCGACAAGTCGACAACTCACGAACACGAAAGAAGTTTCGGTTTTAGTAGTAGTTTCGGCCGGTTCGCTGCCAAAACCGAAACTAAAACGAAACTCCAATTTTGTGCCGAAACTGGCCGAAACCGAAACCAAAACCGAACCTTCGGTCGGACACTAATCGAAATATATTTCTCTTTGTCGATTTTCCCGGCGGAGCCCTCTCTATGGTTAGCATATAGGCAGGGCCTCTCTATGAGTATAAGCTCTATGCGAAGAGCCGAAATGCCGAGCGTGACCTCACGCACACGGACAGCGGTTCTCGCTTGTGTGCGTGCCCCTACCATCTCGGTGCTCTTACGCAGTAAATTTGCTGAATCGGCCATTTTGAAAAGTAGTCGTAAATATAAAAGCAATAAAAAGCATAGGCTACTAGTAGAGTGCGACTAGTAGAATAGCCGAGACGTCAAAAAACGTGACAATCCCGACACTTTTGTGAAGTTGGAAGAAAGATTGCAGCGATACTAGTAAGCATCTTTAAATTGTATTTTATTTTTAAAATGTGTTCTCCGATAATGTCGATATTAGAAAGTGACCAAGTAAATTCAAACACCAATCTACACGCTTAATGGTTTTAAGTAAACGGCGCAAAATTTACCTAATTTAAAAGTAAAGTTGACTTACTTTCTTTCTAGTTTTACATTGCAATCATGTTTAAATTACGCACTCTTAACGTCATAGCTAATAAAATTGGGTTTGACAATTGTGGTCATATGGATTTCGTGGGAGGTAAGTTCTGGTATAAGAAAGAATTTACAGTTAATATATATGGACTGAAAAAAGTTTTTTCGGAATATATGCCAAGGTGATTTATGGACTTTTTAACGAATTTACGCTTTTGAAGACAATCTTTTATACTTTAGTGTGTGTTTCATTTTTGAAGCTAGCAGTTACAATTTTCAATGTCTTTAAATTTGTTTTTGTGTTTGCTACAACTTTAGTAACTCAGTTAGTCAATTAACGACTCGTATGTAATATTGTTACTTTTACAAAAATTAATAGTTTTATATAATTTATAGAAAGGAAACAAATATACCTACATATCAATAAAAGAAAGGAAGACTTGACGCGACATTCGTAAACCTTTCAAAAGAAAAAAAACAAGTTGACAAAAAGTCATCGCTACTGTCCACACGCATTAGTTTTGACGTAAGTGAAAACGTTACGTCAAAACTTCGCGAAAAAGAAAACAAAGATTACACAGTTAAAATACAAACGCTAACATAACCGGTTAAGTCCCAAATTTTTATCTTTAGACGTAACGTAAATTTAGTTTAATAGGAATTTTACTTGTGAGATGACCTCGGAGCATCGTATAAAATACAAGTATATTATACGATACTTCAAGAGATTTGCGCAATTCGTTTCACGAAAAAGACACCTGCCTGAAGACACGCGCATTTGCATGTACGTTGCGTAATATATAATTAATCAATATTCAATTTCACAACGCGAACTTAAAACAGCTCGAGTCGAAATTTTGATGCTACTTTCAAACTTTACTAACAAAATTTGTTAAATCTAAAGAAACCTGTCTGTGTAGGTTCAATAGAGGTTTTAATTGAGCCTATTTTACTACTTTAGCTCCTACAAAAATAGAACCTACTTTAAACCTAACTTGGAGAAAATGGAAATTTGTGACACTTTTAGGTTGAAAGTAGGAGCAAATTTTATCCTTGCAATTGAACCTACTTTACTATCGTAACTCCTATATATAGTAGAATGAGAGGTTCATCAGAGAGTCAAAATTTCGACTCGGATTATCATTTACTTTATTATTTTGTAGTCTTTGTCTTGATTTATTAGCGAGATTTGTGATGTTAGATTAGTATTGTATTATATTTTTTTTGCAATTATACATTATGTATTTTCTCTACGTATCTAATAATTGTTTGTACATATTTGTAGAGCAAGAGATTTTAGTTACTAAAACTAGTAATATTATACTGTCTTTACAGAATTTTATATTTTCTTTACAGAAGTGTTATTTGAATATTAACGTGTTGAGCTGATCTTGACTAATGGATTTCAATCTAGCAGGGGATGTTATTATTTCTTATATAATTACTGCTGGATTAGTAGCATTATTACTAAATTATGCAGAAGTCTATTTGCCAAAATGGATTATTCATTTTTTTTGTTATGGAAAAATCGCAGAGACTCGTCGCCACGCTTTAATAGAAAAGATTGAAAAAATTCCCAAAAAGTAAGTGTAAACATTTACATTATTTTACATATATTATGTGTGTGTAAATTTTTTCTGTCAAAAAAAATAAAAAATGTACAGTAAAAGTATATTGAGAAATAAACAGTTTCTGCTTGTTATGCATTGACAATCGTTTATAATAAATTGCTTATTTCGAATGTTTTAGATTATTTGTACACTTGTATCTTGTTGCTGGACCAATGACACTTGTTTTATTTTACGTAGCGTTAAAGAAATATCTCTATAATAAAGATGTCTCCGACAATATACTTTTTTTTTTGGATGTCTCATTAGGAACATCAAGAAAACCTTTAGGTACGTATATGATGTGACTTTTATAGAAAACTTAGTATCATATCAAATTCGTATAAGAAAAAACTTCATTTATATCATTTTAGTATCAGAGGAAAGTACACTTCTGGCTATTGTAATGTTATCCACCCATGTGTGGAAAAGAGCGTTTGAACAGATGTATGTTTGCGTGTTTAGTGATCAAAAGATAAATGTAATTTTTTATGTTCTTGGACATATGTATTATTGGACAGTGACAGCATCTTTAGTAGGAGAGTCTAAAGGATTCGTTAGAGGTAAATTAAAAAAAGTCTTAAAATTTATACACATATGTATAGATATATATTTAATTATATATTTTTTAATAAGTATAATATGTTATATTTATTTAATTATTATTCATAGTTACTTCTATTCAATATAAATATATTCTTTCGATTTTTCTTTCTATTTTACTTATATCTCTTCTANTCGCATAGTAATTATAAAATTTATACAATTCTATATTTTTTATATATGTTAAATATATTTAATTTATACATTTACATATATTAAAATGCTTATACATGTATATACAAACACAGGATCACATGCTGATTTTTCCTTGCACAAAATAACAATCACGCAATTGTTGTGCGTACTTATATTTTTGTGGTCTACATATACGCAACTTAAAAGTAACTATATTCTTGCGGGACTGCGAAAGAATCAGCACGGTGACGTGGTGACCAAGGAACACAAGATACCTACCGGCGGACTGTTTAATTACGTATCAAATCCGTTGCAATTGACAGAAATATTGGTATATCTGGCCCTTTCCGCAGTTCTTTGGCAAGCTTCTACATTTCATTATGTTACCGTGTTTGTTATAATAAATCAGGTATAATTCACCGCATTTTTTCTTTTTTTTTATAACAAATTGACAAAGATATTACAAGAATTTTCTTTTTTTTTTACAGGTCGAATATGCATACTTGTCTCACCAATGGTATCGAAATACTTTTAAGAGTTATCCAAAGGAAAGAAAAATCATAATACCCTATATTTGGTAGCTTTGTATAGAAAAACAACACGTGAAAATAACGTGACTGTAATTTATATTATATATACATTAAATAACACATATTATACATATAATTTATTATATATTTATAATATTATACTTTATATTGTATTATATGTATTACATACATACTACAGTAATGTCACTGACTTTCGCCGCGCGACCTTGGCGGGGCACTGACCTCGGCCGCGCGACCGCGCGGTGGAGTTACTGACTTCGGTCACGTGATTACGGTATATATATATATATATATATATACATATATGCGTATGTGTATTATATATAGATATATAATATTATACGTATAATATATATAATATTCTCTTTTTTACTGTTTTCCTTGTCACGTGACGTTAGTTACGTGTTGTTTTTCCACTCTTACTTTTTTCTATTTTTCAAGTTTGATTTTTTTGCGTTATTTCTGACATCTCTCATATGTGTAATATATAGTTTGCAAGATCATCATGCTTTTCCGTTTCTAGTCGTAAGGAAATTGACTAATCAGAATGTATCCTATATCTCTACTATTTTCGGACATAAATTTCTGATTGGTCAATGTCTGCTACGGCTATGTCTTAAGCTGCGTTTTGTTTCACACATATGAGCGCATTTATCTATACTATACGTGACGTGTACTGTAAATAAATGCGCGCATATGCGTGAAACGGAACGCAGTCTTATGCTCGTAAAATGCACGTAATTGTATGTGTGATGGCCTTAAACAGAGGCGGACCGTTAACTTTGGGGGCCTTTGGCTAATACTACTCTACTTATGCCAGTACTTGGAATTATTTTTAGTGCAAAAAAACAAAACGGTTGGTTTCGCCGTTTTTCATCACGAAGGGGCCCTTTAATTGAACGGGGTCCCAGGCTGCAGCTCATAAAGATTATGCCTAAATCCGCCTCTGGCCTTAAAGATCGATTATTTACGTGGATTGTTAAAACGTAAAGTAAAGATTGTACAAGATTTGCGCGGTAAGTTGTCATTTTTAATATGAGTACAAAACAATCGAGCAGCATCTGTATATCAAGTATAAATAGGAGTAGTTAGTCATATGAGTTTGTTCATTTCACATGTACATATAAAAAAACATAGGAAATGATTCATAGTGCACATATGTCACACATTATTATGTATTTAATTGCAAACTGCAACGAAGTCAATCACTTGATAATATATGTAATATTTAATTTAATGATAGATATTGTAGATTATGGAAATGCCAAATACAGCTGCATCTGGTAAACCTGAGGAAAATGTATGTATTTAGTTTTCAATTTCAAGTTCACGAGAGTGTGTTCGCTTTAAATGCTTATATTCATACTGCTTTATTCATAAGCTATTAAAAAATTGTTCAATATTATTCTCTTTCAGAATGACACTTTTTTCAAGATTCTTTTGTTTCGTGCAAGACCAGTCATTTTTATTTGCTATCAGATAAAACTAATTTGCATCATTGATATCTGTAATCTTATATCTCTGCATTTATTTCAATAATCACATGTGTCAATAGTCATGTGTTCATTAATAAACTTTTATACTTCCTTAATTTCATTGCACACAGTGCAGCAAGAGCTACAAAACTCATGTAGATCCTAAATATGAGTGTCCCATTTGTCTACAATGGTTACATGAGACAGTTTTAACATCCTGTGGACACAAATTCTGTTCAAAATGCATTTATGCTTGGCTTGAGTAAGTTGTATTTATTAGTGTAGGTGTATTCATATTTTACTATTAACTACTATACTGTATATAATAAAATTTCGAGGATTCCTCGTATTGGCTTTTACTCATCAATAATGACATTTTCATGAGGAATCCACATCTCAACTGTATAATAAAATTTATTATTTATTATAAATTGCCAGGAAAAAAGAGTCTTGTTGTCCAGTTGACAGCCGCTCCTTGAAACATGAAAATGATCTTTTTAGAGATCTCCACACTGATAGAGAAATATCTCAGATACATATAAATTGCCCGTATCAACAGTTTGGTTGTGAAGTAGAATTATCTCCTGTAGATATGAATACACATATTGATCAGTGTACTTATAAAACAACTCTTTCAGAATCTCAAAGTATGTTTCATGTATTGAAAGATGCATATAGTAAAACTGTTCTACTCTTGTCATACGATCTAATCTCATAATTGATACAGCACAAAATACTGATAAAGGGATGTCTGTGGAAGCAATATTGTGGGATCCACCTCAAAAGTCTGGGGCACAGATTTCAAATAAAGAAGGACCTACTCCTGATTGGCAACAGTTACTCAAGTACTTCAAATATTTTATGAATATTGCATTTATAATCACACATTCGCAGCCGCTAACATTTTTACGTTATTTTAAAATGATTTTTGTTAATGGTTTAAAATAGTTTTTCTAGTTGTTCTACAATAATTAGATTTTTTTTGTAGAGTGCACGTGATTTCCAGTTAAGAATCGCGCCACAATCGCCGGCTGCGAAAGTGGCAAAGCTCAAGTGCGTGTAAAAATTTTGAACTTTTTTTCTAGAAATTTGTACGAAAGAATAGTAGTCCTAGAACAAGCAAATCGAGAACTTTCCATAACAGTGTCTAATCAAAAAAGTCAACTGGAAACTATGTATCTACAAACTTGTAATGGATTTTACATATGGAGACTAAAATCTTTTCAAGAAAAACTCGCAGCTATGAAAAAAGATCATCTTCAAATGTTTTATAGTCCAGCATTTTATACAAGTCCATACGGATATAAGATCTGTGCTAGGATCAATATATCCTCTAACGATGAAAATTATCTTTCCTTGCTTTTACATATTATGAAATCTGATAATGATGACGCTTTAGATTGGCCTTTCAATGGAATAATTTACTTTGTATTGGTACATCCACTTAATTCGGACGAAAATATTCGTGAAATAACCTTGTCAAGGCGTGATCTTGAATCCTTTTGGAAACCTGCATGTGAATTGAACAAACGTAGCTTTGGTTATACCGAATTTGTACACGTAGACGAAGTATTAAAATATGTGTGTGATGACGAAATAATTTTTAGAATAGAAGTTCATCCGGATGATAAATTTAAGATGACTCTGATGGAGTAAAACTGAGATTAATTTATTTGTGTGTTTGAGATATAATTTTATAATCGAAAGTATTAGATATTAAATAAGATATATGTCAACAGGTAAATTAATAAATTTTTATTAAGATTTTTAAGTTAATATACTAAAAACAAAGAATTTTGTTTGTTCATAAATAATTATAATAAGAAATTTATATTGCTATAAATATAAATTTGCTATGAGTATACACATACACATAAATGATACATTGTTACATATATAAGTGTAAATTTGTATTAAATTAAATATAAATGTTAAAAATAAATTAATTTTAACGGATATATATACATATTGTACAATGTTGTTTTTTTATTTTAATGTTGTACAGATTTGGACAAAGCTTAAATTCTAAATTTAAAGCTACTGGATATTTATTTCTCTCATGTTGAGTTACTCTGCGGAGGGTTCAAGTTAAGACGAAAATATAAGAATGTGATCACATGCAGCCAAAACATCAAGACGGAAAAGATTTATTGTGAGAGATCAACCAATTATAAACGAGCTATTCCATTCGAATTTTGGCGGTCTCTTTTGGTCACACATAATACATAACTTTATGAAAATTGTAATTGCTTTTTTATCATAACATTGGTTGCGCTCGAGAAGAGTGCTATCAGCACTATTGCATTATCATTCTATGGTTTTTGTTTTGGCTTTTTTTCTCACGCAGACCTCATCGCATGTCCACATTTTCGATTATTGAGATATTTGTTCTATACTCAACTAGCTTTGTTCCACATCCAGGAGTTTTAAAATCTGAAATATGTATATAATTTCAATCGAAAAGAGAGAGAGGGAGAGGAAATGTATTTGTATTATATTATCAGGTACAATGATTCCAATTCTGGAGTGCAGTTAGACAAAGTAGGACACCTAAGTGAGAGTTTGTTCTACTCTAGTTACTTGCTCAATTTCTTACCGACCGTTAAAGCGCAAACTACATTATGTCGGAAAATATTATAAGATGGATTTTCTTATTTAACACGATATTTATTGGACTAATTGGATTACTAATCAATATTTTGGAATCCTATTTACCTATAGTAGTAAGGCGTACTTTTCGTTACGGCAAGTTTAGTGAAAATGCATGGAGCTCTATCGCAGCAATGTTGGAAGTGCCCAAAAAGTAAGTTTAAAGTTTATATACACATATATTTTTGTGTGCCAAAATCTATTATTTATTATAATTTAAAAACATGAAATCCAATAATTCTATATGCTTTGTTAAAATGTGTACATTATTAACTGTATCAGGAAAAATATTTAAAAACAACACATTTAACATTTTTACCATTTATATGCACTTGCTGTTTTATTTTAGTAAAACTATACAGAACACATTTTACTTTTATTAATATGTAATTTGTTACTAACTTTTATGTGGTCCTTTAGGTGGTTTAGACATTTCTATATTTTTGCTGGGCCAGCATCGTCTATTGTTCTCTGTTTAATCTTTTATAGATATTTCTGCAATGGAAATTTACCTAAAGTTGTATTGCTATTATTAGATGCTTTATTAGGACCATCAAGGAAACCCTTAGGTATGATTTTTTATCTAGAAAGAGAGTGACAAGTATTTTTATTATAATTAAACAGTATGTTCACACATATATATTTAGAGTTGTTAAATATATAATTAGTTAATTTTATCTCTTAGTATCAGCAGAAGATGTGATATTAACTATTCTCGTATGTAATATACATTATTGGAAAAGAGCATATGAAGTATGTTATGTTAATGTATTTAGTGATCAAAAAATCCATATAAGCCATTATTTGATTGGCTTTGTGCATTACATAGGTGTATTTTTATGTATAATTGGCGAATCTGAAGGATTTGTTCAAGGTACTTTTTTAAAAATTCACAAACATTTATATATGTATAAAATCTTTATTTTGCACCATACAATTGCATATATATGTGTACTTTATACACACACACAGGTTCTTTGCCTAAAAGTGTATCCTTACACAAATTAACAGTTTTGAAAATAAGTTGCGCGCTTATATTGTTATGGTCGTCATATATGCAGTTCAAAAGTAATGTTATTCTTGCGAATTTGCGTAAAAACAAGCAAGGAACTGTTATATCTTATGACCATAAAATATCACACGACGGACTATTTAAATACATATCGGGTCCATTGCAACTCACAGAAATAATTGTGTACATCATGTTATCTGCAATTCTTTGGCAAGCTTCTACATTCCATTATATCACACTTTGGGTTTTAAGTAATCAAGTACGGAGTTTATAATTTTCTCAATGTTGATATTCACAAATGTAAAAATTACTCTACATACTAATCTATAAATTATCTCATTTTAGATAGAAACTGCATTTTTGACTCATCAGTGGTATCATAAAACTTTCAAGAATTATCCAAAAGAAAGAAAAATTTTAATTCCTTTTATTTGGTAAGATATATATTTGTTGTATAAAATTAGGTAGAAATGAATGCTTATTTGTTTATGGAAAGAAACAATTGTATTTAACTATGTACCAAATAATACTTAATAAAATATTATGTATTATAAAAATAAATTTTTTAAATAAGAACGAGGATTTCTGGATACTATTTGTATAATATAAAATAAAGAAAATGATACATTATTTATATAACAATAACATGATAATAAGTTACAACAGTTTCTTTTAAGTTTTTATTTATTTATATTATAAAAAAACTTTAATTTTATCTTCTTCAATGTGCGAAACTGCAAACATTGTTGTAATGGAGATAATTGAAAATGAGGTTTCAATACTTGCTAGCTATTTAAACAGTAAACTGAAACAGACAAGTTATTCTTCGCTAAAACACAAATGTAGTGACAATTCTTATTAAAAGTCAAATATGAAGCATGATGATATTGAAATTTTGTCAGATTTCCTATCAATATCATCATGCTCCAAATAAATAAATATACAATTTGCTTTGTATAGATTATAAACAAATCTACAGGTAAAATTTGCGATACATACCTATACGGATAGCCTTGAGCCTTGTTTCTAAATAACGACAACAGAAGACTAAAGAAAACTGCAACTAATGCCAAACCTATTACTGCAAATATCCTGCGCTTCTTGACATCGCCTGTACGAGCTGCAGCCTCGGTCATTAGAATTGTTCCAAATGCTATTGCTCCATCTTTTTTTTTATATAATTAAGGTTTATATCATTGCATAAAATGCAACGTGAGAATTTTATATATTGGTTGTTGTTTTGCGTAAAATAATTTTTTAACTAGTAAAAGGATACTTATAGTTATAACAATATAGGTTTCCAACACAAATTGGCCCTGAGAAGATCCATGAATATAAGCCACATTTCCACTTGGTGATTTGTGAATGAACGGTGGAGTTCTAATGTGATTCCACATTTGTCCAGAAGTCATAAGTAAGGTAAAGAACTGAAAACAAAGTACATTTAAATTATGCCTTCAGAAAATTCCAATAGAAATATATGTAGATAAGAAAAGATATTTACCAAGGCACCGAGTCCCCAGAGAGTTTTATTATAGATAAAGTCCAGGTTGTTACGTCTGATGTATAAGAAACCTGCCACGAGAATCAGCAGCATTGCTATTCCTAGTGTACCTGAGTAATTTGGAGGTCTAAATACTCTGATCTGTAATCGGCAATGAAATCAGTTAAAAGAAATTCCAACTTTTTTACAAATTAACGCAATTCCAGTTAAACAGGTTGATTTTGTCAAAAAAGCTGTTAAATAAAAGTACATAACCTGAATATCTGTGCGTTCACCAATCCATTTCGCTATTGCTTCTGCAGCAAATCCTACTCTCTGGATGTCCATGGTATCAGCAACCTTTGGCTTTCCTTTGGGTGGAAAGTGCATATATACAGGCGCAGTATTCAGCCTCATCTGTAATATTTTGTTAATTATATCTCATATCTTCTTATATATTTTCAAATAAAAATGTAATTATCTTACTTACCAATTGAAATACATCTGAGCCTTCATCAAAATCAATAGAGACAAAGAATAACTTGTTGGAATATACCTGAGAATAGCGAAATGAATTGGCTACTATTGTAAATTCATCACTGGCATGCCTAGAATTATAACAAAAGTAACAAACATGTGTAAATCCAAATCTCAATTTGTTTTTTCTTCTTTGTTTTTATTTTCAAAATGTGTCTATACATAAAGTTCTTGAGAAAGAAAAAGGTACGCTAACAAAATAGTCTCACATTCAAGCCTAAAAATGTGTTGGTTTACCTGCAGATGTGACATTGCCTCTGGGGTGCCATAGCAGTAAACATAACTACAACAGAGTAATTCCTTGGAGTGGTTTTGATGTACTGTTTGAATTTCGGTCCATTGAACTTCAATACTGTTCTTTTTATGCTCATTTCCATCAGTTGCTGCACACGCTCCGCTAAAGAGGTGCCTTGAGTCTGCAAAGAAACATGATAAAATTCAACGTTCGAAGTCAGTACGAAGAAGTGAAGAAAAATTACACGGAAACTTACGGATTTTGTTCTGTATTGGCAAGCGACATAACTTAAACCTAGAACGAGAAGAATCAGAAGTGTGATGTGGGATTTGTACTTCATCGCGAACAGAGATAATATGCTGCAAGATTCCAACGTCTTCGTTTGTGCCGCTTCTACCGGCGATGCAGCAGCATTTAGCAGCTAATGATAACAGCGTGGAGTAGACTCCGATATATAGTGTGTATAATATTGATATCCACGATACAACGTGGCGCTTGACGTGCACACGTTTCGCAAATGTGTGTATGTGTGCGTATGTGTTATATGTGTGCGCAAGCGGATCGAACTTCAAAACTATTAAAATTTTTATTTATGTTTGACAAAACACCGAAAACATCAAACTTGACAAATATTTCGTCTCTCGCCACGTTTATATTTTCGCGATGACATTCGCAAAAATATTAAATGCGTATATCGATTGCGTATATTGACTCAGCTGTTTGCTCTTTTTTGCCTGCACCGCCTGCACTTTGATGACTTTCCCGTGAATTTAAAAGAAAAGAACGGATGAAAACTAACTACGAAAAACTGCTGCAAGAAAATAAATAAAAAATGCGAACAAATAAACTTTTGTTGATGACAAATATATCGTGCCGCGATTTTGACAGTGCAGCAAGTGCACGTGATACGGATCAGCAGGTCTACTGTGATTGGTGACCACGTGGCGAATCGCCGCGGTGCGGTGCTTGCTGTCGGTTAAACTGTCTTTTTAAATCGAAATAACCGATAACGAGTTTGACGAACGAATGTCCGCGCAGTGTTCGACGTACTTAAGAAGGGTTCGGGTCGTTTTCTTCAGGGGTGCGAGTTGGCGACAGGAAACCGCGCGAACGGAGACAAGAAACGTTGCTTGGTATCAACGGTTTCTTATCCCGCGCGTTTTCCGACACACAAATCTCGCACTGATCATTTCGCAAAGCGAATTACTCCGGAGTTGTTGATACAACAAAAGTAGAAAACGACGCACAGCAACTGGTATGTCTTTCTCCAAGGCAAAGATACAACGGTTCAACGAACTTGGAAGTAAGTTGTTTGTAATTTATGCAAATATATACAAAACAATTGTGTTGCACATACACACATACACACACCTAGGAAAATTTTTTAGACAAATTCAATCTCTGATTTTACAAATAAATAAATTTTATACTTGAGATTGAAACGATCTCATATGACTACATAACTGTATCTAGTTACACTTAATTAGATATGGAAGTTTGTTCAGATATGAAGGACAATTTTACCCGAACGTATTGTTTGTTATTTTTTCAATAATTTCTCTTGGCTGCTCTTCGTTTTTATATGCACGTGAAAGAGGATTTAATTATTTATTATCTTCGATCGCGTGTTAGCAAAGAAGAGAAGAGCATACGATGATATGTTTTTTATTCTTATCGTTTTTTTTTGTGAAATAACATTTATTTTAGTAAATAAAAAAAGGACAGAAATAAAAGTGGAATATTGAATTGAACGTGTTCACTGTGTAAATGATCTGATCTGACGAGACAAATTCTCATTGCAACAGATTTACGGAAAACGCGCGTCTCGATACGTACGATGGCGGGAAATCTTCAATGCTGTTTTCCACACGCTTTCTACGTGGTTTCCGTGCGATTTTTTAACGTCAATCTTTAATAGCAGCAAAAGTTCACTAAAACTTCAAAAAAAAAAAATAGAAGTAACAACCTCATACTTTGTAAAGTAATGACAATGTTGCTCACAAACAGTATGTACAGATACAATGTCATACTATCGCACATTGTCAATGTCAGTATCGCACATTGTTTGTTATTTACATATTTATTTATACATATAGGATGTCTCGCGATATGGGTTCCTTTTATAACACAAGTGTAAAGCGTGCTTTATTCCTCGCAAAAATAATTATAAAAAAATAATTGTAAAATTGAAAACAATCAGAAGGAACAATTGCAAACGTATAGTTTATTATCATTTACGCGAAAAATTTATATTTGTCGCGTATTTAACTTGAGACAATTAACAATTTTTTTTCTTTTATTTTGATGTGACATTCAAAAATTCAAGTACAAAAAAATGAAGGAAGGAAGTACCGATTGTGCGCAATAAGTCGAGTGATTGAAGTCGAAGAATAAATAAATTTAAATTTCCTATATTGATCCCTCTCTCCTTTGGAAAAAAAGCGTGCGGTAGACAACAAAAGAAGAAGAAGAAGACGTTTTATCAAGCACGGACGCGATGGGGCGATAGGGGTGGTGTGGCACCGGGAATATTACCGGCTACACCTGGTTATTCCTACGTCCCCCATGGATATCCCTTGCGCATTCAGAACAGCTGTCTCTTCCATTCGCGCCCTCTCCTTCCAATGCGCGCCAAAAAGGAAGTCTATTTAGCCTCGCGTCCTTCCTCCTTTGGTCTCTTCTTGCAATGTGTTGCGCGACACACCGATCGATATTGCACAATAAGTTTAAAACCGGCGACCTACCACATATTTAAACCTTTGTTCTTCTCCCTTTCCTCACATTAAACAACGGCAATTTAAAAACTTCACTCGATAAAAAGATTCTTCGACTCGATTTGTCGCATGCGTAAATATAAATAATTTATTATTGTTAATTTATTTATTATTATTAATTGTATGTGCTTCTATGTAAAAAATTTTTCTTTTCCCGATCATCTTCGGTTCCTCTTCAGAGAGTTTTAAAAATAAAGTTAACTTATTAATACATGTGCGATTTTGCAGGCGAGGCACCTCCGCCGGGCGCGTACGATCCGAAATTCGAATTTACTAAGGTAAAAGGGACCGTTATCGAAAGATGTGATAGGTTTGTAGAAACTAAAAGCACATGCAGCGCAGACGGCACATCGTCGCTCGGCACATCAGGAAAGAGCAGCGCAATGACCACGTCGACTGCTGCTTTTCGAATGGTAAGAGACGTCGAATTCCAAAGAAATTGTCTGACGCATAAAACGCAATGTCACACAAGCGAGTAAAGCAACAACTTTATTATTACAACGGAATAAAAACTCGCACGAAAAAGAAGTTATGTTTTTTTCTCTCTCCGTACAGCCCTCGGTGTCGAAGCGGATGATCACAAAACCGATCGTTTGCTCTAAACAAAAAAACGGACATGTATCTTTGCAAAGAAGTAACAGCATGAAATACGAATCCACTCACCAACTTGCAGATCTTCGAGTGGAGTGTCTGAACAAGGACAAAACTATACAGGAACACGAGAAACATATCGAGGAATTGAAGAACAATATAGAGAAGTTAGAAGCCGAGCTTGCGGAGCTGCAAACGAAGCAAGACAAGGTGGAAGCACGACACAAGACTGATATCGAAAGAATGGTTAGTGGTGATACTTCAAAGTAAAAATTGACTTTTCGCTAGTAAATAAAAATTACTTTTCGCTAATACTGTTAATACATCACCGTGTTTCTTTTTTTTTTTTTTTTTTTTTAATTTGCAGGCCAAAGTACACGAGGAAATACTAAACAGTTATAAAGAAAAACATAAGATAGACATGGAGATGCTGCGTACTCAATTAATAGAAGTGTCTGAGAAAAAGGATCAAAAAGATGAAGAAATCTCGAGGCAAAAGATAGAAACGGAGTTACGGGAGAATGTCGTCGACGAACTGTCAAAAAGAATATCAGCATTGGCTGTTATGAGAGAAAAAGATCACGTGACGGTATAAATTAAACATCATTTTTTGCGATGTAGATTAGTATGTGAGTTTCTTCAAATCGCAAATTTTGTTTTCTTTAATAGATCAAAAATCTCGAAATGCGCAACAGCGAATACGAAAACACGCTAAACGAAAAGGAGCGCGATTACGACAACAAGCTTGAATTACTGGAAAAAGAAAAGAGTCAACTCAATGTCCGCGTTATGAAATTATCGGAGGAACGAAATGATCTTGAAACTAAGTTGGAAAAGAGACAGTGTATTATTGTGGAACTTCAGGCTCGGTTGTGCGTTTTGGAGTGCGAATTAGATGAACTCAAAGCGAAATGTCAAGAGCTCACTGACAATTCTCATACACAAACTTGCAAGCTTACGGATAAATATGAAAAAGAAATTGAACACTTGAAAAGTGATTTCTCAAAAGAAAAGGAAGAATTGTTAATGGAAAATAAAATGTATCAAATACGTGAATTAGAAACCAAAGAAAAAACAAATAAGATGGAGGAAACAAACTCTTGTCTTTTGAAAGAATTGAAGGACATTCAAAGGCTTTACAAAGATGTGAGTATTCTCGTACATCTTCTTTTCTGATAATATGACACGCACAATATATGAATAATTATTTCGCTAATATAATTTTTTTGGTTTTTTTTAGGTAAGCCGACGTTTGCAAGAGACACAACAAGAATTGAAACTCTCAAACGAAAGGCACACTGCTATGGCGGAAAAATATAAAAAAGATCTGAGCGATATAAAAAGTACACATGCTGAGGAGAAATTAAAATTGGAGCAAGTGTTAGAGAATACCAAAGAGAAATACGTGAAAGAATTGGAAAACGTACGTTGACATGGAAAATTATTTATTTTTAAAAACCTGTACTTGCGCGACGCAATTGTAATTTTTTATATTCAATAATTGCATGTTGTATACAGATTACAAAAGTAAGAGATAAAGAAGTGGAAAAATTAACGGCGTCCAATAAGAAGCTTGAAGAGGAGATTAAACGGGTGACCGAAAGTGCGCAAAAGAGAATTGAAAATGCGGAGGCTGTTACCAGAGAAACATTGGCGGCTTGTCGCGTTGAGAGTGAAGAACGGGTGAAGAAAGTGATTATTGAGTGCGACGCGAAAGTAAGCGAGTCACACGTGCGTAAAATGCCAAAACATCACTGACTAATTTATTTTCTTTTAATAGTTGTGTGTGAACTCACGTAGGCATTGCTATGTTAATAAACAGATTTATGGGAAATGTTTTTATGGATGTTTTTGTCTTTTGTAGAATTGTCTGTTATCTTTTGCTGATGTGTTTTTCGCTGTGATGTTTGAGAATATTTGTTTCTGCAACATTCGCGGATGACACTGAAGGTTCTACTTTGTACTGTAGGTCAATACCATGATCAAAGAGGCGCAAAGCTCCGTGGAAGAAGAGATGCACATCGCTAGCAAAAGATACAAGGCGTGTCTCGCTCGTATGGAACTGGAACGCGCTTCATTAGACGAGAAACTTGCCCAGCGAGATACCGAAATCGCCAAGCTATCCGCGATGCTCGAGGAATTAAAAGCATCAGCAGAAACACAGGTGATTATATTATTTCTATGAGCATTTTCGTTACGTTGTTTATTGTAATAGTGCAATATTGTCACAATAAATGTTTAGGAAAGTTTTAGTCAGAGTTTACAAGTCGAGTTGGATAAAGCAGAAAGTGAGTTGGCGGAAAAGAAGGAAGAACTGAGAATTTTGAAGGATCACATCAGAACGGAAGCAGCCGAAATGGTTGCTAGGAGAAAAAGGTTAGTATCTTTCTTGATCTATTACATTGTATTTTCATTTACAGAGATTAATTTTATGTCCAAATTATCTCAAACATTCAGGTTTGATATGATAATGGCCGACAATCAAGCATCTATAATGGCGCTTAGTAATCGCTTGATGCAGAGCAATGCTGAAGTGGAAAGACTACAGTATGAGCTCAAACGTGATGACGAACGTATAGACGAGTACCAAGACTTGTTTAATATAATGCGAAAAAATTCGCAAGAAGTGCACGATCAAGTCCAAACTATCATGGAAGAATTGGACGTCTACAAAGAACTGGGGAATCAATTAATGACCGGAAATTTACCTGAAATGGAATCGTTAAAATCTATCTTTGAGAAAAAAATTGAGAGTTTAAAACAAAACGCAGCGAAGGAAATTGCGAGACTTCAGAACGAAATCGAGCAGAAATGTCTTCAAGATGAGGAGGTAATTTTGCGCACATGTGTAACAAGAATATTGAAATTTATCAGAAGGATAGTCAAATCAAGTTGTATTGCATTTTTATCGCAGCTGAAAAACCAACTTAACGAAATGGCTAAGAAGCTTAGCGAAGCTCAAAAACTATTACTCAAATCGGAAGAGCAAATTGATAGTCAAGCGATAGAAATAGGGAAAATGGAGCTAGAAAGTAGGAAGCTGTTAGAGCAATTACAGAAACACAAAGAATTAGAAGAAGCCAGTCGATTACTTCATAACCAAGCCATACTACATAAAACCGCTTTAGATGAGGTAAATTTAAACGAATATAACATTAGAACAATAAATTATATTTTACGTATATGAATATATATTCGTAGGCTAATTCTCGGATAGATGAGCTTTCCAAAACGGTTGAACGGTTTGAAGAAAACTTGAAACATAAACAGGTGATCTTTTCTCTAAGAATAAAATTTTTGCTTCTGTATGCAAATTATATATATTGTAGATGAACTGTTGTACTAACAGTTTTTTTTTTTTTTTTTTTTTTTTTAATATAGGAAACTATTTCATTATTAGAAGAAGAAACAATGAGATGGAAAACTAAAGAGTATGAAATTGCGCAACTTTTCGCGAAAGAAAAGTCGCGACGAGAAGAGGCTGAGGAGTAAGTCCGATTTGAGTAAAAATGTTTTAATCGCAAAGTCGAGTGATAATTACTATTTTGTATCTTACATAGGGAAGTTGCTAGAGTCACGGAATTAAATAACCGTCTCAAGAAATACGAGGAAATACATGAACAAAATGCTGCAATACTCGGCCACCAGAATAATAAGCAAAAAAATAAACACGTAACTCAGTTAAAAGAGAAGAATATGTCATTAGAAAAGGTTTGTTTATCCGTCGTTATTTATTTTATATTTTGTGTCATTCTTTATTTTATAGGATTTTTACGTTTTTAATTTATATGATTAAAGATTTGTGTATTATTTTATGAAATTCAGTTGGTACAAAAAAAAAAAAAACAGATATTTTGTTTACAATCTCTTTTACATACGCACTTTTACACACTCGATGAATAATGCACTTGCTTGTTGTTTGATAATGGCAAGGGATACTGATCATTATGTATATATACTCTTTTACTCTTCTGTTTACAAATTATATACTTATATAAAATGAATGTAAATAATACATCAGTATTGGTTTTATAATAATACATCAGTATACATTATGTTTTAGTTATATTTTATACAAGATGAATTTTATATATAAGAATAAATATTTTTGTTGTAAATTTACAATTGCGTTGTTATTTGTCCATTACAGCTTACAGTGTAACATATGTAGCAGATAGATATGCACGAATGTTTTTCTCCAAACGTTTGTGTCGCAGTTTTGAGCAGTTCTTATCTTCGTTCTTATATTTCAATCAGTTTAAAAGTAATAATTGTCAGTTAAAAATAATAATTTGATTTTAGGATTTACATGCCAAGAACAAGATAATTGAACAGCAACAAAAGACTATAGAAAAATTGATAATCGAAGGAAGCCGGTCTCATGGAAAAGGCAAAGAGAATATAGGAATGGTGCACTCGACCCCTCTGTCTTCGCCGCATAAGACGACGCCATTAAGAAATCGAAATGATTAATCTTAAGCAATAATCGTTATATAATACATAATTTTAGTTTAACGTGACAAAATGTTAATCGAAAATTATTTAAGCGGTAATTAATTTTATTATAAAGAAAAGCCAGATCGTATCTTTGAAAGATATTTTTTGTTTACGAAAGTTACGAAAATATTTTGTTAATACTGTTAATTTTGTCATTCTATTTTTCAGAGACTTAGATTACTAGCTCTTAGCTTAGTAAACAGAAGTCATATGTTCATGTGGCAAACAAATTTAATATAAATGGCATGAAACGTATATATGATAGTTTTTAATATATTTCTCATTTAGCAATTTTCCTTGCGTGACATGTGTAACCCAGACACATAGTTATCATACGATATTTTATATAATAATATATTTTGTATAAACTCTAGAAATATCGATTTAAAAATCTATTTTAAAATATATACAAACTATATGAAATGTAGCAACATATATACGTATATATTTTTCATCACGATTTCCCCTCAAAAAACAGTATATGAGCGTTTACGGGATCTAAATTATGTGAGTCGGTACGATGAGAGCCTTTAAATTTTATTTGAAAAACTTGACCAAGTTATCGAATATTTAATACATTTGACACGTGAGGACAGTTCGACTATTTTATATGTTTCGATATTAACGATATTTTTTTTCTCACAGCAATATTGTTCGAAAGAAACTTTATAACAGAGAGAAAGAGAGAAATCATCGACAAAACTCGTTCACACGATTTAAGACTTTATTATGCTCGACCACGCGCTCGAAGATCATTGCGGGCGGGCGGGTGGGTGCGCGCGCGTATGCTCGTATTATACATTCCGTCCGTGGCAGCTCTTGATACCAGTAATCACTGTACTCTCTGTAGTTACCGCTCTTTGAACTCCCACCTCTCTAAGGTCAATAGCTACATGAATTTTAAACATCGCCAACAAGTTCTACATGCTAATTAGTTCCCGTCTTATCAACGTCTCGTCTATTTACTGTTAATAACGACCGTCGCGCGCGCGCGCGCGCACATCCCTCTGAGAACGGCATTTTCGTGTCAAGGCGCGAGACTCAATTCGATCTCAAACTATGTGACAAAATCTCGTAAGATGTAATTTGCGGAGCAGCAAACGCGAAACTTTCGGAGAACGGATTTTGTCGTATCGTCGCGTAATTTGGATTTTATGCCTGGCGTGATCCTGTCGCGCCAGGTTAGTCGCACAACCCCACGGTCGTATTAAGATATGAATTTAAATGAATATAATATCATGCAATCTCTCTTTATTTTCAAATGCAAAGCACACCTTATGCCTTATGTATTACTTACATTTTATTACCTTTATTTATCAGCCCTTTAAAACTTTGGACTCTCTCTCTTTTTCTATCTTTCTCTATATCTGACTTTTATTCAGATGTTCTAGCAACCTCGAGTGAATGGCATTAGAGAGCGACTCGCATTAATGCTGATGGCATATTAATTGGATATAAAACGAAAACTTGTCCTTTTTAGCTACTGGTATAATTAGCGTAATAAAGAATTAAAGGATTCGCTGATCCAGTTTCATACAAACTCTGACTCAATATGTGCCGCACATTTATTTGTTATAAATTTGTAACAGAGAGACTTATATATAGTCTATGCTGGAAAAAACTTGCTGCAATATGTGAGAAAACTTATTTTTATATTTCTCTTTTTTTTATTCAAACTTTTTTTTTTCAATTATGTGTTATAGTAATATATTTATTTATTTATATTAATTAATAGATTTTTTCTCTGTGTATTGCAGTTCCTATAAACACAGTGCCTATGTATCATGTGTGCAACGCGCGAAGTAGTTCACAAGAGCACCTTAAGAAAGCGCTGCTATTCACATATTCGAAGCGAAACACTCTTTTGCTACATTAGTTTTCTAATTCGGAGAAGTGATAATTTTGAAATAACAGTGAAAAGTTTATTATTAAAGTAAATGATATTATATCTCAATATTTATCATGTGTGGACATTTAAAATATTTTTTACACACATATAAAAGTTCTTATTTTAGAACCGTTCTCTGTACAATAATATTTAAGAAATTGAAGTAATGCGTTAATTATAACACAGGATAATCAAATCCCGATCGAAAATTAATTATTTGCAAAAATTAATATTTCTTCGTCAATGTGAAAACTTATTTTCCAGATTCAGAATTCTCGCGGGAAAATCGATCACGGCTGACCCCGCTTTCATAATTGACTCTATTTTGCGCGGTTAGTGCTTTCGAAAGGAGAGCTCATGTCTATTCGTCGGTAGCGTCGCGCAACCCCCCTGGAGCGTGGCGCGAAAGGGGTGAAGAGACGCGGGGAGGAAGAAGAGAAGTGAGAGAGCGGCGGTCGGTTGCTGCTGTTCTGCAAGGATCTCGCTGCAGAAAAATGACCGGTTATTGTCGCGCGTTGTGCACAACTCGATGCCGACTTTTAAGAGGGTCAGGATTTTGACGTGCTCGCGCGCGCCAGCCGAACCTCCGCCGGCCAGCTAGCCGGAAGGGATTTGAGCGTGAGAGAGCTTTCCCCGGAGCCACGATAATTACCCCCAATGGTCAACGGGAAAGCGAGTCTCAAGCACAAGCCTTTGGATGTGTGTGCACCGGGGTCCTTGCATTCTCCCGCTCGTCCGCACTTAAGCCGACGCGGATTAACGGATACGTTTGAGCTCTCGCGCGCTGTCCTGTTACATTTCCACCCTCGGTGCGCGCGCCTATTCGCGTGATTTCCTTGACAGATGTAATTTGCGCGAGGGAGGAGCGCGTCTTCCGCGTCTCCGGTTAAATTTCGGTCGTGAAACACAGCGATATGGCTTTCCGCGCGCGTTGGATATCACGATTTATTTTTTTCTAATTAATCGATAATTGAAAATGGCAAATACGCGAATCGCTGTTCAATTGTTGTGTAAACTCTCTTTAAATTCAGTTTCAGCGCAAGGATAATTTATATCACGTTACTTGCAAGTATATTTGCTCGACGACGCACACACACGCGTGCTTCGGTTGAATCGCGATATATTTTGCGGATAAAAATAATCCGGCAATTGTGCGTTTGTTGTTATTGTTGCGCACGTAGATCGAGCTCGTGTAGAAGCTTGGCGCAAATCCATATACTAAGTACACATAGCCACGTCTTGCGAATGCAAAGGAGGATCCGTGTAATCCCGCACGTGTGACGCTGTAATTAAATATTTGTGCAACGCAGCGGGGGGAAGAGGGGAAAGGTGAAAGAGAGGGAGAGAAAGGGAAGAGACCGTTCTCCTCCGACATAAGTTTGTGTGTCGTCTAATTAAAGAGGCAATTAACTTAATCGCATTGTGCTCGTTCGTTACGAGCGTATATCCTCCCAGCCGAGATTCGAGCACTCTTCCTCTTCGGAAGTTTACGCGCGAATTTCATATGGGATCAAATACCTTGTGCAGTTACAGCGGAGAAAAGCGCTCTCTTTCAAACTCGCGAATTCCCGTGGAAATTTATAAACGAGGTGAGTGAAAACGATATCGCGCGCCCACGCGAACTTACCGAGTATCGTAATAAATCTATTTATATATGCAAGGTATATAAATCCATCTTATATATCTTTACAAAAGCTGATTTAATAAAATACAATAGGTCAGAAATCAGAAGAGCGCGTCTCGCAAATACTTAAAAAAAAAAAAGTTAATTTAATTGAAAAAAAGTAATTAAATTAATTTTATTGTTCAATTATTTTTTATTTTTTATTTATATTTACTTATATTATTTGTTAGTATTTAATTTAATTATATTTATAAAAGATTCACGTACGTAAGTTTCAAAATTTATTGATCGATTCTTCTCTTTCCTGCGATTAATTCGTCGCGATAATCAATTTCTCAATATGTTTTATTTATACACGCGTATAAAGAAAAAAAAATGATGTATCTTTTTATTATATTAACAATTACAAACCCGTGTAAAAACGCACTCTAAAATACACGCAACTAAATAAAAAAATTTAGTTTTTTGTTTACACAGAGGTTCCGCATCAGAACCAATACAATCTCGCGTAACATCGATTGCGTCATCGTTACGTAAAACTGAACTTTGTTAAGTGTATTTTTGGCTGCAATCCAGTTGATTTTTACGCACAGTATTTGCCGCGAATGTCTCGCGCAAACTAGTGCACGACCAATACGCGAGCAAGGATGATAAATACGATCAGCACCGCTCGTTTTGTAATGGACAATTAGAACGCGGAATATATCCACTCAAGAGATTAATAATAAAACATGGACAAATGTAAATTTTGCGAAACGTTCTCTTCCTCCGGCTCTCGAATTTTTTTTTTTTCATAAATATACGCGCGATATTGAGAGTTTTGCGCGTAAAATATCGATTTTACGACATCGAGATAGTGTCGGGGCGAAATTAACTGTAACATTTAATTGGAAATAATATATATTTCAAATATAGTATATGTATATTTCAAAAGTGCACATTGATACTTTCGACACATCGGTAATCTTTTTTGCACCGCAGTGCATTCAATATCAATATTGATTATTATTGTTTTCATATTTCTTTGTATAAAATTCTTTATGCGTTTCAAAAAAAAAAAGGACGTTTTAATTTTTCACAACGTATAATGATATATTAAATTACACGACATACATTATTAGAGATATATTGTTAAGTTACCGCACGGACACCTGTGCGTTATGTGAAACAGATGTGAAGAATAGATAAAGTAACGAGCAAATGTATGCGAGAACATGAGGGGAAAGCTTCGATACGTCAAAATTTAATTCCACGTGTGCACGGGTTATCGTAATACAGATAAAGGGTGCGCGTAAGCACGTAACACGAAAGCAGAAGGGAGAGATCACATACGGGATACGAAGGAAAAAAAAAATCAAAACGTATTAAGAAAGTGTAGTAGGTAACACAATAGACTTTACGAGGGAGAAAGAAGGAAAGACGGGGAGAATATAGAGAAAGTGAAAGAGAGAGAAAAAGAGACCCGCAGAATTGAGCGGCAGCTTCGTGACTGCGCGACTCGAATCGTGACTCATTCGTGACCGGGATTGGGATCTGACCTCGTCGTGGTCGTCGTACACGACGGTCTAACCATTACGTTAAACTCCAAACGGTAGCCAAAAAGGAACGACAAAAAAGGAGAGAGAGAAAGATCGGCGAACGCGCCACTTAGTCGGCCGAAATTACCGCGGGAACAATTCTCCCCCTCTTGTCGTTTCTCTTCAGTTCTCCCATCCATTTCCATGCTATATCGAAAATTATCTTCTCTCTCCTCGCGGAGACAGACAGTCGCGAAGTGTATTTGTACAACGAAGATCGGCTGTGCGCAATCGACCACCGATTGTGCGCTACTTTGTCGGGAGATATACGAAATTTTCTTAATGATTTTCGCGCACGACACGACACGGCGCGACGTCGCGCAACGGGAAATCGAAGCGCCGTGCTACTAATTGGGGCAGCAGTCGTATCACATTCCCGGGTTTTTTTTTCTTTTTGCTCCGTTATTATCGAGGAGTTACACGGAAATTATGCGCCGCAGGAAAATATCGGGTCGTTGCAAATGACGGGGGGGAGGGGGGAGAGAAGGAGGAGGATATACTGAAAGAAGCAGGTCGATGGATTTTCTTTCTCAGGTTCGGAATTTTTTCTCTTTTTTTTTTTTTTTTATAATTTTTTGGTTATTGTACGTACGTGTTCGATGTAAATAAACTTTCGATGATACTTTTGTATCAACAATAATAATATCAATTTTCTTTTCTTTTATAGTGTTCGATAAGGTAACTATTATTATTATTATATATCAACTAAAAATTGACTTCTCTCTCGATTTAAGACCATATATCTAGAAGGGGAAGAAATTACGACTGAAGAGATGTTCGACTATTTTGCACGTGAACACATTGCTCAGTACTATACCACGGTTAAAACTTCTTGCAACTACTCATGTAGACTGTCACGTGCTGTCAACATTAAAACCACACTTGATTCAATTATTGTACAAGTCGGAGAGAGGTGAATTATTACTATGTTATTTCTCTCAGTCTCTGCCGAAGAGAGAAGGAAAAATCAAATGTGGGTCAGCATTTTCTTTCCGTGTATCCTTGAAAATGTAATATATATTACATCGCACAAGGAAACAAATAAAAATTTAATTATAAGTCGGAGATATCGCAACTATATTAACTGGGTCGCCGTGCCAGAAGTTTTGCGAGAATGAGTAGAAAGATAAAAAAAAAAAAAAAGGGAAAAAACTCGCGTGCAAAAATGCGAGCGCGGGGGGAGGGAGGGAAAGTGCGGTTGTACTTTACAACGTGGCTACACACAATTCGAAATAGACCGTACAACAGGCGTGTAACATTAATTTGCAAGTAGATTAAAATGCATTTTCGTGCCGACGACGGACGTATGAAGCCACTCGTGTTTGCTTTCTCATATTTTCAACCGAGGCCGTTTGCCGGCCATTATTAATCGGACGGTATTACGAGCACGCGGGCACAAGCCTGTGCTCTATATCGGCCGTTCTTGCGCTCTCTTTCTTTTTCGCTCTTCCTCGCTCTCTCATCTCGTATTCCAGATTTAATATTTCATCTCGCGGATCTTTAAACCGCTCGGATTGGAAAGAGGTGTATCGCGCGCGCGCGATACGGGATGTATAATTTTCTCGAATCTATCTTTGTAATTCAGGTTAATCTGCGGTCGCGACCCGCGCACGTTCGCATGATTAAGTGGTTAATTCGCTACCGCACGCGGAATCAAATCGGCGCAGATGCAATTTTTAAACGCCGAGAGAAAGAAAGAAAGAGAGAGAGAGAGAGATAAAAAATTCCGCAGATCCTAACGAGGAACGGTGTTATCGATAAAAAAATCTGTTTTGATGTACGTTTCGTACTAGTTTCAGATAATATGTACAAAATTTGTGTTTGAATAAGCAGCTGTCCCCCGTTATTTCAAGATCTCGATATTTAGACACAGCAAATCGTTGAGCAAAATTCATTTGTATATTGTGTAACACACATGTAAATATTAATCACACAACACAATTCTCAGTGCTTTAAATACTTCTAAGATATATTTTTAATTACTAGTTTCTGTCTTTACAATATTTCTCTTTGTATAAACGCTTTGTTACAGTCATCTCTTTAACAAATGACCGGTGACATTTGTCCCGGTCGGTTGGGACATTAACTGCAATTGCTTAACAGTTTCTCGGTAACTGCTACCGCTGGGTTTTGCGCGGTGCGACTGATTACGCAAGAGGTTGTCCGAAAATAACCAAATTGGCTTGGATGACAAGATTCAATTATTCGAAATATATTTGACCTGATCCGAGATGGTTTTTCGTTAGAGAAAAAATTTGTTGCAGTTCTAAAAAATTTAATTACCACTAGTTCTGTTATGTCGAAACACAAAACCGCGTTTAAATCAATCTTTACACATTTATGACGAATCGGTACATTGTCGCGATCGTTGCGACACCGTTTTATACACATTGTGACAGGTGAGATTTAATTGATTCGTCATATACAGAGCAAACATGGCTTTCCGCGTCTTTCGCGCGAGAGCAAGTTTGCCGGGCGTTAAGCAGCTAAAGTCGTCTCGGAACTTTCGTATCGACTGCCGCGGTCGACGCAGCAGCAGCAGCACAGTGCGGATCTCCTTTGCGACTTAACATTTAAGCCTGCGTAAAATGCAAATAGCCGTGTTCCGGGAGCGCGTCCTTTTCGCACAGAACTGTTGCCACCACTACCACCACTGAGTATTCGGAAGCAGCGGTGGCGACAACGGCACTTGTTATACCTATCACGTTTTCGGAATTTGGTCGCAGAGCGCAGCAGAC
The DNA here is from genome assembly GCF_002006095.1 of Pseudomyrmex gracilis. Classification (NCBI taxonomy): domain Eukaryota; kingdom Metazoa; phylum Arthropoda; class Insecta; order Hymenoptera; family Formicidae; genus Pseudomyrmex; species Pseudomyrmex gracilis. The sequence continues at coordinate 121,993 of NW_018020607.1, forward strand.
AACGGACGATACCGGGCGCTCAAGAGACTTTAGTAAACATCTCGCGAGACGTGATTTTCAAGGTTCGTTAAGTCCGCCATAGATAAAGAGAAACACGCCGCTGCCAGGCGGCGAGGAACGAGCGAAAGAGCGTAGTCCAGAAAGAAGGATGGACGAGGGTTGGAGAAACACGAGGGAGGAAACAAGCGGATGGCACATTTCGCGAGAGGGAACCTCGCGTGAGGAGGAGCAGGACAGCAAGCGGAGAAGAAGAAGAAGAAGAAGAAGAAGAGAGTAGACAGGGCAGGGAAAAAGGGAGACGGAAGGAGACAGAAACGGACGGAGACAGAAGCCCGAGAGAAATAAGCGGAATGAGTTCATCTCCGCTAATGGAACGAGCTAAGTTAACTCGCACATCCTTCTTAACGCGCGTAACCTCGCGATTATGCGAGCCGCGGCGCGTGCACCAATGAGGAGGGAACACGCGAGCGATCGTTTCTGCGATCACACGTACATATACGTATGATACCTATAGCGATGGCGCGAGCATCACACCGGCCATCACGGATGCGGGAATTTACGATGTGACTTACAGAGATGCGAGACAGGTCCCACGCTCATTTGCTCGCGTGCAAACACACACGTTTAACTGCGCGTGCTTTTTTTCGAGAATTATTCAACTTCATGCTAACGTAAGTTTTTTCGCGGCGATTTGAGAAAAATAATATTTTGAACAGAAGTGTCTCCTTTGTCTCTCTCTCTCTCTCTCTCTCTCTCTCTCTCTCTCTGTGTGTGTAACATGTACGTGTAAAACGAAGCGTGAAATATACAGCGACGGGAAGGAAAATTGACGTCGCGTATTTTGTCGCGTATTTTGTATATAGTCACACGATGAGTCATTGGAAAGATCTATGACGCGTTGGAGAGGAGCAAATGCAGACGCTAAGTCGGACCGTTTAAAAAAAAAGACGCGACGTTTATTTAGAAGGTACATGAGAGAAATCTGATTTGTCACGCGTCAGGGCCGCGCGTGATGACTTTACCAGTGTAAAACGCGCTTCGGAGCAAGAGATCAAGTACAATTGACCATCGTGCACCATGACGAAGACAGATGACTTCACGGGACGACCAATTTGTTTTTTAACTCTTTTTTATTTTTATCGTTTTAATGTTTTTATTGTACACTATAAAGACTTGAAAAAATTGTGTTGTAACTCTTTTCAAATTACTAGTCATTACTAGTCGACGTTGTTTCTCAAAGTTTCTTCTTGTGGCGTATCATCTTGTGATTAAGATCCGGTAGGGGGTCAAATTAAAAACGCATCAAAGTAAACGTACTGGCCGAAAAATGTCTCAATAACCGAACAAAAAAGTAATTAGAACAAAGTGTGTTTGTACATGTACAATAAAATTTAAAAAATATTTAAAGCAGAGAGTTTATGTTTGAGAATTTTGTTTTACACATCTAAAAGCTACATATTTCTTTAATAAATGTCCGGTCATTAGGACGTTTACCGCGCGTTGATATTTTTCCTGATTTTATCTCCTTAAAAGAAATCACACAACGCATACAGTAAATCATCAGTCTTGGCAAGCTTCGTCAGCCTTTCTGCTCGACGAGAGTTTACGGAGTGGCTTTAAAGTCGGGCTTCACATAGAGCCGCACTTATCTCTCCATTTTCTCGAGCTTTAACAAATTCATGAATATCTGCATGCGTCATTAACGTTCCGAAATAATCGAACATAGAAATCACTTTATCTATACCGCGCGAGACTTCGCTTGGATCACGGCGAGAGCTCGGGCCGATTGCTTTCAACGCGCATTTTGCACGATTATGCGAGACGCGACGCGTGTACAGATCGGCGAGCACGCGCACACAAACGATCGACCAGGTAAGGTTGCGTCGTGTAACGAGCGGCGGGTAAATATTCGTCTGCAGAGGAACGCGTAATATTGCGCAACCGCCTTTGTCAAGAATGTTCAATACAGACGCGTGAGTAAGCAAACGTCATACGAAACGAATTAATGATCGCGATATGATGCGTTGGGATTATTTGCTCGACAATTCTTCATTATGCCCTTTCTCAAATTACACGCGCGACGAAAATGCGATGTTTTAAATGTCGCGGATGTAAAATTTGTACGCGTGCGCGCGCAGTTAGAATTAAAAGTTGCTTGCAAAACTGATATGGCTTGCGGATGTAAAATCAGATTTTCAGCGCAACTTAAAATAGCATATTGAAGCACGTGCGTGTGTTTTAAAATCAACTTTGCTTTTGCATAATTCTGTTTCATCTTTTTGAGAGAGAGAGAGAGAGAGAGAAGATTACGCGTGTCAGATAAGTCCATGTAAAGTAATTTGGCATCGCGGGTGTGTGGGTGTCCAAATGTAAACAACCTTCGGGAGATTTAGGCCGCCGGAGGCACGTGCAAATGCGAGTGGGAGCTTTATGTGCGTCCATATGAAAGAGAGGAGGCACATACCCAGTGTTTCTCAACAAGCCAATAATACGATAGCCTACGCTCGTCCGAGATCCGTTACGTCATCGAAATATTTCGGATGATATTGGAATATTGAAGTTCCTCTCGTCCGGTTTTCCAGTAACAAAAAAAAAAGAGGAGGAATCTCGTGAAGAAAGCGTCGGCGATATAAACGCGAGATCGTAAAAAATGCGCGTCTTGATTTTTATGTCTTGATTACGCGACTTGCGTGATTTTTATGTCTTGATTACTTTCTCATAAAGTTTTACGAAGTTCATTTGCGCTACTTTAAATGCAAACAAATTCCAAGTTTTTTGTGTATTAATTTTGAATGTATGCAGCAAAAAATATTTTATAACTTTCTAAACTTTAGCGAAAACTAATAAGAAAATAATAATTTTATAATAATCTAAAACTTATATATATATATATAATATAAGAAATTTAAGATAAAATTCTTTTATGTAGAAAGACATTTTTTTACATCATTTTAAACTTAAACGTTTCCGAAACGAGCTCTGTATTTTTTTATCGTTATGAGATATTGCAAATAGAATTCAGATATGAATAATTTCATGTAACATGTGAAGTTGATATACGACATCGCGCAAAAGAATGGGAAATTATAATAATTTTTCTTTCCTTCTCGCGCGGCCGATATGTGTTTTTTCATAATATTATTAAAAAAAGAAAAAAATTGCGAGATCCACCCTCGGCCCTTCGCTCTTTTATTCTCAAAATTGGCGAGAGAGATAGGCCGCGCGTTGGGTTGCTTCATATTTATTTCCTCTTATTATACAGGTCGATCTCGTTTTATACACAAGTATATAAGCGGGAGGGAAACCGCGCGCGTGGAAACCGTCTCGCGCAGTTCAATTTCCTGATAAAACAAACCGCCAACGCGGATTCGATCTTGCGTATATAAGACGCGTGAGTAGAATTTGACCGAGTTCGCGGCGGAAACTTGGACGACGACGCTCCGAGAACGCGCGCACCGCCAAAAGCGGTAAACAACCATCCAAATTAATTCCGACGCTTTTAAACGTCTCTCATATAAATCGGATAAAAGCAATTACGCCGGCGAAACTGCGAAATATCTCGTATCTCCGCGGAAGATTCGCTCGTGCAACCTGCCTGCGCGAATTCAGTTCGGTACAGCCTCGTTCACGAGTGACGACCGAGTCTAACGATTGCGCGAAGAAATTTGTAAATTTACAGTTTTTACAGTGCAACAAGAGACACACATGCGGTAATTCTTACAATCGTTGCGTGTTAGAACTAATGAGGTAAAACATCTGTTGCTCTTTCACATTAAAATACTTTGAATTTAAAACATTGCGATGTGACATGACAAGTTAATTCCTTCAAATTCAGGCGAAATCAAAATAACATCGAAAACCGAAATTATTGCGTTGAGAAATTAATCTCGTTCTTGAGATAAATGAGATCGAGTTGCAACTTGGGTCGTATCTTTAACCGTCGTCCTTTTCTTGCGATATTTTTGAACGACGCTGTACACGGCTCGATTTCGCGAGGTATCTTACTCGTGCCGGAGACCGATGCAATTTACAGCCCGAATTTGAATAATTCGATCGAAGTCGCCGCCGCGGCCGCGCCGACGCGACTAAAATCCTGTCGCTAATTTATCGTTTATCATCTACGCGACGCGTCGTTAAAGCCGGCCGTAGCACGTACTTAAGACGATAAAAGTACTTAACACTTGAGACCCGGCGAGAGTCTCGCGATAGGTGTCCCAGGGGACGATTTTGCGTCCTCTGGTTTACGACAACGTTCGAGTGGCCAGTCAGGAAGTTCGCACGATACGATACGCCATTAAAGTTAAACACGCGCCGGATCCGTTTCATTAGCGGCGCGAGATTGTGTCGGCCCATTTGGCCGCGTCAATCTACGCGGAGACGATCGCTTCGTACGTGTCGCATTTACACGCGTACATTCCGGGCACATTTTGAAGACTTATAAAGCGGCGATCGAATCTCGTCAACGCCGCCGGTCATCGTTCGCGGAAGAGATAAGATGTATCCCCGCGGTCGTTTGGAACAGCGCCAGAAACCGGACGCGCTGCAGGGGATCCGCGCGGAAGCAGAAGCTTCTCTCCCCGGGCTGAGGGGAGGAAGGAACCCTCCTTCGATTTCTATTAAACGCCCTGCGAAACTTCCTCGCGCGCAACCTGCGTGCAGAGTGTTGAGGGGGTCAAAGGTGCGCCAACCAGGTTGCACGGTGCAGAGACCGTCTCGAGGCCCGAGCTATATCCGAAACCGGATTCGTAAGAATGAGGAGGCTACGAACGTTGAGACTGGTCATGGTTTGCTGCGACATGTTATTGAAAAAAAAAGGGGGGCGAGCTGCGAGACGGGTGCGAGAGGGTGAGATCTGGATGTGACCCCTCTGCAAACGGGAGTGCGCGATTCCATCGGATCTGGTCGCGGGGTCACGCGTGTCCGGAATTTCCTAGACAATCTTTACATTTATTTTCTCGACGCAGGTCATTACCCGTGGGACTTGCTCGCTCGTCTCTCCCGAGAATCGCGCGCTACATGTCGGCGATTTACGACGGCGCGCCGCGACGACGCGAGCGATATCATTTCCTCTTCTTCTCGAGAAAGGTGTTTTGTCGCTTTTCGTGTTATCCTCGCAAATTGAAACAAAAACCTCTGTAATTCACTTACACGCGTAGTTCATTTCCTGCGACTGATTCGTGATTGATCCTGTCCTCGTGGTTGATTAGCTGTGTGTGATCGATCGGAAAAAATAATATATTTTTCCTTGACCTCTCGGCAAGTGAACGAATGTCCAGAACCTAATAACAAAAAGCAACTACGGCGATATGTTTGGCAGACGTGTTTTCGACTTGCACGCGTCGTTCCGGGCCTTCTTTTCTGGCAAATTGAACATATTTCATCGCGTAATGTTTATTGACACAAGACCGTGTCTTTTTGGAACAAGAGGAAACCGCCGCAATTGCCATACGAAGTCGGGAGTTTTATGTGCGCCGCAATAAATCGCGTCGTGTCGATATCAAAGTAGGACAAACGGAAATATTCAACGTCAAATAATCAATGTGATGTAATCTAGTTTAATTCGCCGATCGCGAAAAATCGAAAATACGTGTCGCGCGAATCGGGTTTCGACAAAAACAAAAAAAAAACAAAAAAAAAAAATCGGAAACGATAAACTCTCTCCGGCGCTACGCGCGCGGAACGACATAATACACGTAAGTAGACGCATCGCGCAATAGCTTTTTCATGTTTATTGTGCATTCAGCGGTGCTCCGCCGTGCGGAAAAATATCCCATCGGTAAACGCATCTGGATACGCGCCAGACGCGCGCGTGTGCACGTGTGTAATATCATTCTGGATCGATTTCCTGGCATCCAGTCGGCGTTCGGGTCGAATCATTTTGTGCGGACAGATTGCCGTTGTCTCTGAATGCGCGGCCGACGTATGATGCACGATTATAGGGCGACGGGCGACGACGCTGCGAGGAAACAGTCCCGCTTTACGAGCGACATATCAAATAATACCGCTGATACGCGCGACTTCGAGCGAGTAATGTGCGTCCGCGGCGCGTCATTTCGCCGAAACGAGTTGCTTCGAATGGAGAAACCCTAAGAAATTCTCTGTCTTTGTTGAGCGAATTTTTTTTAACGACATCTCGGACCGATTAGGAGTAACGTGTCGATAATGACACATAAGAACGCTTCGGAGGTGGCGAACCGCCTCTATTACGTCTCGAGAAACGAGACGCGATAATATCTGTCGACCGTGTTTCGATTTAACTACACTTATTCACCGGCGGGATATAAACGGTGGATAAAACCCACGACGAGGGTTCACTCCCGCCCCGAAACTGATTCTCAGAAGAGACCGGCTCGGGTAGTTTAGCTCAGCGATTAGTCAGCCTTCGCCCTGTGCCACCCTCCGTCTTCTCTCTCTCTCCCCCCGTTTGTCCGTAACGCGTATATACGTGCAAAGTGCGAGTGAGACGCGTGTGCGAAACTCTTGCGTGCGTGTGTAATACGTGGGTGTCCGGCGGTTTTCTCTCTTCTTTCGTGAGTCACTGACGGAAATTACGATCGATCGAACGCGAAACGAGCGAAGGAGAGTTACCACCAGTACAGTCGGGGTACGAAGTCGTTCCACGAAAGAGGGAAACCGACCGCGTCTCACTCTTCTCCTCCTCCTCGTCGTCGGTTCTATCGTAAACGCGTTTACGGACCCCCGATGACAGTGGATGACGGAACGTCTCCGGTCGGAATTTATTCTCGCCGCGTGTCCCGGCCGCTGCTGATCTCGTTAGATCGCGCGGGACGATCGCGCGCGTCGATGGTCGTCGTCGTCGTCGTCGTCGTCGTTGTCGTCGTATACGTGAACGAGGACAAAAGTTCCCTCTCGAAAATATCTCCCGTCCGGTTTCGAGGAGGAATCTCCTCGTTGCTACTGATGCGGGCGCTCGAGCGCTCGTTCCGAACTTGCATTTCGGACGCTAACGAGAAAGTTTTCAACTGCACTTTATTTTCAACGCTCTCCGGCGTTACTAAAAAGGGAGGGACTATTTGCGCGCGAGAACAAGTAACGACATAAAAAATTCCATTACCTCGCGAAAGGGAATGACATAAGCGCGAAAACGGAAAACAGTTGTTTCGCCCGTTAGTTGGAGGAGATAGAATATTGAGAAACGTGAACTTCTCTCTCGTACAGTTGTCACCTGAAAAATCAACTTTCTTTAAATATAATTAAAGTAACCGTCCTAGTGATCGGGAACGTTTATTGAAGAAATTATCAAATTTCAATTGATTATTAGATGAGCAATGTTTCAAGTTTCCTAACTTTGCGTGTGTAAATAATTTGCAATTAATTTCTTTGATAAACGTCCGGTCATTGGGATATTTGCCTTACGGGGAAAAAAGAGCGTTTGAATTATTGAAGAAAATGAAGCAGCTGAGTAAATACAAGCGAAACACTGTGTATGTGTAATAGTATAGTAGGTACTTCTTGCCTTTGGCATATCGGAATTCAAAATGGCATCGGCTTATGTAGTCTCAGATCCTGGTAAGCACGTTCGATGGTAACGTTCGATGACAGTCAATGACGAAACGGTCCCGTTGTAATTTATTCCCGTCACGTACAACCACGGCCACGCTGATCTCGTTAAGTTCCCAAGCCGGTCATCTCGTCGGTGGTTCGTCGCGGCCGACGTGCGCGGAGATAAAATACGTATCGAAATCTCGGCGGTTCTCTAAGATTTCACCGGGAGAGCCAATGAAAGCCGAACGACCGAAAGAGAAAGAGAGGGAGGTGCGGAATTGCGAGCGATCGAAGGCGGATGAATCCAATCGCGACGATCGGCCAAAGAACGCCGAGCAAAGTTTTCCGGAGGAATCCTCATTTCGCTCTTATCGTAAACTCGCGTGGAAAGCTCCGTTGACAAGTGGGCGACGGAAGGCTCCGATCGGAATTTATTCTCGCCACGTGTCCCGCCACCCAGTCTTTTTTAAAACCTCCACGACCACCGTGTCAAAAGTCTCGTGTACACTTCACCTTCTCATTTTTCTTTATGCCTCTCTAACACCATCAGGAATCGAGTAAAAGTTACTTTTGCCATTTTAACGAAATAAGGGAAGATGCAACTGTCGTAAAACACAGAGAACGGAATGGGTTCGTTATCAATATATGGGGCTGTATTGAGAAATGTCATTTCCCCCATCTGTCTTAACTTTTCATTGGCGATCGGCTAGATTAGATATTATAGATAATATAGATAATACAGATAATATATTTAACTAATATTATAAAGAAAATAAATATTTAAAAATTTATATTTATAGTACACTATAGTGTGCGATTGGTTGATTATTCAATAGAATACGAGTCAAAAGTGATCCAACCATAGTCTTCCGAATGTCGATTGTGATCAGTTGGACAACAATTTAGAATTATTAGCACAACACAGGCGAGCGCTATGCGCACGCTATTATTATTTTTATTTTAACGTGTTGTGTCAGAGTGAACACAACCAGTCACCGCGACAGCTAGTATATACGTCTTACAAACCATATAAAGTCACGTGTTGTTTTTTCTCTCTTTCCTATCACGTGACTTTACTTTAGTCACGCTTTTTCTGGTAGAAGGAAAAGAACAATTGTTACATCGATATGTGTGAATACGTCTTCAATTAACGATAAAATTTCCAGATATTCTTACAAATACGTTCGCAAACTTGGCACTGGCATCTTTCAAAATTGCTTTTATTTAAAATTCAGCGGATAACAAAAAGAGATACAAGAGGAACCGAGGAGAAACGAGACTTTCTCACGGAGAAAGAAACTCTTATCGTCGTTAGTATTCCGCTCGACGCGCGTTCGTCTCCCAATTTTATTACCCGGTCTAAGACGTAGCCTCACTTTGACGCGGTAAAAGGAATTATTTAGCGTTTCACGACTCATCGATGCCGTGGAATTTGGTGATGAGGAATTTTTCACGCGGCTCATCCAACGAGAATAATCATCGGGCGGATGTCGCCGGGAGAAGCGAGTTCTCGCTTTTTCTCGCGGGAGGAAGGAGGGTTTTCTCTTTCTCGTGCGCGGCGCGTCCTCCTCGTTTAAATCTTGTCTTCGCCGGAACGATGATAAAGCGTGAGGGCGGTTACTGAATATTTACGCGAAAGTACCGCGACCTGCGATCGATAATTCGGCCGTGCGGTCGACGCGGCGATTAACCTTTAACTGCTCGCGCCCGACCGACCGACACCGCGATCGTTTCGCGTGCATTTTATTTCACCTCTCTTTGTTTTTTTTTTTTATTTTGCTCCCCCTCATTTCTCGTTTTATCGCACGTAGGCGTTCGAATCGCTCGACATTCTCCTACTTCGGTTAATTCTGTAATAATTAACTAATATTCCTCTCCGTTGTTGTCCGATACACGTGAATTAATTTCCAGAGTTGGTCTTCGGCAAGTTGCCGAAGACCAACACAATAGGATGAGGTTCCATTACACCACCGGCAAAACTTTGCGCCACACGGCGGAATGAAGACCACGCGATATCACGTAATACTCAAGAAGAGACAATTAGTCAGTTCTAGTCTCGATGTATTCATGAAGCTTCTCTCGGTGCTTATCGTTTAATTCTCCCGATGATCCTCGTGTTTCTTTTTTTTTTTATAATCGTAACTTATTAATGTTTGCTCTTTCACGTTGTGTGACAACGTTGTTGCTAACAAACCTCGAGAGAGAGAGAGAGAGAGAGAGAGAGAGAGAGAAAGCGTTCGTCAGCTCGCGCGTGTTCGTCAATTATCTTCGTGCAACAACATCGCTGCGCAATTCTCGCCGCCTCTTAAACGGTGATTATTCGTCGGCGATCGCGCCGAGAGAGGGTTTTCGTAATCGGTAAAATCAATATCGGGTCAAGTGTCATACATAACAACGACTCAGTTCACTGACTAACGAGATTTATTTCGATAACGCTCTCCTCTCTCTCTCTCTCTCTCTTTCTCTTTCTCGCTCGCTTTCCAGCTGTCTGCACACGCATATCTTCTTTTCGCATTGCCAAACTAAACATCACGTCTCACCCTCAATTCACTCAATCTCCCCTCCCTCTCTCCTCTCTTCCGCTCGCCACCACCTTTCGCGTTCCCGATGACAGGAGTAATTACATTTTTATGTTGTTCCGACACGAGGCGGTACGTGACTGTGCAGCGGGATCAATTTGTCCCGTGGCCTCGGCGCCGTGTTCGCAATGGCAAATGTTATTTGCGCTCGGGATAACGCGCGAGACGAAGAACGAGAAACTCAGACAACGAAATGCGATTCCACGATTGCAAACGTGTGTGTATGTGTGTGTGTGTGCGCGCGCGCGAGAGAGACTCTTCACGCCCCGCGTTATTCCGTTCGTTTCGAATGTAATTATCAACCACGGACAACGCGCGATTTTCATTCGGAAAACCGTCCGGGAGCTTGAGAATGTCCCGAAAAAACAGTCCCCGTCCGAAAAATCAATACCCGACGCTTCCCCACGTGTAAATTGCGACGGGATTTCAAAGTTCGCGTAAACACTCTTATTTACGTCTCTTTAAATTTCAATGTTTTACTTGTTACGCTCGAAAAATTATTCGCCCTATTTTTTTCAATTTTATGCTCGCATTTCTGCAAAGTGTCCTAATGACCGTGTCAATGGCCAGACAGTTATTAAAGAAATAATTATATTGGATATGTAAAATATGAATTGTTACTTTCTGTTTTAAATTTTATATTTTTAATTATTAGCTTGTCTAACTTTATATGTATATAAATATCTTGTGTTACACTTATTTCTCTAATAAATGTCCAGTGGTACTCGTCCGGTTATTGGGCCAACATTTACCTTAGTCAACCTCGTTAAACTCTTTCGCGAGATTTAGTCTATCTGAGAAACTGTTCTTGGGGCAAAAAAGAACAAAGAGAAGGGAAAGAGAGTGGAGAGAAAAAGAGAGAGAGAGAGAGAGAAAGAGAAAGAGAAAGAGAAAGTAAGGAGACGGTTTTAAAAGACGACGTAGAGCGCGTTTCGCAAAGATGGGCGAGATGCGGATTCGAGCGAGTCATAATTATCAAGATGCAAGTTTTATGATCGCGAAGCGCATCGTTGCCGGGGGGGATTTTCGCAACGAGAGAATCGAGACGGGATTGCTTATTTCAATGCGGTCGTACGGCTCGCCTCGGTTGATTGGTCTTCTCGCGTAAAGTGCACCCCTGATTAATCGATCGTCCGCCGTCGTAATCCCGAACGACTTGTAAGTGGATCGTTTGTAATCCCCGCTAGAGACGGGAGCATCAACAGACTGATTTAGTGCGCGAGAATTTCGAGATCGGCAAACTCAAGAGAGGGAGGGAAAAATATCGACCGTCCTTTCGCTCGCGCGAAGAAGTATCGGCGATCTCGAGGCGATCCGACGAGTCTTGCTCCGAGAGTAACGACTTAAATTCTCGCCCAATTAGGAAAACACAGGTACGATCTGCGGCGATGTTCATTAATAAGGGCGACGTTGAAAGAAAGCACGGCCGCTGATGAAGACAAACGACGCGGCGTCGTTAATTACTCTTGACTGCCGGCTACCGGTAATTAGAATTAATATTTCTCGCGTAATATATATAGAATTAATAAAACGTCTATTCCCCGCGCCAGCGAAACGCATTCGCGCGAGCGTTGCTTGTTAGGGATTCTCCGATCCTACGTCTCACACCGACTTCTACTTTGGTTCAACATAAGTAATTTACAGCCACGTGTGATCTCTATTATTTATTTCTCTCTCTATATATATATTTGTCCTATTTACATGCAACACAATCTTTTTTATCTTTTCTGTTATCCGAAGATTCGTTTTGGATATCGAACAACTGATCAACGTCCGCGAGATCTAGTGACATATCGCCAATATGAATCGTCTAATATGCTACGGATACATTATTACGTGGATATATTTTTTCTCGACTTTAGACAGAACGATGTGACTAAATGATACACATTCAGCGCGCGAATAAAGCCGAAATAAAAGAGCTCGCCACGTCACGGTGGAATTTGCCAGCTGAATTCGAAGCAAAACACTCCGCAATTAATGGCCATATGTTTGTTTCTGGGAAAAACAAAAAGTTACCGGGAACTATTGACCGCGTCTCGGTGTATTAATTCAGCTGCACAACAGTGTTTTGTTTAATCAGCTTATTTGCTTCAATCTTTGCCGTCATGTAATAATTACGGCTATAACTTGTTTAATTAAAGGAAATAAAAAATTGCTGTGTGCGCTGCGAGATAAACGTAAATATAAGAAATTAATTAAAAGAAAACTACTCGTTAACAAAATTAAAAAGCTAACTCGTCAAAAGAAAGAGAAATTAAATTGTTAGTATTTTATGAAAAACTATGCGAGATTCGACAAACATATATTCACGAAATTGCCACTCGAGAAGGAAATCACGCAGCAAGCGACGCGTAGTAGTCGGCGATCGCCTTTTCGTTAGAGTTCGGAGCGATTTGATGCAATTGCGACTTCGCCGATAATTTCGCGCTTTCCTTTTTATCACTCACAATAAATTCCGGCGAATCGCCGCGTATATGGGGGGACGGAGTGGTTGCCAAGCTCCCACGAGACCTTCTTGGCGGCGCGATCACGCGTGCTGTAACGAGCAATTTTATCGCTACGAGAGGGATTATGAGGCCGGGCCGTTTTCTTGCGCGAAGATTAGGCGGCGGGCGGAGCAGAGAAAGCGGTATGTGTTTTCGCGGAGGGGAGTGTTGGCGGTGGCGCAGATATAACTCGCGCGGGCGGATAGGAGCGCATTAACGGGCCCCGTGGAACACGACGTCCCTTTCCTCCCTCCCTCGTCCTCGAGTTATCCACGAAAGTCGAGTTAGCGCGACCGGGCCCTTTCCCCGCCCGTATGTACCTTGTTATCTTATTGTATTGTTAGCGCGGCGCGATGCGCCGTCTTGGAGCAGGTTTCTTCTCTCTTTCACTCTCTTCCCCGCGTGATCCTCCCTCCATACTCTCGTCTCTCGCCCTTCTTCTGCGTTGCTCCTTTGTACGGGCTCTCATCCTGCTTCGTCATCGGTATTTCGCTCCTTCCCTCTCTGTCTCCCATTCAGCACATCGTTCTCTTGCATCGCGCCCCGAGATCTCTCTCGTCTCTCGCCCCCTTCTTACCGCCGCAACTTGTGCTCTTTTCACTGCGCACTCGGCGAAACCGCCGAACTCGCTTGTAAATTGTCCACGAGGAGCGACCGTCGTGGTGAAATCCTCCATGGTCGAAAATCTTGCGGAATTTTATCAACGCTCGTTTGTGTTTCGTCGATAACGCGCGCGTTCTTTTTATGAATTTGTGTTTTTTTTGTTGTTGTTGTAAGACGAAACACGTATCGCACTATAATTTTACATTTTCTGTGTATCGCGTTTTACTGATATGCATTTACAATTTAATTTAAATTAATGTTTAAAGAGCACTCACATAACTTTTGCAAAAAAACTATTAACAATTCATCGAAGGACGATTACGACTGAGAAAATAAAATCCGCGAAAGATTATCAGATATTCCTCCTCGCGAGATAATAACGTTTCAAAACGAGCAGAGAGAATAAAATATAGTCGGAGTGCTCAAAACTTTTTCTCTGGAAACAAATTTTGACGACGATTCGTGCACTTGTGCGTTTGCGTTTGTTTTCGATAATTTGATATTTTTCCTCTACTCAAATCAGCCTGCACAACTTGGTATTGTGCGGTGTCACCGGCGGATCGCTCCGTCGCAAACAGCGGAAGGAAAGAGACGCGGCGAGAAGAGGGAAAGGATGTGTGTGCGTGTGTGTGCGTATTCGTGCGTGCTGCAGGCGAGAGAGATGGACACGCGTGTAGTGCCGGAGAAGAGAGAGAACGAGAGGAGCCGTCTTCATTATGCTAATGCCGTGCAACTACAGCTGACCGTGGCCAAAAATAGATGTAGATATCGTGGGATGCTGAGTCGAACTCCCCGAGGGGGTTTTTATATTCCTCTCTTACTCACACTCTTTCTCTCCTTTTCTCTCCAACTCTAACTATCGCGTATCTCTCGTCTCCTCCTCGCTATTCCGCTTGGCGCGTTACGCTTCGTTCCTCGGCTCGAACTTACACCCCGTCGGAATGAAATGATGTCGAGGGTGTACATAGATCGAATCGCTGTTTTCCTATTTGTGCTCTTGCACCGTCGAAAATCTCTCTCTCTCTCTCTCTCTCTCTCTCTTTCTCTCCGTTTTTGCTTCCCTCTTTCCGTATATTTTATTCTTCTCCGCGCGCGAAAAAAATGCGCTCATTATCCGACTTATTTTTTTCTTCTTTTCCGAACTTCTCCCGCATGAAACGTATTTTATTCTCGGCACAACGGATGATACACATCGGGTCGCGATGCGAAAGCCTGAAAAACCTGTTGTTATCACGAATTATCCTTTTATATTACCCTCCCCGCGCCGCGTAATACTTTTCTTGCGCAATATATTTTTTTTCATATTAGCTGCGCGAAACTATACGTACGGTGCTACTTTCACGTTTGCGCCGCGTGTGTGTTCAGCTTACACGTTTTCAGAACAACGACGTTATCTCGAGCGGCGCATACGCATCGGCGTGTAATGAGTTACTAATACGTATCACAATGCGCGTTGTAGCGCGTCGCATGCATAATGCAAGTCCTATTTACATGAAATGGAAAATGCGCCGGTTGCTTGAAAACATTGATAACGTCGACAAAGTAAAAATTTGATAATTCTAAGCGTCTTCTGTGTATTCACATGGAAATTACGTCTTATCGCGAACGTCAGATCTTTCTCTTTCCTCACTCTTTCTCTCTCCTGTCGACAAGGTTTTGCACCTTCGTTTTCGCATTCGCACTCTTAAAGTGACGTTGACACAGTCGGCGATATTTATTTGTCAAACAAATAAAAATAAAATAAACTTGTTTACAACCAACGTCAAATACTAAAATTAGTGTGATTCAATCAGGTAGAATAATTATACAGCGACGTGTTCGGTGATGTGTAAACAAACACAGACAGACGCGGTAGTTTTGACAAGTATCTAGTTACATACTTTGCACAAAGTTTTGCGGTTAATATCTTCGATAATCGCGTATAAAATTGCGTAAGATTCGTGCGACCTAACAGATCGTATTGCAAATAATAATCTTACGGTAAGAGAGGGAATTAATTAGTTTGTGTCTGTAAATTGCTAAGATCGATACGTGCCACCTGTAATCCGTTGCCCACCCTCGCTAATGTATCAACACGCGGCTAATATCAAGTATCGGAGCCAATAATATCATCGGTGGCGAGGCAGTCGAGATGTCTCGATAACGTTGAAACGCAGAACGGCGCGCGTATCTTCGATGACTCTTGCGTTGCAAGGGGCGCGCAGGATGAAGAAGATGGCAGCCGCTCGGCTGCAAGGAGGGAACGGAAAGAAAGAAGCGTAACGTAGCAAAGTCAGCGGGTTTTGTTAAAAATTTATTCGGTTCAGTTTCGTGAAAAATATCACCTCGTCCCTCGATGTGTCACACCTCGGCTCTGCCTTTCCCGCGCTTCGTTTTCTTCTCTTTCTCTCGCCTCCCGGCTCTTTCTCTCTTTATATCCGGCGGCCCTCTGTATCTTCTCGTTCCCGCTTTTATGCGCTCGTGTACGTGCCGCGCTACACCGCGAGAACTCCGCTATTCATTTTTCAGCGTCACGATACCATCCGGCGCGCCGTATAATTTCGCGTTTGCGATTACGCATCGCGGGATATTGCGATTAATTAGCGAAGAGCGCGCGCCACATCCCCACCTTCGCCGAGATGCATTCAATAAAAATGCGTTTTAGAACAAATTACGCCAACGTGGAAATTGACAGATACAAACTACCGATTACAGGTTATTTTTTATCTGCAACTTGTGTGACTACTTGGAATTATTTTTATAATTGTGGGCTGTAAAAAAGCGCAGGAATTAGCGCAGAAACGCGTTCTCTTAATTGCATCAATAGGAAAAAAAAACATTATCGTTACGTGTAACGATGTGCAAAATAAAATACGATGAAAAAACGAAATCAGTTACGGGGAGGAAAAGGTGAATTTTCGCAGAGACGCGTACTTCCGCTCCGAACGTAGCTCGCTGTGGGTTTTGAAAATGGAAAGTGCGCATTTATATCTCAAGGTATAGACGTGGCTCGGCTTATCGGAGCCGACGCAGCGACGCAGGAATGGCGCGCGCTTCCGTTTCCGCGTAAGTATCGAAACTCACTCAAGAAAGAGTTTCGAACCGGAGATATCGCGGGTAACTCGAGAGCAAATCGACGTTCCTGCGATTGTAACGACGAGCCGAGATTAGAAATCTCACCAGCAGCGGCATTACGCGCCTCATTTCCATCTCCCCCTGCAAGAGAAACTCTTCTCCTTCTTTAATTATCTAACGTTCCCCCCCATTCGCC
Organism: Pseudomyrmex gracilis; assembly: GCF_002006095.1. NCBI lineage: Eukaryota > Metazoa > Arthropoda > Insecta > Hymenoptera > Formicidae > Pseudomyrmex > Pseudomyrmex gracilis. The sequence goes on from NW_018020607.1 coordinate 138,420, forward strand.
AGTTGAAAATGATAATTCCGTCATTATTATCGTGCGTATTATTCGCGCGTTTCCGCGTATTAATCGCTACTTTAAACATTTGATATCTAAACTTTGAGTGACGAAATGTGCTACGTAGAAGTTTTTTTAATTTAAACAAATTAGAAGATCCCATTACTATTAAGAGTGCGTATAATTTCAAATATGTTGCTAAAAATGTTACATTTTAATACAGCGCAAATACATGTCCGTTATTAAAATTAATGTCGAGTCCAAGACACCTCGCATGAAAATAAGAATAGAAAGGAATATATTTCGGCGTATCACCGTCGTCGCGGAGGACAGATGTAAAAGCCGATACGCGCAGAGAGTTCACATGCAAAAGAAGCGCGGGTGATCCATCAGAATCAGACAGCAGCCGTCTTCTTTCACTGCGCTTCAGAGAAAGAGAGAGAAAGAGAGATATGAGATCGGCAGAAAATCAAGATGGACCGTGGACGGGGTGGTGTCCGGCCGATCTCTGGCGCGATTACCGATAACCGTAGCCACGTGAACGAGACGGCGCACAAGCGAGAGATAGCGGACGCGGACCGATGTACATATATATACGAACGATATTCAGTTCAGTTCTCGAATCCGTGGAGAATCTCTTTCTTATTCCCCACGAAATAGAGAATACTGTGTCGATATAGAAGTAAAATATACTCGTGCCGTTTCAACATCTTCATTTTCTTTTATTTCTGTTTTTATTTTTATTATTGCATTCCAATTTATTACTTTTTGCTCGACACGTTTGTTTAAAATTATTGTTTAAAAAGAAGTCGAAATTTTCAGAAGTAATTGAGAAAAATTGACCGATTTCACAGAGCTCGCGGTTTGTACTTGAAAATTTTTTTTACATAGATCGCTTTTCACATTTCGTCACTTTTGGGCTCAGGTGTGGCTATGTTCTTTCCTTACAAGAGGGCTGAAAGGAACCCTTACTAGGGATATATATATATATATATATATATATATATATATAGAATGTTTCCCTTAGGATGCATACCTGTGCGGTTAGGGACGACCGAATCCGATTCTTAGAACGTCGAAATCTTGTATTTAAGATCTGACTATGAAAACACTTCAATCAAGTCAACGATTTTTTGTGATAACTGCGAAAGTTATTTTTTAATATTTGGTGTTGGCAAAATATCCGACCCTATTTACTATAAATAGATCTTTAGCACGCAAAAAGATATTATTCTAAAAAAAAAAACGATTAGTCGGTTTATTTTCTTTTTTAGTATCTAATGATTGAGTCCTCTAAAATATTGTATGTAAACTTATTAGGATTCAGAAATGTATTTTGTGATGTGTGAAAATATATTATAATAGAATGGCAAAATTATACGATGAATAATACGGAAAATTAATGGAGGAGCGGGAATTTATTCGAGCCGATGTGTTTTACGGACGCGACCCGTCATTGCACTTCGAATTAATTTAAAAAAAATGTTAAGTGTCTAATAAACATGTAGTTTTTTTCTCTTCAACTCTAGAGAAAGAAAGAGAGAGAGAGAGAGACACTCGAGAACGGAGAGTTTGCACGTGAGTGAACATATATTGGCAATTATTTGTTAAGACATATTATAGTCGAGTCTTTGCATAGAAAATCAGCAACTTTGCTGGCACTCGGCGTGTCAACACTTAGCGTGGTTCCATGAATTTTCATGAGTTAAATATTCATGACATAATTTATTTCATAATAATATGTGCGGTAAAAGCGCATTGTGTATTCCGAAAAATTCTTGCAAACGAATCGAATAAAAAGCGAAGCTGATTAACCACTTTGAAAGAAAAAAAAAACTAAATTTAAACAACCATGAAGGCCACTTTGACACGCGACTCTCCACTTCGAAAAGTCGGAGCCACGTTGGAGCATATTAAAATATGCGATCGATAATTGGGAGTGTATAATGCGCTTTCTCATTTATAGCGAGAGCCAGAAATCTCAGATTGGCAGACCACGATATGCCGCGCGATATTTGATATTTTTCACGGTCTTTATAAATTTTTTTTTTTTTTTTTTTTGTATACAATTTTTTATATTATTCGCGAAGCATCGGGATTTGCATTTTTGAAATAAAGCGAAACGGAAATTCTCGTTCTCCTCCCGTTTCCCCAACTGAAACCGTACTATTTGTAACGGTATGAATTTAATTATCGAGTTCTGGATATTTTCCAACGAATCTAAGCATCGCGAGCCGGATCAAGAAAGTTTCGAGAGAAGCACCGCGTGTTAAACCGGTAGAAGCGAGATTACGAGTATAGATGTAACAGCGCGATGCGGATGTTACATTCTCTCTTTCTCTTTCTCGTCGAGAACGTGGTTCCGAAATTCGTGCGGAGCCCCGGCAATTGCGCGGAAACGAGCGCGCGAGTTATCCCGAGGTCAAAATTTCGGAGTCAATAATACGACGCGCTGGAATTTGGTCGAACGAAATTGGATCAAATTTCGAGCGCGACCGCGCGACGCGCGCTCGGCTCCGTCTAACTTAGTGCGGGAAGACACGCCGATTCTGCGCAGCTACGCAGTAGCGCGCTGAGACAATCGGTATAAAGAATTTCTTTCGGATCTTATATCCTCCTCTCTTCCTCGTGCCCTCGTGCACGCGCGTTTCTCTTTCCGCCTTTCCACATTCGTACTCTCTCGTCGTTCTCTCTTTCTCTCTCCTGTACGCGCTCCTCTTCAACGCGCGCGGTTAAAACAAGATTACTCCGACGTGCGTATACGTACATGTACGTACGAACACACACCTACACGTTAACGCGCTCGCTAAAGTTTCACAGTGTTGGTACGCTCCGACGGAAGGAACGAGATCACAAGAGACGGTCGAGAGAGAGATACTGCGAGCGACAGTCGGGGAAAAGCGGGAGGGAAGCGGCTGACTAAAACCCCTCCATCCGCGAGCGCCGAGCGTGATAGTCAGCAGGCGATGCGCGACCAAATCTAACCTAACTCCATTGCCGGTTCTCCAGCAGGCAGCAGGCGAGCGAGCGAGTAGGCGAGTAAACAGGCTGGGTCGCTAGGCGGCGAGAACGGAACGAAGACAGAGTTACGGTCATATGGGAAACGATAGGGTAGAGAAGACGAGGGGCGGGAAGGGGTGAGAAGGGAAAATGCGAGCATGCGCGCCGAAGCGGTTTATCGAGCCGTGGAGAGGGAAGTACGGCGGCCTCGTCCGCCGCCGCCGCCGCCGCCGCCGTCGTCGTCATCGTCGTCGACGGTCGCGGTGGCGGTGGCCGCGGTGGTGGCGACGTGGCACCGTACGAGGAAACGGGACGGCATGAACCTCCGGGACCCGCGGGAGAGAGAAGACGAGAACAGAGCGAGAGGAGCGACGACGAGCCCGTAAAGGAAGAACAAAGACGGAGAGAAACATATCCGGCTGGTGCGAGCGAGATGGCGCCGCGAGCGAGATGTTCGAACGGCGCGATAGAGGGAGACGGGAAACGCGTGGTAGTGGGAGGACAGGGAAGGAAAAAGCGGAGTTATCTGGCAGACGCGCAAGCGAGACGATACAACTCCGAAACGGAAAGAAAAAGAGACGAAGCGCGCGACGACGGCGGGAGCGAGAGGGAAACGTGTAGCGGGTGGCTGGGGAAAGGAACGCGGCGAATATCCCGCGGATGCGAGCGAGAGGGGTGCTTCGGCGTGATGGAGAACGTCGGAATGTGACGGAGAGAGAGAAATAGAGAGAAAGAGCGAGTTACATGCGAGGGCGATATCGCGAGCGAGACAAACGCGCGAGCTGCCGGTGAAATACGGCAGCGAGGGAGGGACGGAAGCAAGAGCGAGGGCGCGAAGGGGAGTACGTGGCCGATGGAGGGGCTTTGCTGGAACGGGAGAGGGGGGAGAGAGGGGCGCTGCCGTCGGACAGTCGCTGTCGCGCCAGGCCCCCGCTAGCGGCTAACAAGCAAGCAGCAAGCAGTTGCAATCCCGTCGCCTAACCAGCATCGCTCGCATTACCTCTTCACCCTCTCTCAAAATTCGCATTGAGGCTTCCGTCAGCTGCAT
>NW_018020607.1:142618-164800 GCF_002006095.1 Pseudomyrmex gracilis
GACGTCGCAGCCGCAGCTTGCTGCCGCCGCCGCCGTTACTACTGCCGTCGTCATCGTCGCGACACGTAGTACGCCGTCGTCGTCGTCGTCGTCGTCATCTTCGTCATCCACGTCGTCGTCGTCGTCGCCGTCGTTCGTCGTTGCCGCAACTTTTCGTCGTCCAGGTCGTGCGCGTGCCTAGCCGCTAGCGGCTCGTTCAAGCTTCCCACACGGCGACGTTTGACATTTCCGTTTGACCATCAGAGAAACGTCAAAGACGCATCTGGTGCGTGGGAGCGAAAGCAGAGACAGAGTGAGAGAGAAGGAAGAGGAAGAAAGAGAGAGAGAGAGAGAGAGGTAACATCGGACGAACAGCAGCGAGAGAGAAAGCGGCAGCGTGCACGGATCTGAGAAAGAAACGGCGGAACTCGTGTGATCGGGGAAAGCTGATTATGAGTTGGAATATCGCAGCGGCGGGTCAGCAACGGGTATTTAAGCCGGCTAACGCGTGAGAGAAAGAGAGTGAGAAAGAAAGAGGAAAAAAAATACCAGAGAGCGGTCGTTTGTTTTTTCATTCGCGAAACAACTCGCACGGTGATTTGCGACCAGACGACGACGCATCACGTCCGTGCGTGCGTCGTGCCCGCGAGATCGCAACGGGGCAAAGTTTCGGAGTAAAAATAAAAAGTGGAGAGGAAAGCGCGCCGAGAGGCGTCAGACACAGAGTTTTCCGGAGCAGTGGTGGTTATTCGACATAATCGCGGGATATAAATACACAAAATATATTTAAGTGCCCGACAAGAAATTTCGCTTTGGTGTTTTGTTGATCGGTGAAGTGGAGTCGTCTCTTCCGAGTCGATCCCGAAGAGAGGAGACCAGAAGAGAAGAAGAGCACCGCCGCACGACGATCATCGAGCGTCCACGCGTGACCGACATCGCGGCAAGATCGCGGCTGAGCGTTCCGCGTGTTTCGGATCAAGGTAAATGCACATCATACATTAAGTTTCTTTTTTTTTGTTTTCTATTTCTGTGTGGTTTACCCACTGGGCACACCTGTCCACGTTGAACACCGTGTGCCTCGATGCGTGTGCGTATGCGTGTATGTATGTGTCTCTCGCGTGTGTCACGAGACGGATGGCGTGGGTGTGACGCGCGGTGTAGGTACCGATCGTAAATACGAGCAAGAACGTACAATATCTGATGAGGGAACGACGAAGCAGAGACTCGCGCGATGGACGTGACGTTTTCCGCGTGGGCGTCGCGTGTATGTGCGTATATATATCGCGTGGTGCCGTTTTATATGTTGTGATTAATATATCGTAAACGTGTGTGCGCGCTGAGGAATGACGTCACGTTGCTCGAGAATAACGCAAGAATTGCGCCGTGACTGTTTTTTTTTTTTTCGAAGTTCCGATTCTTTCGGCGAGCGAATTCGCAATGTCGCGTTCCGACGGTGTGTGTGTGTGTTCTCGTAGAAAAAAAAACAAAGTTAAAACTCGGGGCGCGTGATAATCGCGCGATAACGCGCTTGTTTTTTTTCGAACGAACACTTTTCGAGTAAACAGCAGAGTCACGTGTGCAATTGACAAGGAGATGCCGGGGTTTAGACGCGAGTTGCCGTGACTTTATGATTGTTTGAGGATAGAAACTTCAGTTTCCGCGGTTTATTTCCGGGAGTATAGTCAAACACACGCAGGAAAGTCCTCGTGAATTTCCAAACACACACACACAGTGTCGTTAAAAGATGTTAAATAGGTCGTCGAGTTACACTTCGCGCATATATTTGTGTTATACAAAAGAAATGTATACAATTACGTTCCGTTGCATACTGTGTGTTACATATGTCGCGGAATTATGCAACATTGTTACGTGCGCAAGTACAAAGCAAAAAAGACAAAAAAAAAAAAAAACAAAATAAATAAATAAATAAATCACACATCGGTGCAAATAATTTAATCTCCGATTTTTATACAAACGTGTTCTCTACAAACGAGAGAATCGTCGGATCGACGTATTACAATTTGAAAGTCAAATGGACGCAAGAAGAAAATGAAGCAAAGTTGGTTTTTTTATTGCACATGCGACGTGTATAAGTTTGATGAAGCGTAATTTTTTATCACCACGTGAGAGAACGTGGCCGTTCGTGTGGCTCGACAAAAAAGTCACTAAAAACACATAATCAAGATATCTGCTAACTCGATCAGATGATGACTTTTATTGACAGTTTGCAGCATAATTGAGTGTCGCGTATATCCAACTGTCAATACGGTTATAACTGTTGGAAAATGATTAATTCAGCGCAAACGGGAGAAACGATCGTGTATTCGAAAAAAAAAAAAAAAAAGCAAATTTATGATATCGTTGATGCAGCGCGATGTATTTTGCAATGTTATTTGATTTAAAACCGTCCTATGCACGCAATGAGCACACGTAAAAACGCATTCCATTTTAATTAGGAAAAAAAAAGATGAAATCAAACTTTTTCATGAACTTCGCGAATGTTCTTCCGCTCGTCTCTTTTCTCCTCTATTTCTTCTCCATCTTACATAGTCACCTACGCGAATTCTGCGACGATTTGCTCAACTCGACGTTCTCGGTGGTTAGAACACGTATAAATTAAATAAAAAAGAAAAACAAAAAAAAACAACAAGATCGAAAAGTTATTCGCACTTACTTGGATCGTGTCTTTGTTTTGCGTCTGAAAAATGAAATAACAGCGCGCGATATCGCGTGAAGTGCGACTCGTAAGGAAAAACCTCGCGAAATCGAGTAACTCGCGCGGGGCGCTGGAAACGCGTTGCGTCTCGATCGTCTGAAGTCAGTACTCCAAGATAGTTTCGAGACACGGTCGCTCGAATTTTCGCTGGTGGTCGTTAGTGCTTATCGTTATCACCGTCCGTCGTCGTTGAACTATGTATGTATCGCGTAACAGCGCGCGATAGCCGCGTTTCGAAACGCACAATTGCCGTTCTGCCCGTCTTTCTCTCGCTCGCCGCCGTTCGCGATATCGCCGCGTACTTCACTTGTTCGTTGACGGTCGCGTCGAAACGAACGCACACGTAACCTCAATCCTCGCGCGCGTACACCGAGATTTCTCTCCGAATTTGCGCTATCACGACAGAAAAAAGTGCGCGTGAAGTCGGTCGATTCTTTCGGTCTATCTCACGGCATCGTAAAATTGTGAATCAGGTGACACACGAGAGCCTTTCGTGTTGGAAATATACTAGCGGCTTGAGGTGACGAGAGGAGTGACGAGACTAAATCAACCGCCGAACGTTGAGAACCACGGCCTGACTAAAGTACGTATGTATGTATGCGTGTGTTCGTTATCGTTGCTCTTTGTATAAAAAAAAAGCAGCGCTCGAAAGATTTTTTGTATATAACCTAACCTCTTGAGAAAGTTTTTTTTAACGTTCGTTAGTTACACTTTTCCGTGTTATTTCGTTGCATTTGTCCTTGTGCAACCGAAAGAGCATACGCGAAAATAACGTTCCTCTCGCGCGTTTTATTTGGCGCATCGACATTTCTCTCCATCTCGTGCCTCGAGATCATTCTCGTAATGATGTAATTAAATTGTACGTATTCAACCGCGCTTCACAAGTTAAAAAGAGAACAAGTGGATCGATTGTTTACAAACAACATTCGCGAGAATTGTGCAGTCTCGTGTCTTTGTAGAAACAAAGAAGAAGAGAGATCAAAAGATTAAAGGGTGGCTTTTCGATATTGTTTTTATTAAACAAACGTACTGTGCGGAGAGAACTTTACTCGATTTGATTTACCATTTACTCTACGAGGAGCTTTATTTTGAAGTAAGAACGCATTTGTTTTGTTTTTTTTTTGTTTTTTTTTCAAATATTTCGCAATTTTATCGCGTCGTTGACTGTGACGCGTTATTCTGAGTCACTGAGACGAAGCTGAATACACGATACACTTGTACGTTTTTATTTCTCTCTGTTTCACTGTGTTACCAACGAATCACCATAACAACTTACGACGATACAACGGGTACAATATATTTATACATATTTATTGTGATTAAGTTACGCGATATTATCACTAAATTGCGCGCGCGCGCGCATGTGTGTATATAGTTTACGTGTACGCACACACATACTGTTTATTTTCTCAATTTACATTTAATTACCCGTTAATTTCACTAATTGGCTGAAATGAATTTTGAGATTGGACGGATTCAAAGCATATTTTCAACTTACAACAAATAACGTGTGCACGCGCGCGCGAGTATTTCCACAGAAAATGGAGCAACGTACATTACACACATGTAATATGTATTTTTTGCGCCTGTGAGACGCGGGAAAGAGTCAGAATTACAGGGGACGCCGATATATATATATATATATATATATATTCAGGTCCCTTCGCTCGCTCTCTCGAAACCCCGGGATTCGTTTTACGGCCTCGATCGACGAGTCGCAGCGCGCGATATTTACACCATGTGTGTATGTGCGCGCGCGTGCGTGCGTTTACATCACGCGCTGATCGTGTCCCCGATCGGATCGCGTTTCTCCGCGTATAGCCGCGCGAGCGCGGAGATCGCGCGGTGTATATTTTTTCTACGGTGACGTAACGCGTGCGGCGGGTGGATAATTTTCACGCTGCAAAGAGGGAAAAAATGGAGGAGGAAGAGGAGGAAGCGCGCGTATATGCACAGGTAAACTCGCGCACGCCGTTGACGCGCAAACGCATCGAATTACACGTACCTTGGGCGTGTTCCACTGACATTCCAACCTCGTCGTCTTTTATCCTATTGAGACCTTCCTCGCACCTCGCAAGGCACATCCCTGCTGCGCGCGGAGGACCTTTTTTTTTTCTTTAGCGCCGGCGTTTAGCCCCGGCCGGGTTTCCACGTGTTTACAGTGCCCATAGGAAGCTACCTAACGAAGGTCTTTACAGCAATACCCGTGTAATCGATATCTTTTTCACAATGAGAAGACTTGAAGTGACTTTACTTTATGTTTAAACGCGAGGTAACAAACGTGACAAAACGTTTCATTATTAATGTGACAAAATAGTTAGGTCAATTGACGAGTTAAAAAGGCATTTATTTCCACGTCTGTAAATGCTCTGTGACTGAAATAACACGAAGAATAAGAACGGTTTTTGTCATACACAAGTGTTCGTCTCCCGTCGCATTGTTTCGAATTCCGAAAACACACGCCGTTTGTTGAATTTATTTAAATTTCAAGCGATAAAAATACAATCTTTTGAAAGACACACGTGTGTGTTACGATTGTTTATTTACGGACTTGACACGATGACACATTTATAAACAAGGCAAACAAAAAATAAGAGAGAAAAACATATAGGTAAAACGTTCTAAAAACATATTATACCTACGCAGATAGGTTTTTAAAGAGCGGTTGCACAGACGGATGGAGTGCGAGAAACGTAAATTTAGCGACTATTCCGCATTTAAAAGTAGCACGTTTTTTTTTTCGTTATTCCTTTTGTATTTGCTCGCGTTCGCGACTTTAATTTTCCGTCTCCCATTCCGACGAACGAGAACTCTCTCATTCAATGAGCGCTGTGTGTGGAAGTAACCGCCGGAAGTTTACGTCAGCCGGGAAGTACGTACAGCGAAAAATTCCATGTAGCAACAATTCGACATGTGCGCTCGCGAGTTTACAACTCGCGCGCTCGTCCGCGATCGAAGGTTGCAAAACGCGCGCGTCTCGTTGAACAGTCAAGTAATCGAAATTTACGATTCGCGTCTGGAGTTATAATAAATATTTGGCGCATCGGTAAATGCGCGCAATTTTTTTCTCAGCGACGTCATCGCGAAGAATTATTCCGTGACATCATCGTCGGCGACCGTGTAAGAAATTGACGCTCGGTAACACATACGTTGCCTGACGCAACGTATGTGCGAATCCATCCCAGGCAGACTGCCCGACAGTCTTGATATATTTGTGGAATCGCCTTACGATCTTTTGGTTCGCAATAAGCAAAATTTACGCTACACGACGCGCAGGTGCGAATAAAATTTCCTCTCTTTGATAATGCGCGCAATCCCGTCGTGGTGATCCGTAAATATTTTCGCGAAATTAATTCTCTTACTTTAGAGTAGCCTGCGGCAATTTGTTTCTACGAAACGTTGTATTTGAGAACAATTTAGGTTTTCGGTTTGACAATAATTGAAATTTACGCTTGCGCGACGCACAGGTGTGAATAAAGTTTCCTCTCTGTCTCTCTCTCTCTCTCTTGAAGTAGGTGACAACGTGTTGATCCGTAAATTTTCTCTTGCAAAATTAACTCTGTTATTTTAGAACACGGCGGTAGTTGTTCGTCCGAAGCGTTTGAAGTTTCGATTTTGATTTTTGATTGACAATTATTGAAATTCACACTACTCATCGCGCGAAACGAAATTTTGTCTCTTAATGTAGGTGACAATGTAATTCCGCATTACGTGATAATTCGTAAATATTCTTGCAAAAGTAATTATCTTGTACGTTAGAATTTTGTTAATTGTTTTTTCGAAACGTTATATCAATTTTCGTAATGACTGCTTATATATAAAATTAACGTAAATTATTTTTAATGTAAAACAGTTTGCTCTAATTGTTCTTTTAAATTATAAGGAAATTCTCTAGAGCATAATCTTCCGTTAAAGAGATTATAAATTGACATTTGTTAGATATCTCGACCTTTCGTTTGTATCTCTCTCAGTTTGAAAATAGACTTTATATATAGTCTCTTGTCTATTTGGCATGTACAAGATTCGCTTTGACATTGCTTGTTTGTTGATTTCGAGTTGTGTTTCACCTCAGTGAAAATTTCATCTCGTACGTGATGTATTTTTTTGCTGGTCAAAATTCGTGTAAAAATTACTGTTGATTTTTGCTGGAATATTTTATACACATTAGTGAAAAATTATATATCATAATGTGCACACACACACTTTCACTTTTTATTATGTTAAATAACTTGAAAAATGTTATCTTTTATTTTCAGATATTATCTCTTGAAATGCTTTTAACGGCTCTCTAATATGTACAACATGAAATTTAATTTAGAGAATTGCAAAAAACACTAGGAAATTGCGCTGAGAGAATAAATAACTTTCTAACGAGTGCAAAAAAAAAAAAAAAAAATTTATAAAATGCGAAAAAGAGAATGCTAAAGGACATCTTTTATTACAAGAACATTCATCTTTTGGAGAGAAATAATATCTAGTTCGTTTCACGCTTTGAGAGAAAAATAATGTTAAAAATATACAAATTCAAGTCGTAGTATTAATATTTAACTGAACAAGTTTTTTAAAAACATGTTTGACAAATTATTAGCAATGTGCCAACTCACTTTGTTTAATCGCTCTCGCGATAACGTCGCTTCGTCGTCGTTTAATCGCGTCCATTCGACGGCGCGCGACACATTGAACTTATTGACGGTCACGCTGAGATCAATAATACGAAAAGGACGCATCTAGCCCGCGGGTTTTCCACTTCCGACAGCGACTCTCGTTCTAAAGGAGCGTTCGATCGATCGATCGATCTCTCTCTCGGAGGATAGGGATATTGAGTTACACGCGCATACTAACACACGCGATTATCGTAAAATACGGCAATAGCCAGAATGTAATATTGTTCCGTGAATAAAAACTTGAATAAAAATGTAGTTCATCAAACAAGGATGTTTAATCAATATTGAAAATATCGATCTCGCGAAAAAGAGAGTTAAACTGAACGATTGATTACAGAACCTTTATACCTCGGTTAATTACAAAGTGGGATTCGCCTTGACGGCGAAACTCGGTTTTAATTAATTAAATTTGCGAAGTGACAGATACATAAGTAGTCTGTAATCGAGTTTTGATTAAGTAAAGCTCTTGTTGAGGAATACGATCGATTGCCGATTTCGCGATGCTGATTGCCGCGTTTCACGGTTAGCTCCTGTACGCATTAATCTTTAGCGCGGGGAAAAGCACCGAGGGGTGGGAACACACAAAAGGGTGACGCGTGTATACTCGAGGATGGCGACGTAATTCCAGGGTCGCGCGCGTAACGTCGAGTGGCGCAAGTTGTTGCGCCTGAAAGCGCACAAAAGCGGCAAAAGCAACGACGATAGTATAGCAGCGCGAACAATCGCATAAATGCAGAACGCGTCACATCTTCTCGCGAAGTGAAAGAATATATTATTTATACATGTGTGTTAAAGAGGATATTTTTTTATTCTCTCTGTCTCTCTCAACATGTTTGCGATATATCTGATAAATGATTAAAATAAATATATAAATTTTCCCAAATTCTCGGAACAAAACACGCACTATTGTTTGCGTTGTTCAAATAATAAATATATTTACCGTAAATACATCATACATCACAAAACTGTGCGTTTGCTCAATCGCCAATTATTTAATTATTCAACAAAATAGAACAGTTTCTATACATCTAATGACCCAATAATTTTCGACGCAAATAAATTATCAGATATAAAAAAAAAAAAAAATATGGATAAAAAATTCACATTGTCTTGGGAATCAATATTATCTATATCACAGCTAAAATATCGCTGATGTCAAGATATCGATTGATATCGAAATTGAAGCGACGATGTCATACATAGAATGGTATCTCTCATCAATAGAATACTGATATGTGATTTATACTGTAAGCACAACTCCTGACACACACGTGTTGGCACACGGGGTGCGCCTCGTTTTAATTTTAGTCTCATGACAGGCTGCTCTCTCGCGAGAAACAGGCGGGTGGCGTTGACCCGCCCGGCATAACCTACAAATATTTCTCCCCCCTTATCCCCGCCCTCCTCTTCTCCGTCCGTTTTATTCTCCCTCCTTTCTCTCCGTCGGTCCTTTCTCTTTCTCGCTCACCTCGGGGGCAATACATCAACGTAAATCCACGGGCGTTCTTGCGTTCCCCTTTTTTGGGATGCTCGAACGAACTCACAGTCTCGGCTGTAACTTCTCTCTCTCTTTCTCTTTTCCCCCTTCTTCTCTTTCTCACACTCCAGTCTTCTCTTTCCGTGCGGCGACCCCTCTTCTTGTCGTGGCCTGTTGACCTTCCCTTCTTCGCGATCTGTGAACGATCGGGAGTTCATAGCCGATACGATTTCCAGCACACGTCCAGCACGGTGTCGTAACGCGTGAGAGAGAAAGAGAGAGAGAATATTATTTGACGTTCGGGATGTATTTCGGCGCGAGTTTTATCGCGCGTAATTGTCCTCTTTCGCGTTACATTTTTTTTTCGCGCGAATTTCCCGCGGCAAAATTTCATGATTTTTCGCGCTGAAATAAAAAAAAAGTTACACGAGACAGACAAATGTCAAAGTGTGAAAAAAAAAAATTTTTCGCTTCCTTCGTTCTCGCTGTGGCACGCTGAACAAAAAGAAAAAAAAAATTGCGCAATCGACGTTCGATTGCGCGCTTAAAAATAACAAAGGTCGTTAAGGAACTCTGCTCCCATTTTCGCCCGGGACGGGATCGATCACTAATGAAGCTATACAACCGACTGCGTAAATACATGCATACATCTCGTTCGCGAATAATTCAGAAGGCTTTTAACCTCATTGAAATGCGAGTAGATGACAAATAAACGAGAAAACAGTAGCAGATCGCACGTTTTATTGTTCCCGTCTAAATAAATACAGTTTTACGAATATAGTGATTTAATGATATTTTACATTTAAGCCGCGCATGGTTGTTGTTTACGGGTGGATTAATTTATATAGCCGTGTATCATGCTAACGTGATTAGTACGCGAAATCGCGCTTATTAATAACTAACATTAACGCAAACAAACATACATGATTAAATCATAATGGCGCGAGCTGTATTAATAGACCGCTCTTCTAAATACTTAAACAATTTGACGCGAAGTGTCACAACAATCGAACGAGACGAATAATCTCGCGGGCCGTTCTCTCATGTTCAATACGTTTCTTTTTTTTTTTTCGGCGCAGTTTCCGACTAATGATCACGGTTATTCCGATTCGCGGCTCGGTTGCGGCGTAATGACTGCGTTTTCGCGCCAGTTCGCGTGCTGCGCTCGTCGATGCGCAGAATTCGATCCCGCGGAAACGATAAATATTCAAGGGCACGATCCTTGTTCCCCTATCCCCGCGGTGTACTTTGCCGAGGTATTTCATGGCGCGCGAGCGAGAGAAAAAGAGAGAACGAGAGAAAGAGAGAGACTGTCTGTATTTGTGTGTGTGTGTGTGTGTATGTGTGTGTGTGCGCGCATTTTGCGAGGAGTGACAACGCGCGCGTAGCGCGGCCGACTTGCCGACAATGAGTCGGAATGAATGATTTGCAAGCGTTGAAATGCATGAACGAGCAGCCAGAGCGCAACGTCCGATTGGACGGTGCGCGGATGCCCTCTCTCCCCCGTCTCTGTCGCACCCGCAATTGCGCACCCTCGCGAATTTATGGCTTCAAAGCGGCCCGATGCATCCGCGCCACGTCAAATTGCTTTTGAGCGGTTTTTTAACCCCTCGCTCTCTCACACGCGACCAATTTCGCGTTCTAATTGCACTTCACTCTCCAATCTGCGCGACGGCCGGAGAAATTTTTCTGCATTCGATGTCTTCGGTGTTTTCCGGACGGAGAATAATTTTTATTGAGGAAAATTGTTGACACTTTGCTCTCTACGTACGTCGAACGATATCTCTTAGATACTTTGTTACTGGTCCTAGTTGAAAGATAGTTACAGTGACAAAAAATATAAATGAGAGACTAATTACATAAAAAAACGTTTTAAATGCATTATAACATGCATTACGCACGCATATTATAGACGCGTCTACTTTTCCGCATGTGTCACAATTTCCATAAATTTATTTTGTCATACATTTTCAATCTCGTTTTCATAAATTATATATTTGATAAATTACGTCTTTAATTACGTATGCATAAGGTCAATTATTAATTTTGCGAATAGTTGTATTTCGAATTATTAATGCCACGTTTACCGTGCATTATTTAGGATTGCGACAATGTCGCTATTTGTGTATTTATCATCACAAGAGACACAATATTTATTATGTAATTTGTGCTGAAACGAATATATTACAGGTAAAAAAAAAAAAAAAAAAAAAAAAAAAATATTTTGTGTCATTTTCGACGTTCAGAACAGAGTTCTAATAAATAAAATTCCACTTAATAGTCCGGTAATTCGCATCAATGAAGCGGGAGGTAACATTCCGTCGGGATATGGTAGATTTTTTTTTTTTTTTAATGCTCGCGGATAATGTCGGTCTATATCGTTGATCTCCGTGCTTTTAAGCTCCGAAAACGCCCGTGCGCGCGCACACGCCGGAAGCTCGTTGGGACGAAAAAATATTCTGCGTATAATTGCACGCACCTATTTGCGCGCGACGACGAGCAGAGCCACGGGCGCGTAGCAACGGTTTTGCTAAAAATGATATTGCGGCGACACTCCGCGATACGCGCGATGTCGTTTCTAATATAATGAGAATTGGCGGTCTAGCGTCAAATATATATTTTTCTTCTTCTCTTCGCGCACAATTTGGTATTTTTATTTATTTTTGTTTTGTTTTGTTTTTAATGACACCCTATCATCCCACTGGGACAATATTATTTGCACTTTTTTACAATTAGAATATACGAGCGCTCGCGTACGCGCCCGGCCAAAATTACTCTTATCGTTGCGCTCTCATCTCCGCGCTATTCGCTCGGGAAATTAATATTATTTGCGAGCCTATGTATTTTTATTTTCGAACGTTTTCCGTGGTAATATTATCTTTCAAGAACACAAGATTGCTGGAATGTTTAATTACAACAAATCAGATATTACAAGCAAACTTAAAAATAGATTAAAAATAAATTCCAGCTGAAAACTGCTTTTTGTGAGTTGCATCGTTTTTAATATTTCTTCATATACAATTTCGATAATAAAATTGAGAAATGATATCTCACACATAAAGTGACCGAACAATGGCTGGAAATTTCTTAAGGAAATAATTATGACGAAAAATTTAGGAACTCGTACTTAAAAACGTATTTTAAAAAGTACTTAAAATACTGAAAATGTTTATGTTCAATATCTAATAATTATTTCTCGTTATTAAATGTTAGGCTATTGGAGTACGGGACATTTATCTTACAGTGTTATCGAGAGTTCAGATGTGTGTTTGAGTCCCGAAACAGTGGAAAGCTTCACAGTTATAATTTTCGGAGCGGTAGATATTTGTCATAAAACACGTTCTCTCTTTCTCTCTCTCAGTATGGAATCTCAGCGACAACATGTTAGTTCATAGGCACTTAAATGTCGAAAGTGTGAACGTAAAGTCGGGCATAGGTGGTGCATTTACGGCCGCATCGAGCCGCACTCGAACGTCGGAGGATGCATGCCACGGCGAATCGGCGATCAATATCGCCATTGTTTTCCATTCGGTTGATAATGCTTCGGCTTTATGCGTGTGGCGCTTTCGCTTTAGGGCAGACTTCCTCATTGTCCGGGTTTTCCGAAAGATAAAATCGAGTCCCGCGAGACGTTTTCTCTCCTCTCGGTTTGCCTTCCGATTCTCGTCGCTTAAATAACAAATTAGCGCGCACAGCGCACATTATAAGATTGTCTCGCGCGAATTACTCATCGACTATAGTTCGCGAGTATATAAATATGAAAATGCAAATGTGTGACACGGTCTACTCACACAATACACACACTCGCGTTGCTTGTAAGTCCGCTTGCTTTTCAGCGAAACGTAAACTGTGCGTAGCGTGTAGTCGCGCACACAATGCAGTTTACGTTAGCATAAATTTTAGACGTTTAATTTTTCGTTTGTTTCGCTCGCTGCCTCGCATAGTTTTCACGCCACTTCGCGCGCTCGTACTAATAGACGAGAAACCGAGTCCATTTTATGCGCGATAATACGTTGAATTCGGTCATAAAATCTTCATGTGGAAGAGTTACGTGTGGAAGAGACGAGTTTAATTAACTCCAATTAACGATTTTCCATACCAGTTGTAGGTCACAGTCTTATTTAAGACTACGTCCCACTTTTGACAAAGGTTCAATTTCGGTTGTATCTTTTTACGGAAAATTTGAATTTTTGAACGAATATTTGACGCAACAACGCAATGTTAGAATCGCGTGAGTATCTCCATTTTCAGCGTAAATTTCGAAATTAATAAAATTTGAAACCGATCTGTCTCTCGAATTTGTTTAATTATTAGTTTTTTCAACTTGTATAAATACCTTTGTTACAATTATTTTTTTAACAAATGTTCGACCAGTCGTACTTGCGACCTTATTCGAGAAAATATCGAAACTTGCGCGGGAGAATAGCGTTATCGCGATTCGTCTAACAATGAGCGAATACGATGAAAATTCGACGCGAAGTGCCGACTGTACAAGCGCGGCACTCCGAAAGTGGGGAGAGGAAAGGTCTAATTACGCTCACGGTGAAATAGCGCGATTCGCGTAATTCGAAGTCGGACGGGCAATGCGCGCGTGCGCTTGTTGCAAAACAAATTACATCGTACGCGAGCTCGCGAAAGCTAATTATTATCCGGGCGCGATACAGAATGTCAATTACTTCTTACGCTCGCGCGCAGCACTTTGTTCGGCCGATAACTTCCCTAATGAAGAGAATTTCGGCTGGTGCGCGACCGTGTTTCCGGTCTTCCTCCGCAACTTTCTCGGCAGTTTCGCGACACGGAAGAGCGTTCCTCTGTATCTACATTCTCATTTACGTAGAGAGACAGACCGTCCCACGTATGTCGCTTTGTTACATCAAGGTAAATACGTAGCTTTTTTTATTTCTCGATATTGGCGCGCGTTACGATCGTAGATCTGCAAATTCCGAATATAGTTCAAAAATTCATATCGGAAAAAAGTAGAAAAAAAACTTCACACAGAAATAAATAAGAAAAAAAAAACGTCTGAAAAGCTAACGCAAATTACGCAAAACATTCGATGAGATTTCAGACCTAGCAGGGCGAAGATAAACACAAGACAGTCTGTTCAAGAAGAGACGCGCGTTCTCTCTCTGCGCGCATTTCGTTTTCTCGGCTGTGCACACGCGTTACGGACGCGCAAAAAAGTACCGTAAAATAGCGCGTACGAATTTGTACCGGTGCGCGCGTTCGGTGATGCACATAAGACGATGCGGGCGCGCAGCCGTGTGTGTTATTTTTACGACAACGTTCCTGCATGAATTCTAAAACCCCTTCAAAAAGATCCACTTACTACCGTGTGCGCGCGCGGCATCGTGTTTGCTCAGATCTCCATTGCCCCCGCGGAAAAGTTCTCGAGAGCCTCTTTTCGTCGAACATTTTCTGCGAATCTCCCTTCTTCTTTCCGCTGTCTTGTTTCAAAATAAACTGCCGATCAAAGGTCTCGTATCTTAAATAAGGCAAGTCGTTATATTTAAATTGATAGAAAATTCGCATTTAACTACCGTCCGGTCGTTCCCATTACCTTATTTGGGAGATGCGATTGTGCCAATTGTCTACAATAAAATATCAGATGAAAAGGAGTGTATGTGTGTAAGGTATTTTATCGCTGGCTCTGTGTGTGTTGTTGTCTCAAAACAATCGAAGATCTTACAGAGCAAGTTCAATTTTAATTGCTATTTATGATGTTACCAATTTGCGCGCATCTAATTTCTACGCGTGTTTTTACCCAGCTTGCGTCATTTTCAGAGACCACACGCATTTATATTCCGGAGTAAAATTAGTTTCAAAAAACACGTGGCAACTCAATTAATTTTTAATTTAAAAAATTTTCACAGCGTTTCTCATTCAAATTTTTGTGTTTTCGAGCAAAACAGAAAAAGATTTACTCCGGTACGTGCAAGCGCGATATGTAACTCGCGTAAATACACTTGTTAGGGTCGCGTTACTTCGAGAACGCGCGAGCTTGTGTCCCACTAGAGAGAGGGAGAGAGAGAGAGAGAAACAGAGAAAAATACGATAATATCGAAAAACGTACTTTGCTTCTTCGGTACATAGCCGAAATCCTTTTAGCTAATTTAATCGGATCTAATTCCATTACACAGCCGGCAGCAACCCTTAAGCCCGGTCGTTTCCATTGTTTCATTCCGTTAATTTCGCTCTTCTTTTTACTTTATTCTCGGTCTCGCGCACAAAGGGAAACCCCATCGAATGAGCGGAGGCGTGCTCATGCACACACGCTGCTTGCATCCCGTGCGTGCAAAGAGAGGAAGAGCGAGTTGTGCACGTGCCTGCTCGTATGCTCCGGGTAATCAGGCGCAATCTATCGGAAATGTTAAAAATCATTTTTTCTATCTCACCGCTGTCTCCCTCTCTCTCTCTCTCTCTCTCTCTCTCTCTCTCTCGTTCGCGCGCGTCTCTTTATTTACGTATAAAGCTACCCCTCTCGCGCGCTCATCCCTCGCCGATCGAATCGCCGCGGCGCTCCGTCGACGGATTTGTCCAATCGACCGCAATCACGTATCCGACCCGGTGCATTATAACGGCGACGTTATAAATGAACCGGCCGGCAAATAAAAGTTCGCAATGCAGAAACCGCATCTCTGGCTATATCCGCAATTGTGATATCGACGCGAGTGAGCGAGAGAGAGAGAGAGAGAGAGAGAGAGAGAGAGAGTGAGAGGAAACCATCATTCATCTTCTTTTTTTTTTTACAACGTTCACTTTGAACGTCGTGCAAAATATTCAGAAAATATAACTTTTACAACTGAAAATTAAATGAGCTTTGTTATCGATAAATCGCTTTTGACTCCAACTGAATTTAGCACGTGCATTTAATATTGTAAAATAACGCGGTGCGCACGAACGATCGGCAAATAAATAAGTTCCCATAATGCGAAATTAAACAAACTTGATAAAATTATTAATAAAAAGAAAAAGAAAAAATTCAGTACGTATCGTCCTGTTTCGTATCTTTCTCGATCGGATAAAAATTCAAGTTGGATGCGTCCCAGTGGGATAGATCGTAGGATTGTGAAGCGAGTGAATCCTCCGAGGTGATTTAATTTGCGTTGCGCAAAAAGAATCCCGCGCTCTCCTCAACTCGTAATGAGCGTTGGCACATAATTTAATACGCGCGCGGTAAGCGTCGATCTGTGTGTACAACAACATCGTCGAACGCAGCGTCGTGATACACAGCGTCCTGCACACATTCGACACACGTGATCCACACACGTGCGCGCGATAGACAGAGTCGTGTTCGCGCGCGCGCGCCACGTTTATCCGCTCGGGGGAAAAAGGAGAGGGACACAAGGGAGGTTAATTAGAGATTCAGTTTTGCATAGTCGGATTCGGCTCGGACGATGAGAACGACCTTCGAAGGGTACGAGGAGCTCGCGGCGACAGCGACGAGGACGAGGTCGAAAACGTCTGTGTGAGATATTGATTCGGCCGGCCCTCTTTCCTGCGGTAGTCACGTGAAAGAAGAAGTGGACGAAGCTCGAAGCCGCATTCGTGCACGTATATTGATTCGACCGGCAGAACGAGAGAGAGAGAGAGAGAGAGAGAGAGAGAGAGAGAGAGAGAGAGAGCGAGAGAGCGAACGAGAAAGGGATAGACGAGCGACAAAGCGCGCGGGCTCTCTCGAGCACGCGAGTCACGAGAAGAAAGAGAAGGATTTGTACGTTAGCCTCCTCTGTGCGTCCGCTCGGCTCTCGGCTTTTCGTCTCGCGTAATAATTATTAATAAAGCCGACCGACTCGTTTTTCCCCGATCAAAGTTTCATGTCGCGACGGTATAATATCAACGTCTCGCTCGAGATCAACGAAATGGCACGCGGATCGGATCACCGTCCCTCAGCGACGCGAGTTTCGTCTGAAACTCGCTCGCTAACGCTGAATTATTTGAGATTTTAAGTAAAAATACATGTTTTTTATATTTGATGTAAATAAAAAACTAGTCCGCGATGTTGAAATTTTAAATATCGCGGACTAGTTCGTACGTTTGTTATATTTTTAAAAAGATCAAGCGCCAAATTGCAACAAAATGTTATTCTTTTATCGGAGAACTAAATTTTTAGTTGTATTTAATTGGCATTAAATTTTTAGTTGTATTTAATTGGCATTAAATTTATTCTACGATTATTACGTGTAATCATTTGGCACAAAAAAAGTGGCGAATTTGTAAGGATAACAAGCTCGACAAAATAGCATTCGCATTGTATTTGTCAAATTGTCTCGCATTACGCGAGAGAATTAATTTATGAGTAACATACGTGTGCTCCTTCTTCGAGCACGTGACAATTATTGTGTTTGACGTCGAATGATGGCGAGACTTGGCGGAGACTTCGCGCGGCGTTATTTCAGCGATTCTCGGCGGACGCGCGGAATCCCGGTGAAAACAAACGATCGCGGCTCGAAACGTTTTTCTTTGCCGGCGCGGCCGTTTCGTCGTCGTGTGCGCCGCCGGACGCGCGCGCGCGCGCACACACATACACGTACACACACGTCGCCATAACTCGTGCCAGGTAACATGAGAAACGGCGACTCCCAAGCCCCGCTTTTCGTAAGCGGCTTACTTGCACGACGGAAAATTGTACTACAGTCCCTGGCCGCGGCGCGCGTGCCTTTTTCTTCGCCTTAACTGTCTCCACGTCGTCGTACATAAAACGCGCGACGCGTCTTTTTCCACCCCCTTCTCCTCACTTGGTTTCACCCTGGAAACGCTTCGCGCTCCGATGTTTATGCTGCACATAAGCAAACACAGTTTTTCTCCGGCTAATGTACGCGCGAAATCGCCAAGAGTTATGACGCGTTTCCGAGTTTTCACGACTAGAATGATTAAATTATACACGGCGTTTTTCATTCACGCGCGGGCAGTCGACGCGTTCGATCGATTATACAGAGTTGATTCCTACAATGTTTCCGTAATATTCTACGAGTGGCGATATATTTTTGCCGCTGATACTCGAGCCGAGTAAAAACAACCTGCTGTCGATATCTGAATTTAAACACAAACTCTCGCCGAAGCGAGAAAAAAGAGAGAAACAATGAAAGATTTTTGCAATTGTGCGCATTTACACGAAGATGCGCATGGAACGTCTTCGCTCAACGTCCATCAACGAACCGTTACCGCAGATTTTGCACGTCTCAGGGAGTGTGTGCTTTTCTAATCGGCACTCATGTGTGTGAGGCAGGTCTTTGTGCGTGCGCGACCCGCGTTATCTGTCCGCCGATATTTTCCGCGACAACAATGACGACGACGACGACCGTAATCTCGACATTGATAATGTCTGTCGTTTGCTCGAGCGTGCTTGTGCATTGCGTAGTTTCTGCGCTTTTCCGACTCTATCTATCTGTCTGTCTGTTCGCGGCTTGCGCTTAACCCCACCCTCCTTCCATCCCGATTCCCACTCGTCTCCCCCCCACGGACCCACGCGTTCAGAAGCCCCAGAAACAGAAAGCATTTTAAGCCTTTGCATCCGCAGTAACGCGAGTTTTCGCTTTTGGTATGTTTCCAGAACAGCAGGAACCGGAGTTCGACCGTGCGGGAGGAGCCCAGCAGCGCACCAAATAAATGACGTAAATCCGAGGAACGGAAGCGCAACGTCACTCGCTAACTCGCAATTCTCTCCTTCCCCTCCCGATCCCCCCCGCCCTGCCCTGTCCTACCTACCCCCCCGAAAACTCCCCCCTTTTTCTCTCTGTCTCGCCGAGCCTTTCCCTCTCCGTTGCACTCCTGGAACCCTTGCCTCTCTTCTTCTGTTCGGGTCCGACCCCGACACGACCCGGAGCCCAGGGCGCGACCCAGCCGCCGGACCTTCACCCTCTCTTTTCGCCACTACGCCCGCTTTGTCGCCCGCCGTCTTCACGAGCTTACACTCTTCTCTTCTCCAGTCCGTCTCCATCATCACTATCTTTGCACGCTTCTTCGACGTCTGCATCCGGCGTCGGCATCTCGTCCACATTCCCGGCTCTGTCCTCATCTCCGTGAAGTTCCGAAACAACCGATCCGCGCGCCGCCGTTCTCCCCGGCACCGGCAGGACGGCGCGTAAGGATTATCTCCACCTTTTCACGCACGGAGCGGCTCACCCGCCTACATCTCCCGCCTGCTCTTCCTACCATCTTATCAGCAACGGTATCGGCAGACCTCCGTGGTGAACACGGATCTCGTACTCCAGCATCACCATCACCGTCCCGCTCCTTCCAGTAGACTCGCGAGACACACGCGTTGGTTTGAAACCGGCTTGAAGGACGCCACGACCGGCTTTTCGAGACACGCATACGTAGGCAAACACATATACACACACACGCGCGCCCGTACACCCTCAGCGGCGACCAACTGCAGCCTGTGTGTATAAAAGAAGAGAGAGAGGGAGAGAGAGATACTCGGTACAAAAGCGCGCGAGCCTAGAGAGCACACTCCTACTGGTCGACGTTTAGCTTCGAAGGCTTTCAAGCTTTGCTCGACTACTACTACCACCGCCACTACTACTATTACTACTATTACTACCGCTACTACTACCACTACTACTACGCCCGGCTACAGCTTCTCGAGTGCGGCACGCTGCAAGATCGAGAGAGGACAAGAAGTATAGAGTGAACGAGAGAGAGAGAGAGAAAGGAGTCGATAGACAAGATCGACGACCTTACGCCATCGTCTTATCACCAGGAATAGTGGCCACCATCTCGCCTAAAACCGAACGGGGCCGCCTGAGCCTAATCGCTGTCGATATATAGCTTCACCTCTTCGCTTCTTCTTTTTCCCTTCTCCCCCTCCGACGAGATATATCTATATTCATCCTCTCCCCCGACTTTTATCACCTTTCTCGGAAGATTATCGAACGGGTAAGCGCGTGTAGTATTTGCCTCTTTCACACACGTCTCGGCCTAAACGAGAACAAAGAATTTTAAAAGAGCCACGACGCATTCCTCAACTCGCCGGAGTCGATATCGAGAGCGAGAAAGAAGCGATAAGCCACGCTTGAAAACAAGCCGACGTTGCTGATAAACGCGAGTCCCCGATTCGCGAGACGACGATTCGCGCTGATAAAATAACGCGCGATAACAACACGACGACAAGGTTAAGCGCGCCGGTTCCGAGGGTGAGGAAGACACGAGATCGCGAGACGCGGTACGAAGTTTCCCACGCGGAATATCCAGGAAAAGCAACCGTGCGTCGTCGCTAGACGTCGTGCGTTCATCGGACATTAAGATCATCGCATCGCGCTTAAACGGGAGATCTGTCGTAAGGTATACCAGTTTTGAAGTTGTTTCACGACTCCGAGGCACTCGCGGGATTTCGCGCAGCGTGCGCGTGTGTGTGAGTCCGGTGTGCGAACGGTGGGAGAAAGTGAGCGAGCGAGTGAGAGAGAGAGAGTGAGAGAGTGAGAGAGAGAGAGAGAGAGAGAGATCGAAAGAGGAGCGAGAGAGGTGGGGTGAGAGAACGAGACGAAGTGGTGGAACGAAAGGGTTCAGTGCTGGACGTCGCGAAATCCCGCGAACAAGTGCCGACGAGCTCGTCTCGCGAAGTGGTAGTCGTAGTCTATAAATCGAAAACGTATATATCGTTGCCGGCAAGATCAGTCGACGCGAGTGCAGAAGCAAAAGGAAGAGCCGGCCATCACGTGGAAGAATTTAGAGAGAGCGAAGCGGAAAACGAAGAGTAGTCTCTCTCTGTGGTGAAGTCAGTGGTAAAGAGAGAGTTCGGGACTTGCTCTCTCTCTCGCGCGCGCGGTAGAAGTCCAAGGAGCGTAACGCAGGATTCTCGGTCTTCCGAAAGAGTGGAAGGATGGCAATGGTCAACATGAATAACCTACTGAACGGCAAGGACTCGCGGTGGCTCCAGTTGGAGGTTTGCAGGGAGTTCCAGCGCAACAAGTGCACCAGACCCGACACGGAGTGCAAGTTCGCTCATCCGCCGGCTAACGTCGAGGTGCAGAATGGACGGGTCACCGCCTGCTACGACAGTATCAAGGTAACGAACCGTTGCATAATCGAGTTTTCGTACTCGCGCGTAACGAGCGCGTTCGCGCGCGCGGAGCGGAATCGCCGCCCGGCCTGTGCGCGGCCCTCGATAAACTCCGCCTTCACTTATCTAACCCGAGAGAGAAGTCACTTCTCCATCGTCCCGAAATGAAATCCGGAAGCTTAATTGAGAAACGTCATTGAGAATTTCAATCTCCACTTTTTCAAATTTTTTTATTTATTATATTTTATTATATATTATTATATTATTTTACTTTGTAATTTGATATTCACACTGTGGTTAGAAATTACACGCGAGTTGAATTTGCAATTAATACTCTTCGATTGTTATCATCTGCATCAAGCAGCGTTACACAGTGGATAACTGAATGGAAACTCGAAGAGTCTTTTCGTCGGCATCGACTTTTGTTAGATAAGTGAAGTTACCGCACGCGTTACTTTTCTCATAAGGCGGGAGCGCCTTGCTGCTCCGCCGAGATGAAAAATGTCGCGTTAATTGACTGTGTAAATCAATAGGAGCGGTTTGTTAATAATAGTATTATTCAGTTGTACAGTCAAAGCGATTTCATTAAGTAAACACGAAACGTGTTGATATTTCCGCACGCTGTTAAAACACTCAAGATAAGAGAAGTGCGCGATTAGTCATTTTAAAAGGTGATAAATAAAACGTTCGAAAAAGTATCGAGACTGTGGATATCGAGGTTCGTGTTTGCAAAATTGTTTTCCTCGACACGAAACGCATTTTGAAGACCTTTTTAACCTCCATCTCTGTGTATAATATGTTAGCTCTTTTCTAATATCCCGCACGCTAACTATCAAAATGAATACACGTGTACGCAGCGAGATCGGCGATCGATCTCTCGGCTGCGCTTTCCGACTGCTGATCTCTCGATACAAAGCCGATAATTTGTAACGCCACGTAGCGAGATAAGAAACCGATTGTAATTTACGACCGGGTAATAACTCTCTTATCGTTGATCGGGCGCTATCGGGGGGAGGGATTTTTTCCCTCCGAGAGGGGATGGGGACGCGTCGGTTTATGGATTTTAGAATATTCTCTCGCGCTTTTCTCTCGAGGCGAGGCGCGCATCAAACGAACGCGAGAAAGAGGGAGAGATTGCGGAGAAGGCGCGGCTCTCTCCGAGACGTCTTTCGTCCCGGTGTAGATATTGAACCGGAGAATTGAATTCGCAGTTATTAATAGCGACAATTATTCAACGCGCGAGCGGCGCGAGAATACCAATCGACATCGCCGATAAATCAGACGCGGGGGAGACAGCGCCGACTATTATGTAAAAAAAAAAAAAAAAAAAAAAAAAAAAATT
>NW_018020607.1:164815-224112 GCF_002006095.1 Pseudomyrmex gracilis
GAGAATACCAATCGACATCGCCGATAAATCAGACGTGGGGGAGACAGAGCAGACTGTTATGTAAAAAAAAAAAAAAAAAAAAAAAAAAAAAATTGTCGGAGGCTCTCTGGAATATCAGCGCGAACGCCGTCGACGGTGCCGCATCGTCTAAATGGCACTTACACACGCACACGCGCGATTAGATAAAAGAGGGGAAAAATGAGCGTGTGTGTGTGTGTGTGTACGCGTACATACGGCTTACACACGGGGCGCGGCAACCGTCTAATTGCGGATACGCATACTTTGTGACTTCGTGATATATTCTTCCGCAATAAACTTGGCCGTCGTTATCGTCTTCCGCGATAATCTCTGATTACATACGAAGAGACCGAGATAAAGCGCACACACGGTGAAACTTTTGCAACGGAACGGTCATCCACGTAAAAAAACATATACGATTGACTAAAGTACCCGAAACGCTTCGTTCTTCGGAAATAAAAAAACAAATGTCAATTGTCGGCACGTGGTGTTTGCGTGACGATTGTAGACGCTCTGCAAGTGATATTTGACGCTGCACCAGCTAGCAAATTTAACTTTCGCGCGGACAAAACACGGTCAAAGATTTACGAGTTGGACTTCGAAGTGATGTCTCATCCGTCAGATATGGCTCGAGTGCGAAGTCTATTCGTTTTCGAATCTGAGAAAATGACTCGATGGAAAGAAATTTTTGAGCAACAATGAGGTCATCACATGCGGCGATGCCGCAAATGGTTACGTATAGCGAATCGTCACGCAAACACTACGTGCAACGAGCCAGAGTTTGTTATTTCGAATGAAAACTTGTCAACAGTAATATGTGATACTACTGTCGCTATCTGTGCGTCGTTTCGGATACTGATCGTCCTCACACGTAACGTGCTAAGAACAAATTTAGATTTCACAACTTGATGAATAAATATCACCGCTGATTGACGTCCTGGTGAAAACTTCGATCTGACGAGAAGAGTAACGTGAAAATTGCATCTATTTTATCTCTGACAGAAATTGTATTTCGAAATTACGTACACGTGTGTGTGTGTGTGTACGTGCACACATTATTTTCTATTTGTTTTGTGTCGGGACAAGTTTTGAGTCACGCTTATTTAATAATAAAAGGGAAACAAAAAAGAGAGACTGTTCGAACGGGCATGAAAATACTTTTGTCTGATTGTCAGAGATAATGGACAATCAATATTCGCAGTTGCTTAAGACAATATTATTTCTCCGCTAGATGTGTGTCAACACATAGAGATCCACTCCAAGTATTTATTTTTTTTACACCGAATCATCGGTTGTTTTATCATTAAAATTATTTTATCTTCGCAATCTGATTCGATGTATCTGATTTTAAATTAAATTCTCGGTTAACGAACATAAGTAAGTTAGCAATTATTAAATGTTTCGATCCGATTATCGAGCCGATGAGAACTTTTGCCCCAGATATTTCGTCAGATCTAATTACGTCTGTTCGTATTAAACAGCACACGTGCGCGGTCGTCCGCTTTTGCCCGCCACGTTGTTAATTTTCGCGCTAATGCGCGGCGTTGATCGCTTTTTGGGCTCGGTCGTGCGATTAGATAGCAGTAGGTGAGCAAAAAAAGATTACGTGCACTATGGAAAGGGAATACAAGAGGGCTTGTCGCTTGCTATTTATCTCTGAATATTCTCGAGAATGTGTTTACGGTCGATTCGTTCTTTCTCGACGAACACACACACACACACACACACACACATTCGCGCGCGAACATCGTTCGCGTTTGCGACGAGCAGGATCGCGCGCGGGATCGTATTTAATTCTGGAAACTATTAATGTCGCGAGTAGAGAGCGGCTGAAAGGACACGTTGTTCGTCGAACTTTGGTCGTTTCTTTGCCTCGCCCGTTCCTCGCACGTTCTTCCTCAATAATAGCGCTCGTTACGTTTAATCTCTTCGAATGAATGGAGCGACGCGACGTGCACGATGCGCGCGCGCACACATGTACGCGCGACATGTACCTTTGTACGAAGAGATCAGTTCGGAACACAGATATCACGCAGCAAATCGGCGATAAGCATTTCCAAACGAATTTGGAAACCAATGGCGCTTTAACAAAATTCAAACGATATTTTATGAAATGAAATGGATCTCTTTTGCAGTTAGTAACTCGCGCACATATGACACTTCTGTTGCAGAGACCACGACTACCGTGAATTGGTTTCGGATGTAATTTTTCGAAAAATAACCACAAAATTCTCTTTGATGTGTTTTGAAAACAAAAAATTCTTTAAATTTACGAACACACAGTATAAAACGAATCGTTGACACGCGCGCGAATAATACTCGTTTCGAGCTCCAACGCGCGAGACGCCGTTAAGAGTTTTTACGGTATATGAAAGAGAGAAAGAGAGAAGGCCGGGACGCTCTCGAGAGCCAATATTAACCCGAAGAAATATTAGCAATAAACCATTGCATTACGTGTACATACACTATATATATTATGTATATACATCAGACCTCGACTGCCTGCTGGAGTCTCTCCTATGGAGTCAGTGTCTCGTTTCTTGCGCCGTTTAGGTGCCAGAAACGCGGACTCTTCTCACATTTCGCCGATGAAATAAAGGCTCATTTTTCGACTGGGAAATAAAGGAGAGTGGTTATCGCCGTTTCCCACCGTGTTATCGCTCCGCCCTCGTATCTTCGGGGCGAAAGCCAGATTAATTTTACGGTGGAAGCTGGATGAGAGGAACACGGGCGTAACGGGCGGGTCTTGGAGTCACTCGCGCGCGTTTGCATCGATTTCGCTGCAATACCGCATTCAATACGCCGCGCGCGCTTAGCTTTTATTTCCACCGCGGAATTTCCCTCTCTCTCTTTCTCTCTCGTTATGCTGGTAAGCGTACGATAAGAGAGAATCTATTGTTATGTGTGTGTTAACTTCGCACGAAGAATTACGCGCTGCAAAATAGAGGGATATTGCACTAACGGTCTACTCTCTTTTACGTAATACAAAAAACTTCTAATTATTACGACCTCCAACGTTTATTGAGTTTATCTCTTCTCTCAATTTTAAATGATAAAACTTCAAATTACTTCCGCAAGGATACAAATGGTCGGACAGTGATCAATTATAAGATACGTAAATGTTAAACATAATTTTCTCAATATTTTAAGTAGTTTTTAAAATATGTTTTCAAATGTCATTTTTTAACTTTTTTATATCATATAATTACTAGTAATTACAGCTATAATTGTTTCTTTAACAAATTATTGGTCAGTGGCACGTGTTCGGTTATTGGAAAGCTTGGTTAATAGCTTTCGATGCACATTTCCTGTCTTTTGAGCTTTAGTATCGGTATAAGAAAGTGACAGTAGAAAAGTCTGATAGAAATGAATCTTTAGACTGATACGTACACTAACGTTTTTATCTTTTTTTTATATTTGAATGACAAGAAAGAGAATTGTGTGAAAAAGATCGTGCCATCTGTTCGCGGAGTGAAGAAAAACCAGTCGTGTTCAGAACCAGAAATTGTTAAAAGAGGAAAAAAACTCGTTTTGCACAATAGAGGTACTACACAATATTGTATGCGCTATTGCAGACATTCGATTCGCAGAACAACATTCGCGGTCGGTCGTAATTTTATCCCTTTTTTTTTTTTTTTTTTTTTTTTTTAAATTAAACAGTTTTGTGTGTGAAACGCGATTCGACTTTTGCTCGATATATTCCATTCGTGTCAGAGACGGTTCCTTGTTACATAAACAGGGTCCAAATATATTTATTCGCCACAATGCGACACAGAATCGCCGTGGAGCGTAACGATTTATTCGCGTCTCTCTCTCTCTCTTTCTCTCTCTCTCTGTGTTGAAAACATAATTCGCTTTAAAACACGATAAAATTGCGCGATATAAATATTTTTCCATCGACTCGGTAATTGATAAAAAAAAACGCTTGCGCATTGCAGTGCGAAATTTACCCAATTTCTTCTCGCTTTCTTTCTCATTTTTCACTAGCTGATTACATTAACAAATTAATGTCGGATATTATATATTTTATACGTTTAACGATCGCGCTTTTGATATTTCGATCGATCGAAATGTTCACCTCTCAAGTTTCGACGAATTCGCACGTCAGTGAAACTTAAAGTCCGAAATTCTGAGATATACGGCTGAGAATTTCAAACGGAATAAGCGAAATAGGAGCGCAGCGCCGAGCTGTGAGAGATCCGAAACTGTCGTTAAACCGCTCGCCCCGCGATCTTACACACGATCTCGTCCCGCGAAATTCGCGCGTTCGATTCCAATTAGGCCGATTGGACGTCGCGGCGCGATATTAAAGTAGACCTCCGGGTTTAATCGCCCTCCGTCGCCGACGACCGACGACCGCGTCCGTACATCGACGTCGGAGCCGCCTCTATATTTAAAGGGGGAATATGACCGAGTTAGAATGCAGCCAAGTTCTCTCTCTTCGGCGAGCGCGCTTTTATCTTTTGTCCCCTCGCGCGCGCGGCTCTTCTCCACCTCCCGACTTCGATTCCCCGCGAATCGTCCGTTCCACCCTTCCGTCTCCCTCCCCCATCCGTACACGCTCGTAGCTCTTATTCACCCTCGGCGCGTTATCGATTCCAATTACCTTAAAACTTTCAATTAATTCAGCTGTCGAGCGTTTTACGCGCGGCAGGAGAAACGGTCGGTCGTCGACCATTTCTCGGGCGCAGATGTCGCGGGCGCGGAACGAGCGGCGGGCGATGCCTGAAATTTAATATCGATGTCGATACTTTTGCACGTAGGATATCGAACATCGCGAACAAAGTATTTCCACGAAAAGTTCCTGGTGACGTAATCATTATTCGAACAAAGTCGCTGAAATTTTTATTATAACGGAATTATGTTTATTAGCAAAAAAATAAAACACACGCGTCGGTGTGTGACAACATAAGATTTGTTCTTGAAAATATCTTCGCGCGTTGACGCAAACGATCGTCGCTTTCTCGTCTGGAAGTCGCGCGCGCGTGGATTGTATGCGCGTTTTATCGGCTCGTCACGGCCCGTCGCCGATGGCGTTTCTTTCTTCCTGCCGTCGCTTTTCGAAGCGTGCGCGCGCGTCGAGCGCGATAACGCCCGGTTCTCACGCTGATAAACGACGGTCGAGCGCGAGGGAGGGGACGATAATACCCGGGGACGCTCTGCGCTGCGGAGCGAGCGCGCATCGACGTGTCGCGAACGGGGTTTAGGAAAATTCGGTGAAAATAAAACGGAGTTCGCGGGATTAAAACAGAAAAACAACAAACAAAAAATAAAAAAGCGGCGATAAACAGATAGCGCGGATAAAATTTTTCTTTGTTGCGTCACGCGGTTAATAAAGCCGACCGAAATGTTAATATCTGGTGCGGCGAGGCGACGTTTGCCTGGTGCGCGCGGTTTAATGTTTGAGCTACCAATATTTACGCGGCGGAATATTATATCAACATTATGCGAGACTCTAATTTCGAAAGTGATATAAGTTCGCCCAGTGGTGTGTGTTTCCAAAAGCGCGAGAGCCGGGGCAAAGAGATAAATCAAACAGCCCCGGTGTTGTTTCATTTTCCGAATTAAATTGACTCGCCGGATCGCGCGTCGAAATCGCGCTCGTTCGTTTCGCGATTATTTAACTATCGGGAAAAGTAGAACACGTCGAAACACACTAAATTTGAAACGCGAATGCTACAGCTGCGCGATCCTGATTTTCGAAAAGTTCGATCGGTTATGCAGTTGTGCCGCGGCGCCGTAAAATGTAATCAAAACAAACAAAAAAAATCGTTTTACCCGGTTTTGCTTTCACGAGTTGCAACGTAATAACATTGCGTATCTGTGTGTGTGTAACACGACGGGAGGAGATTGTCGCGAAATGCGCAATTGCGGAAAAAGCGAAAAGAAGAGAAGGGGTACGTTATTCAACGACTTCTCACTTCGCCGCGATGATTCGCGCAAGTTCCGTCCGCGCGAGCGCTTGGCAAGAAAGCGGCTGCAGTTTCCTGGGTCGGTCAACGTACAGTAACATTAGATTCTTGCGGGATTCACCGGGCAACGACAGCGTTGTATTTCCGTGATAGACGGAGGGGGGAAAGAGACGTACGTCAGAAAATCGTGAGCGCGCGCGCGCGCGCGAGAAGAGACCGGTCGTGGCCGCGCCGCGCGCGCGTTTCACGCTGAAAAGGCGGCGGGGGTAGAACACGAAAAACATAGTTAACAGCTGCCGTTGGTGTCGGCGTTGGCGTCGCCGTCGTCGCGGCAGCCACAACGACTGCACCTGTCGCGTCCGTTAACGCGCGACTAAAATACGGGAACGCGCGACGAGCGAAGCGAGCGAAGTGGCGCGGCTGAATCGTCCCGACGATTACGGGAGGCTCTTTTTCTCGCTTTCTTTCTCTCGCTCGTCTCTTTTTCGCTCTTCCCCTTTCTTTACACTTCTTGGCGAATCACTCGACAGGATGTACCTGTCCGATAGGATGAGGTGTTCGGTACAGCTCGCGCTTCTCTTCCCCGTCCGCAGAATTTTTCAATATTCTCGCTCGCGTTGCAGGAAGATTAAAATGCGGAAAGACGGAGGCTTCTTGTTCCGTCATCCTTTTTTTTGTGTTTTTTTTCTCTCTCTCTTTTCCTCTCTTTCCGCGAACCGACTTACATGTAGAACCGTCGATGTACAAAGTAACTTGAAAAACTCAAGATGACTAGGTTCCCTTTATGGGCAAATTGATTTGCGGATCGCATTAATTTTCAACTGATATATTAAAGTACAAAATATTAAAGTAAATCTCGTAAAATACGTTACCGGTAACGAAGATAAAGAAGTCTCGTCTGTTTAAAAGCCAAGTATGATCAAAAAGTTTATACAAGTTTCAAATTACAAAAGTTTTGAATAAAGTTGTTTTATTTCACTCGCGATACATACACGTGTGTATTTCAGATGTTAACAAATATGGAAAACGTAAATCTATATTTGTGATTTTATTGTGTCGCGAGAATCCCATTGTCTTATTCGCGACAAACAAAATTTGGCAGTCAATCTGTTTGCTCTATCGTGTCGCTTCAGCAAAGACACGCGCGACGTCTTTCAACGGCAAGCACGCGTTGCTCGAGCGTCTGACTTTTTGCGCGGCACGTGACCGTCGACATACCGCGAATTCGTCACATACGCGCGCGTCCGTACAAAATAACGAGAAAAGCGAATAGAACCGACCGACAAAAGAGAGGAGAACCGTCTGTCTTGTAATGAAGTTTGCAAAAAAGCTAGTCGGATATTTTCATTGAATAAAAAAAAACTTTCCTGAAACTTATTACTTAAACTATTTTGTTGCGCTCGATGGCACAACGCGCATTTAAAAAGAGGGACGCGCTATTCAAACGGGGTGGTGGAGGTATAAAAGAAGACACACCTGTGTCGTTAGTTATAGAATCGATCTATTCGGACTCGGCGACAAGCCGAGTAGACAGACTGGCGGGTTTACACACGCCGAGACGGATAGGCAGATAGACGTTTAGGTCGCGACAGGTAAGCGGCCGGTGCAGACGGTCTGGCAGGTTTCTCGCGTATTACTTCTGAACTCTCACGGGTCCGCCATTTCCGCGCCCTTTTCCAGGTATCGGCAAGCGCAGATGTAGCTCGCGTTATTATTAATACGCTGCTTAGGTAAATATCACGGTGAGGCGCGTGGTATACCACGTCGCGCTCGATTCTATTAAAACGCGGCCCCGTTATCGAACAATTAATTATTTTACGGAGTTGTACCGTTGAAATCTCCGTTTTAAGCATTCTATAATTTCGCGAAACGCGAGTTTCGTGTAGTATCATTTTATACGCGAGTGTTTCAGTTTCCTAAGTAGTTTTGCGCGTTAGGCGGATGACAAATAACGTCGTGAATTAGATTCCGTGTCGTGCGAAATGCGCAAAGGTGTAAAAATAGAATCGCGATGAAATGAGGAAAAAAAAAAAGAGACTCGATGTAATCCACGCGACGTGAATTACACGTTAAAACGTTTTATATTACACACGTTGCGTTTTATATTACGACCTTTGCGCGCGATTAGCTGCGCGATGTTTTATTTATTCGGAACAGAAGGTTATTAACGTGAATATTTTCGTACGGTATATGAACTATCTTTACCACGTTTAAATATTACACGATACACACACGTCACATCCGTAGATAGTTTGCCGAGTATTATGAGGCTCAGGTAAATATTGCGTGGCGCCGTTAATGAAGTAAAATAGATTAATCGTGTGTTTGTTATGGCGCAATTAATTCAGCTATACTTCTATTATTGAAGCAAGCGCAAACCTACATCATTAGCCACGTTACACAAGCCGATGAGAGAGAGAGGAGAAGGTCGCTTTTGCGATCGTACGTAATAACCGTTTAATTCCGCATAAACTATCACGCATTTCGCGAATATTTCAACGGGAAGAGCATCATCGTCTATTCGACCGCGCGCCGCTTCGTCACTTCATCATCCTCGGTCTAATCCAGTTTTGGATTTTCAATATAATATGTTTAAAAGATACGACGCAAAGGGATTTTCGCGGATGCGTGCATTATAGATGGGACGAGAGAAGCGGGACGCGGAGGATCAAGTCTCGATCTCCGCGTTGTGTGTATTATAGGCTTGAAAATCGATTCGTGACACGCGCGGCAAGCAGATAGATAGACAGGTTTGCATGCCAACACACGGACAGATGGAGAAGACAGCCAGACAGGCGAGGCGAGGCGGGCGCACAGGGCCGCGACCGCGGCAGACGAAGCCGAGGAGCCGAGCACCCGAGAGCGCGCACCAGGTTCCCCGTGTATTACTTCTAGCCCACAAACTACGTCTCCCTCCTCCTCTCCTTCTCGATATTACGTCTCTGATATTCCCGAGAGCTTCCCGGAATATCTTACGCGGAGCCGTCTAAACGTTTGCTATTCCAGCCGAGTGGAAATTCATTTAATTGCCTCGGAAGATCAAGAGCTCTCCAGACCATTCCTCTCGTATACCTGCTCAGAGCCGTCTCATTTTTCCCTCCGGCCTTCGCTCGGTGCGCGCGCGCGTGATCAAAACGTACATAGGACCCGATCGTCACCGAATCGCTCGAGAGACATTGCCGCGCGAGCGAAGTTCGGATCGTATTACAAAAGCCTCGGTCGTAGAAACTTCAATCGCGATGGAATTAATTTTGGTTTATTTAAACAAAGGCTATGAATAACAGATGTCCCGTCTGTTTATTGAAGAAATAATTGTAACCAAGTATTTATACATGTGTAAAATTAGGAGTTAACATTTAAAAAAACATCTTAAAAAATCCAAGTCGATGACAAATTTCAAAATCGTAATTAAATTAAAGAAAACAGTCGATTGTTTCGCAAAATAGTTTCTTCGGGCAAATATTATTGTTTTGAAAAGATGTGCTCTGCGTCACGTTCTTATCATTTTGAAAGTCGAATGACTGGGATTTGAGAGCTTTGAGGCGATCGAACGCGATCGGATAAGCGGATAGCCGCCGACCGTACGTGCACAGCTCTCGCTCGTTATCGGTTCCCGGTGAGCAGATGACTCGATCTAACCCGGATGGATCTAGCAGGTATCGCAATCCCGCGGTTCTCGAAATCCCTCGCCAGGGTTAGGTTTGCGGTTTGAAACGCCCCCGAAGAGAGAGAGGGAGAGAAGAGCCTGTCGTGTGTTAGTCTGTTTCACGTAGTTCGAAAAAGCGTACAGGTGCGAGGGGCCCGCCGTCTATCGCTTTCACATAATTTACGGCCGGACGGCATTAGCCGCAATGCTTGTCCCTGTAATAGAACGGTCAGAACGGACGGTGGTGTTTCCAAGCGGGGTGGTCGAAATCGGGCGAAGAGAATATGCGGACGACGGAGGGGTTGCGGAAAGGAGGGGACGCGGCGGCTGTACCTAGTCTGTGCGGGTACGTGTGTGGTGCAGTGTTTCGTGCGTGTGTCACGGGGACGATGCAACCGGGGGAGGAAAAGGGGGAGTCGAGGAGACGGCTAAGGACGGAAGGGGACAGGAGGGACGCGTCGGGGAAACGGCGATGGGAGGCGCGCGGATGGCATTCTGCGGTCAGTTCAGTATGTGCCTATATGCCGTCATGTGTTATCGATTCCCCCCGGAGCCCTGCTGCCTCCGTGCCTTGCCTCATGCCGCACAGTATAGTTTACCTCCATTCCGAGCTATGCGAGAGATAAACCCGTGCCCCGCGCGCGCACGCGAATCGTCTCCTCTCCCATTCTCTGTACTTTGCTTCTTTCTTCTCTCTCTCTCTCTCTCGTTCCCTCTTTCTCCCCCGCGGCTATTGTATTGTATTCCGCGAGTTTAGGTATCTCCGTCGCCGTCCGGTTTCGTCTAAACCGTTTTAGAATATAAGGTCGTCGACTTTCTATCGCTTTAAAGAGGATCCTGTATACAGCGAGTTGAAATTGAAAAGGCACAAAATGCAAGGAGTTCTCCTGAAACGAGTGTATCACGGATGGATATCGACGCGTCTGAAACGATATCGAAACGGCGGTAGATATTTTGTCATGGATATTCGCTTGAGCTCTCGATATGAACCTATCGATATGAAGCGTTTTCACGTTGTAGTTCCAAAGTGATCATTAACGCAGCGCAACTCCGTTCGATAACAGAATGTCGTCTTAGATAATGTTCAAACTCGGGAATCGAGATCGATCTCTGTCTCTCTATCTCTGTCTCATTCTCGAAACTTTATGGTATAATCGAACCGTCGAGCTTAGTCGCGCGAACGCTCGCGAATCTCCTTTCCTCCCCGGTTTCAAGTGTTGTCTTCCCGAGTCGAGACGCCCGTCCGTTCGGTCCACCTGAGTAACTTCAAAATGTATTGTCTTCGCGTGCGCAGCTCCGGGAGCCATCGAGACTTTCTAATGGTGTCGTTTCTTTCCCCAAATCGAGCTTTACGTTACGTCCGCGTGCACAGGGATCGCGATTTCGAGAGCGACTTACATGTCTGCGTGAGGAATGAATCTTTAATGCTGTAAAATAAACGTTCCGGACGTGTAAGCGCCCAATGACCGGATATTTGTTAAGAAGAATAAATATTAAACGTAACAATTCTCAATATTTAAAACATTTTTTAAGATACGCTTCTAAATATTAGTTTCTTATAATTAAACGTATCTTACAAATATATAATTGTTAACTTTATAAATATTTGGTTGTAATTATTTTTTGAATATTCGGTCAATGGTTCGATCATTATACCTACACGGAAAAAAGTTGTGCGTTACATTGCCATTTCAAAAATTGTTTTGTAAATCTCTGATTTCACAGGATATAAACGTTCGATACTTAATTCTGTTGTGAAAGAGAGTATTACGTTATTATTGGCGCTCGCGCCACACCACTCTGTGACGCACAAATTTCAATGATCAAATCACGCAGTTCGATTTTTATGCACGACCGCGAAAAGTGAGGAGCGAAAAATACAATAATTGGTTTATTTATCAATCGGTGTTGTGAATTGTTGTTGTGATATTTTACGCGTGACCATTGTTTCAAAGTACACAAGCGAGTCGATACAATTCTGAAAACATAGTTTATGACAATATAATAAGAATAAAAAACTAGGTTTGTAGATAACAGGTTTGTAAGCGAGTGTAGTGTAAAGACACGGAATCGATGAAAACAAAGATTGTTTATCAATCGCGCACCGCGATTCTTCTCTCTCTCTCTCTCTTTGTCTCTCTGCCAGAGGCCTCATCAATTTATTATTTATTCGATCGCTGTTTGCGAGAGAAGAGCGCACTTAGATTATCATATCGCGCTATTTAGTACGTCCTCCTAACTGTCGTCGCGTGTATTCCCGTTTCTCTCCCATGTCCCGTATTCCCGTCTCGATGGCGCATCAAAATACGCGGCGACCGTATCAAATGCCTCCTCGTGTTGTTGTTGTGCGGCAACACACACGCTCGGGCGGCTATTCCCGAGGTTTTGCGCAAGAGAAAAATTTCTTTATCGATCTCGCGCGACACGCGATGGCGAAGAGGGTCCCCAGTCTCTCGCCTCTTTCTGTCTCGGAATAATATCGCGAGTCAGTCTGGGAGCAGCCGCTACGCTAGCACGCGCGACCGCGTAATATAGGAAGTGGTTCTCCTCGAAGAATTATGTATCCAACCGGCGGGGAAGCGACAGAGATGGGTAGCGAATAGAGGGAGAGAAAGAGATTAGGCGGAGAAACTAGCTGATAAAGGATCACGCACAGCACGCACGCCGCTATATCTTCAGATCCCGATCGTACCGAGCGATATATTCGGTCTAATTGATAAATCGCGATGCTCCATTAAGGTAAGAGTTTCCCCGTCCAGATTGTGCATGTCGTCTCTTTCGTGTGTGCGTGTGTGTGCGCGCGCGCCGTACCTCGAGTAATTCCAGATGCGTTGTGCGCGCGCTTACGCATTGCGTGACACGGAACCGCCTTGCAACTGCGCAACGTACCGCGTTGTTGCACCGCGTGCATCGTCATCGAGCGAGCTTTTCAATAGAGCTCTCTGTGGCCTCCAAAGTAACGCGATTGCGAAACCTCGCGCGTTGTTGACAACAATGTTTTCTCGCGTGTTGGTTTTGCCGCGAATTATTAATTCAACGCGCTACGCGAAGTGCATTTAGAAATTCTGTATATACGAGACGGACAATTCCGACATCTTCGTTCCGTTCAGTAACGCGCTGCGGAAATATTAAATAACGATAATTTTTACAAACGAGAAATGTCCGCGTCGAGCACAACATAAAACGCGCGGGTGTATTTTTGTTCGGAAAAATAAACGATGATATTTTCGACACGATGTGTATTACATTTCGCGTCGCGCGCGAAATCTTTGGCCGTTTCTTTTATCCTGGAAATTCGTAGCGTGTCGCGTTTTAAGGGGATGTATTCGTCTAAATAGAATTTCAAAGTGGGTCGAGAACGTCGGTGGTCGCCGTGTCGTTTTTAAAACGATTTTCGTTCTCTGACATTTTCGCCGATGCGAGAAACTGATGATAATCAACGAGACCACGTTCTAAAAAGTCGTTCTTGCGCAAAGCGCTCTGATCCCCACAATGAGGTTGTGCGCCTCAAGCTCAACTCGTGCGGGACGCGCATCGGAGAGGGTGTTTTTAATGATGCAGCAGCGGTCTTCCTCCGCGTATCGCATTTTCCCTAACTTTCTGCTTTTCAATTTTTCGCCGAGATTTTTGCGGCTCTGTGTTTTTATGCATTACGCAGCGCGATATTAATGATGTAAATAGAGGGAGAAAAAAAAAGAAAGAAATAACTCAAAAATGCAGCAACTGCATTT
Organism: Pseudomyrmex gracilis; assembly: GCF_002006095.1. NCBI lineage: Eukaryota > Metazoa > Arthropoda > Insecta > Hymenoptera > Formicidae > Pseudomyrmex > Pseudomyrmex gracilis. Next base: position 178,123 of record NW_018020607.1, read on the forward strand.
ATTAGATTTGTGTGGATTTTTCGCAATTCTCTGCGAACACGAGGGGTGAAAAAGAGAGCAATATCGAGAAGCAAATATTAATTTTATGAACAGTCAGCTGGAGATGAACCGAATATAACAAAATTTGGGAGTGCTTGCTTAAATAAATGGCAACATGTTTAGCACATTTACTTTTGTATAAAATAAGAATATTATTTATTCACAAACAATTAATGTATTATATATATTTGTTTCTTCATTTAGAAATAAAATGAGAATGTAATATAAAGGGATTGCAACGACAGCTTTGCTCTCTCTCTCTCTCTCTCTCGTTTTCAGACGAGCTAAAAGTTAAGAATTGGAAAATGAGAGTTGAGAGAAAAGTTAAGAGTTTCGGATTGCTCCGAGTTGATGAAAGTAGGTGAAGTTTGTACAGCATCTTAAACAATGTTGCCGTTTGTTCCAAGCGATGAGCGCGAGCAAGGCTCGAATCTCATGGAACTGTTACACCACTACCACTTGCTCGAAAAAGTGAGCTAGCAAGAAAGAGAGAGAAAGAGAAAGAGAGAGGGCCCGAGGTTCCGTGCGTTTAATAATAGCATCGCCACGTCTGTCCTTATCCTCGTCTTCTTCGCGTGTCGCGCGCGGTAGAAAATACTCGCCATATTTCCCGCGTGTGGTCCCCGCGTAGTTACATCATTTGATGCTAAAATGGGTCTTGAGACGATGCTTGAGTACAAAAACGTGTTCTCACTAAAAAGCTCGCTATATATAGAGGCGTTTCTTGCGAGACAAATTCTCTTATAACGCGCCCCGTTTTGCCGGAGTAGCTTTGGTGTGTAAACATCGGGGGCCACATTAGAATCTGACTTAAAGGAAGGAAGGAGAAAGAGAGACGGTTCTCTCTCGTCTACGTTTTGCTGAAGATGTCGCGCGAAAACGCGAGAGAGATCGGCGATGACAGGAAGAGCGGAAAAACGAGGAGGAGTGACTGATTTTACCGCGCGACGATACTCCACACGCCGGAACTTCAAACGAAACGCGCGCAAACAGCGTACACACACACACACACAAACATACGTTTTCGTTCGTGACGAATTTTTAATAAAAAGTTTGCGCGATATTTTAGCGAACGCAAGCGGGGAGCATTGAGATATTAGAACGTCGGAAAAATTTCGCTTCGGATTCGCGAGTCGAAGTGAGTTGGCAGCCGAATGCATGTCGAATGCAACATACGTAACCGCTCGTGAGATGCGAGCTGCGCCGCGTTAGTCAATTTCTCTAAAAGCTGGCTACGATCCCGCTTGGCGTACGATCTGTCTGACTTATCTAAAGTTGTGTTTTTTTTTTGCCTTATTTATCGCGTGATCCACGCCGCTCATCTGATGGATGAGAGTATAGGTCGCTATCTCGGGCTAGTCGCGTCGTGCGTTCGTTTAGTCGAATGGAGAGAGGAACGATTACATGGGAGGATTTCGAGCGATTCCCTCCATCTTGTGGAACGAGAAAAAAATAAAAATAACAAAATTTTATTTGAGGGAAATGTTAAAAACAATAAATAATACATTTTTTATATTTTTACCGCTCTTCTCTGATTGTTTCTAAAATTACTTACATTTGTACGACAAATTAATTTGTGTAACATTTTTATCGTCACCCGAGCGTGTCGCGTACTTACCGACAAATCCAAATCCTTTAAAACTCCGAGTCTCATGAATGGATAGATTATTTACTTAGCACGTTGTTCGTCTTGCAACGGGAAACCGTAGCGGTGAAAATAATACACACCGAGAATTTCGCGATAAAAAAAAAAAATAAAAATAAAAATAAAAAGACAGAAATTACGAACTGCACGTGTTGTTAGCCCGGCAAACAATTAGAACCGTGTCTCAGCTTTCTCGCGACTGAATGCAACGTTGGATACTTCAAGGCCCGCGGGGAGAAAACATAAAGTTAGAGGCGCGCGAAAAGTCGTTAAATTTAATTGCTACCATCTGACGAGCGCGCCGATGAGACCGCGCCGGACACCTGTTTGCTCTTTTCTTTCTCACATATGTATTCTCGTCGTCAGAAAGCGCGGACAGTATCGCGAATCGAACTTGGACAATGACAGCTCTATTCGATAAGGAAACGCGTGTGCAATCTCGGATTTTGTGTTCGCCGTAAAGCGAACGTCGAACATTTATTTAAAATATTAGTAGACGTGTAAATATTAATCACAACAATTCTCACAGTGTTTTAAATAATTTTCTAAGAAATATGTTTACTTGTTTGTGACAAATGTAAATATTTTTTTTAGTTACAATTATTTCAATAATAAATGTTCGGCAGTTGCCGGTCATTGGGACATTCATTTTGATTTTTATTTACACACGCAGCTAAGGAAAAAACAAAAATAAAATAAAATTGTCACGAACATCTGATGTCGCGCGCTCTCTTTTCCCATTTCGACATGTTGCTCTCTCTCTCTCTCTTTCTCTCTCTCTCTCTCTCTCTCTCTGTGCTTTTTTTCTAGTTTCGGATGAAACTTCTCCATTAACATTTTCATCTTCTCGTTCGGCAAAGTGCGGGCGAAATCGCGCGACGGATTCACCGAATATCCCTTCGCGCTATCGATTCTTCTCATCCTCTTCCCTTTCCTCTCTCCCCTTTCTCCTTTATTCTCCAGTCCTCCTTTGAACCTTTGCGTCATCTTGCCTTTGAATCACGCTGTGCAGTCTCTCCTCGGGTATTTCGAACTGGAACTATCCGCGAACACACAGTTTCTCTCTTTCTCCGCCACCCCCTTCCTGCACGGTGCCGGATTTTCGCGCTTCCTTTGTGTCAGTCAGTCTGTATCGATTGCACTCTCAATTTCTTATCCCCGCCGCTCACGATCGCCATCAATTCCCGGCAATCTCCTTTATATATATTTTCTTTGCTCTTCCCTCCGTTGTTGTTGCCTTATCAAATCGAATTTATCTCAAAATGTCGAGCTGGACGTATGTGCATGCGCATTCGCGCTTTCGAGATAAATTAAATAATTCCAGAAATATCACCCGCGCGCGCGCGCAAGATAACACCATCGTGGCTCAATTCACAGACTACCCGCCCAGACTACCGACCTCTCGCGTATTTTTCAACCGCAATCAGGCGATTTAAGCACGGGTTAACGAGTTCAAAGAGAAACCATAATATTATCACGTCGTTAGAATTCGGCTGAGGAACATGCATATTCCAGCATCCCGTGTTCCTCGTAGAATCTTCTCTCTTCTTTTCTTTGTCTCTCTTCTTTGCTCTCGGTCTTTTTATCGTACTCCTCCTTCCAGTTCTTTCTTTCCGGAACGGACGCGACGGATGTTCCCTTCCTCGACGATATTGATTCTCTTTTATTCGTACTGTTGCAAGTGCGCAACGTCGCCTTGCTCCGACCGCCCGCACACTCGTCCTTTGCATCGTCTTCGCCTTCCTCTCTCCCTGCATTCGCCCGCGCGCTGTCTTTGCGCGCAGCATCGCCAAATCGGGAAACACAATAATCCCGAAAATATTCCCCGCGTCGACCCCGTGGAAAAAGTCCCGATATAGGATTATTCCCCCGACCCTCTCTCAGTCTCCCGAAATGAAATAGTTTCCCGTGCGAGTTTCCCGTCCGGCGATTTTAATTCCGCACCATTTCCCTCGTCGTCGTATTTGCATCTCGGTAAACCTAGACGCCAACGTGGCCGCGAGTTATCTCCGGAGCAATTCAAGACAACGTGGCCTTGCGGGATGCATTAATCTGCGAGATAGCGCTCGCTCTCTCTTCCACATACTGCGTCTCTTCCTCCGTCGCGCGATCCTTTTTATCCATATCGATCTTCGCCGTGGGATCTTCTCTTTTTCCCTTCGTCTTCTCGCGAGCCGAGGTCGAGAGGACAATAATCCGCGGCTAACAAATACCGAGAGTAATAATCTACGAATTTACGCGGGATACGATAATCTCCTCTCGAAAAAAAAAAACATCCCGCCTTCTCAACAAAACTGAATATTAAGGAAATATGTCATCCGCGCGCAAATAACGCGAGAATATGTATTTTGCTGTGTTTTGTGCATCTTCCTGATACTTTAATGAATTACATTTGCGCACAATGCAACGGAAAAACATCAGCAAAATTATCAGCGAACAAAGGAATAACAAGAGAGACAAAGAGGGAGATAGAGAGGAAACGAATCTCGTTACAATTTACATGCTTTATTCCTCTGAAACGATTACAGTTAAATCTCATAGTCAACACTCAATTAATCAATTGTGCATGAGAAACTAAGCCACGTAGAGAGACGGATAAAGAAACTAATTTAGCGTAATTAGCGCTAATGGATGTATTCAAATCCTCGCGAACTAAATCAAAGCAAATCAAGCATTTCGACGATATCGATTGATGCGTTACATTAACGAGTATCATATTGCCCCCCTCACCCCCGCTATCTTCTCGAATTTAATAACGGACGTGTCATTAGACGCGATTATAATCTCTAGGGGAATATTCATACGCGCAATTTAAGAATTGTCAAGACTAAATTCTCTTATATTCTTTTTCTCTTTCTGTCTCTGTCTCTCTCTGTCTCACTTCATCTGTGTGACGACCGCATAGTGAGCATTCTGAAGGACGGAAGCGACGGGGGGTGAATAACGTCCCGCGGTATTCCATCATTACGGTATGCAAATTCCCGCATACGGCTGAATTTTATCCGAGTAATCTGCCGTGGCGTATAATTCGGAAATTCAGACTCCGCCGCGCCAACGTTGGTCGTGCCGCGAAACGTAATTAATGCATTGTTAATCCAGTATCTCGCGTCGTGCGTCAGCCGCGCTGGGGATAAAGAGGGTTAGTAAGCGCGAGAGGACGAGAGACGAGAGAGAGAGAGAGGAGAGAGGAGAAAGAGGGACAGAGCCAAAAATAAAACGTCCGAAAATCACCGACGAGTTTTCCACGCTTCCTGCTTCGCTCTCGAGTGCGTGTCCGCCGGCTTGAATTCCCGGCTCACTTCTGCCGGCATTCAGCGGGAAATTCGCGACGCGTTACACGCGCGCGCGCGCGCACTCCCGCGTCGAGAGAACCGCACGATTCGGCGATTTCGCGCCGATAAGGCAGTGAATTATTCTCCACTTCGTGCTTTATCGAGTGCGACGAACGCGCAAGCTTGCGCAATACCGGTGAGGGCGGGTATATAACACTAATTCGTAAAATATTGTTCCTCCGGCCTGTGAATAGAAGCTCGTAACGCGCTTCATTGAACGATAAGAAATAAAAAAAAAAAAAAAAATATATATATATATATAATATAATACCTAATGGGATTGAACACTTTAGACGCGAGAAAGCGGTTAGCGCTTTCCGAATCTTATTACCTTGTTGTAGGAAAAAATATAAATTAGGAATGGAAAAGTTCAAACACGTGTAAGAATACAAAAGAAATTATACGCGTCGAGCGCTTCCAAATATTAGCGGCAAACCCGTGGCTCACACAAAAGTCAAAACATTTGTTCATGTGGCAAACGGCGATGTTAAAGAAGACAGATCGAGGGAGAAAGATACCGGGCATAGAAAAAAAAAAAAAAGGCAAGAGTTAACAGATGTGTTTAAAGAAGTCATTGTGAGAGGGAGAGATATTGCTTTCGAGCGCCACTGCGGTGTATCCTCCGGTAAGAAAGAATGAAGACGCTCTCGGTTAAGTATCGTTGTGTTTTCCCGCGGGGATTTGTCGACTTAAATTCTTTTCGAAGCAACATAAACTCGTCGTCGTCGAACCCACAAAGACCGTGGCAGGCTTCGAAAGAAGTCACAGATGAGAAGCGCGAAAACATCTAACCAAGATAAAGAGAGAGAGAAAGAGAGGACCGGTGCTTGAGGACGGAGAGAAATCGAAGGAAGGAGGACGAGATGAAGATACGAGGGAATCGACGTGAAAGAATCTGGCTCGAGAGCAGTTATTATATCGCATATATACAAGAGAGCTCGTCGGTTTAACGTTTACTTTGCGATATCACGGGTCACTAGAGACGAGAAGACGAACGTCTATCGCGATGACGAGGCGAAGGAAGAGAACGAGAGAGATTCACAGGAAGAAGAAGCGACGTTGTAAGCGTGAGCGTCGATATTAGTAGGGGGAACTACTTCGGGGAACACCGTCTATGAACACGATTCTCGCTTATAATGAGAGACAGAAGGACCAAAAGGGGGAAGGGAAGAGGGGGAAAAAGAAGAGAGAAACTCAGCATGGTAATGGGAGAAAGAAAGGCGGACGAGCAGGTCGTTTATGAGAGGAGCATGTGAAAGAAGAAGGGACGATGGACGGGCAACAGACACCGCGCGGCTGCTCTTTTGTTTTTCCAAACAAGAGGGGGTGGCTTCATTCCTTCGGAGTCGTCGTCGTCGTCGTCGTCGTCGCAACGGACAGCTAGTCGAGCAGCCAGCTTATATCTGCCACGCAGCACTTCTCTTTTCTCCCTTTGCCTCCCTCGAGACAGAAAAGCTACGTCGATTAGAGCTCCCTCCATTAGGACCATCCGGTCGCGATCTCTCATCCGCGCGGCGTCCACTTCGTTTGGTCGATTTCGCGCGAGGGAAAAATTATGCCTCGGCATCGCGAGCAGTTCTTCTCCCCTTTCTCGAGAGAGAAGAGTCAGTCTTCTCGCGGAGTGCACTGTGAAGCCGCATCTTCCGTATTATCTCGCTCTTGCGGGGGCTGGACTTTAATGCGAGCTCGCGCGCTTTCGTTACTTCTCTCGCGCGCCACTCTCAAGTGGTCTCTCATGAGGTTGTACTTTTGCCACGCGACGAATGTGTCTCTCTTCGCGATTCTCTCGCATATGTGCTCTTCGGATCGTGTCAAATTAGCGGTCACGCTACCGCCATGCTACCGGTCGTTTAATCCGTTTCAACGGGGAGAGAGAGAGAGAGAGAAAGAGAATGTGTTTCCAGCCGGTCGTGTCGACATTAATATATTCCATTGGGTGATGCATTGTAACTATCGCGATCGTGTTGCGAAACATTGTTACTCCGGCGCGACCCCCGTGTATTTATCGAATAAGTTACGTTTTCGTTAATCCAGTTTCATCGGAAATTCTCTCCCCTCGTTTTCGCATTAATATTCCGGCCAACTGACGCATTATGAGAACCGCCACTATCGGCTTACGTGTGTAACTATCGGCTTTGTGTATGTGCGTATATGTATATAAATATACATAAGTGAATAATTAAACCACCACTCGGGTCGCTCGTAGGTACTTCGCGCGTCACGTGACACAGTCGCTCCCGCAATTGCGTTTTATTATCGTTTGTCTCTTTTCGGAATCGTTTAGTGAATACATAAATTCAATTACACGTATACACACACACACACACACACAGACGTATAGCAAAGTGAGAAATTAAAAGAGCAGAAAGTTACGGTAATTAAAGTCTGATCACTTGCGCCGTGAATTAAATTACAAACACACACGACAGAATTATATAAACTACAACTTTAATCAACGAACTTCGCGTATCAAATTATTATTTATAAACGAACCGGTCGATCGGGGCCGCGCTCGGGCCGGAAATTACATCTTGGATGAATTCGCTCGCGCGCGCGCGCGCTTAACGTGCCTCGCGTTTCAAATTGATTAAATCGGGAAAACGCGGGGAAGGAAGGGAAACGTTTTCGTGCGAAATCGACGACGCACGCGGCGCTGTATCTTCCTTTCGTTTGAGACAGAGTGTGTTTTGCAAATGAGACGACGGGAGGAAGCGATACCTTTTTATCGTCGGAACACAAAAAGACGCGGTCGCGAAAGCCGACAAAATGTCCGCCATTGTCCAAACTCGGGCGCGCGCGGTATGCACAGACACACTTATATACGCGCACCTAGCCGGGCATAATGAGAGCATTGTTCTCTCAAACTATAGTCACATTGTTGTCACTCTTCTCTCTCTCTCTCTTTCTCTCTCGTGCCCGCGCCTCTCTTTCCCTCTCGTTGCTCTTTCCCGCGGTGGCGGGGAAAACGCTTTCAATGCCCGTCTTTAGCTCCACGGCTCCCATTCTTTTCACGGCCGGTAGTTTACTCGATGTCTTAGCGTCCGGTTTTCTTGATAGCGAGACCGATTAGCCTTCGAGATTCTCGTTATTTTGATAGAAATATTTCTCTCTCGCGGCGAGAATTGAATTGAGACGTGAATGGAATTTTTAATAAAACCTTTCTGTCTCTTACACCCTCTTTTGTATCACGTTTCTGAATTCAATCTCTTAATCATCCCAGCTCATTAGCAAAAAAACCCGGAGACTACAGTCCGAGTAGTACATCTTCCGCGCGATGTACAAGGTTCTGACATCAAGACGGGAGTTCGGTTTTGTCTCTCTCTCTCTCTCTTCGATTTCCCCATTCATAATTTCTCGCGATATTTACTCGCGCGATGATTCATGCGGTTTTTGTTTTCATCCTTGTCTTTCTCGGAAAGAGCACGAAGTGTATGTTTTATGAACGAGAAAAGCGTGGACCGGACGGGTAAAAGTATGCAAGCATTTTTTACACGCCCGCGCGCGATCTTTCTTTATTCTTTTTCGCCTCTTCTGTCGTTTACATACGCGATAACGGTGAAACGTAGGCGGAGATAGAGTCTAATAAAAACTGCTGAAAGTGCAAAGGATCCTCTCGAGAGAAAGAGAGAGAGAGAGAGAAAGAGAAAGGGGAGAGGACGGAACTTGCAGCTTGGAAAGAAAATACGAAACGACCGGCCGAAAATTCGCGCAAATGAAACAATATTACGCCAGCCGGTCCGCAAAAGCGACTTCTTCTGGATTTCGCCGCGGCCGTGCCATTTCCCGAGATAAGGAAAAGCTTTCTGACACTCCACAAATCATTTAATCCCCGGCCGAGGGGACACACCGCCATTTCGGATTTCTCCCGCGTTTCCATTCGTTCTGTTCTCCTCTCCCGGTGTTCTTGACAATTGAAATTAGAGCTTATTCAAGATTGCGTAGGCGGGGCGAGGAAGGCAAAGAAATTTAAGAGATTCTCTCTTCCGGAAGAGAGAGAGAGAGAGAGAGAGAGAGAGAGAGAGAGAGAGAGAGAGAGAAATACAATCAGCTTTCTCGTTGAGATACGCGCAAGGTTTTTGCACAAGTATTGCCACTCAAATTCGGACCGTTGTATCTCTCAAAGCGAGGAATTCACTTTCGGACGCCAGACTTGGGCTATATGCATAACTCTCTCTCTCTCTCTCTCGCTCACGAAATTGCAATCGAAGACACGATAGCACGTAGGACGCGCGGGGGAATAGTTTCAGGTAGACGCCGCACATACAATCAATAGCATTACTCTCTCCGCTTCCATTATACTGCCAGCTACTGCCGGGGCCACAATGGTAGATCATTAGGAATAGCGGCAGATAACACCGTGGCAAGATCAATTCTCCTGCGAGGTTATTAGCCAGTGCGCGCTGAATAGATTGGGCCCGTTGTAACGGCATCAAGACGTATTTTCGTCGTAATCACGCAATTACAACGTTGCCCAAGTGCGAGCTGCTAATCGCCATTTCCGCAGACGCGCTGCTGCTGCTGCATCGCTCGCCCGTCTTGCCCTCACGAGAGCATACCCTCGAGTGCAACCTTAACTCCTAAAAGGTCTCGAGAGGTATCTCGTCTTGGAGACTGAGGGAGATTTAATTTTTCAAGAGCGCGCGCTCGCTGAAATCTCCAGCAGTTTCTTGAGTTCAAGAAATACGCGCTTTGTTCAGAGACGACGCGCGCGTAACATTTGCGCGAAGCTGAATACTTAACATTTTTCGGAAGGAAACGTTTTCTCTTCTCTCCCTCTTTGTAAACCTTTAATCCCCCGTTGAACGTGAGAACGCGCGCGGCAAAAGGCTGATCAAGAAACAGAAGAAGCAACGGATGTGAATGTACATCTCAATCTCGGGAAGATACGAGAAATTGGAATTCGAGGTCGAATTCTCCGCAAAAAAAAAAAAAAAATCTCCGTGCGCTATACCGATTGCAATCGATTTTTTGTAACCCGTTCCCCGTATATATCGGATTCCAATCCGCGATTGCAATCTAGCGTTCTGACCCGAACTTGAGGATTAATAGATGAACATTCTCGTCGCACAACCGATTCGGATTTCGGTATAACGGCGCTGAATAACGATTTGCGCGCGCGCGCGCAAGTCGTCTCGGCGTTGATTTGAATCGCGCGTTTTTTTTTTTTTTAACTCTCGACGTGAGGCGAGCGACGTATATAAAATTCACCGTCGTGATTTAACGTTCAATCTCCTTAACGTGGTTGAGGTCAGTCGCCAGTCATTTGTCTGGCGCTCTGTGCTCTCTCGGCCTCCGAAAGGGCCTTCGTTCCCCGCGCGCGTACCACGCGTCCATCTAAATTAGCCTCTTCAATCACAGTACAATGGTTATACAGCCAGGCGAGCAGTTTTTCAGAGCCACGCCGGTCGGATCGCAAGTACAAGTTTCCTATTGGCTGTTTACTATCGGTCCCGGGAGCGTACGCGCCGCGCAACTGTCCTGAACTGGCAAACGGCCAGTCCCCGCTGCGCCCCTATGATGTCTCGCTGCCGCCTCCGCGATCGCTACGATTGCGAGATTGCGCGCGCGTTCTCTCACGCGGGCGTATTCGGCGAGTTCGTTAAGGAAGAAGCGATGATCAAACGAGGCGAGTCGCTCGTTACGGCCTCCGTAACTCATGCACGACGGACGCTCGCGCACGTTGCGCGCTCCTCGTTCGTCTTTGCGTTCCGAGTTGCAGCTGCAAAATCTCTTTGACGACTTTTAAAGGATTCAAAGTATCTTAGATAAGATAAATGTTTCGAGTGTTTTTTTTTTTTTAGAATTTTTAACAACAGAAATTTATGTTAAAAGTATCGCGCGACGATTTGCAAAACTGTGCAGAAGAGATAGTGCAACGATATAGTTCTTCTTTACGCGATATCGTATCGTTGAAACGATGATCGTGCAGCTTGTAACCGAGAGCGTATCGCGATCGTAAAATAAATACATTAGCAATTTAATGGAAAGAGTTCGGAATACAGAATAACTTGCGCAACGACGTAGGAGTGTGTCTATAACAGATTTACGTGGGATCGTAAAGAGTGTAGAAAATTACCGTCTCGATTAACTAAAAGGCTGGAGGTAAAAACTTGATTTTACAAGCTTCCTATAGTTTTCCTCCTCTTTTTAATACGGATCCGATTATCGATAGGCTATTGCAGCACGGCGACACATTTAATGAGAGGTCCGATAGGTCCTTGGATTTTTTTACGGTCAATGGAGTTGTTTTTTTACGATCCACGTAAAATCGATTTCGACATTACGAAATTATATTTACGTTCCAAATTCTGCGGACAGTGTAGCTACAAACCGTAATGCGCGATATACATTTCTTCGGAAGCGGTAAATCGCAATACGCCTCGAAAATACGTTTTCTCCGAGAGATGCTCTCACAGAAAGTCTAACGAGGATATAAAGTTATAATAGCCTACCGCGCGCGCGCGCGACTTACCTCTCCCGATCGCTAAACAAGCCAACTTAAGACACTCGCCCGGTCTTCTTCAGCAAAATAGCTTTGAAGAATTTGCAGTTGCGCACAATAGTTACAATGGAGTAGTTACAATATACTTTGTATACACTGAATTCCCATTACTTCGAAGTAACGATTACGACGGTCGTACGTACAAACCGCTCATTGAGAGATGATTGTTCAAATATTTAACAGAGAACTGCAAATTGTTGCGATATCTGCTGCAAAGAAACAAGTTGTTGCTTTGCGAGACACGTTGTTCCCGGTGAATCAAGAATTGCACCGCAAAAAAAGCTGCTCTTCTTTCTTCGCTCAATTTTTGCGGCGCGATTCGACGCGATCCCCGAAGCGCTTTCGGACAAAAAAAAAAAAAAATTGCGCGCCTCCGCACGGAAAGCGCGATGTCGGCGCGATAACTTAAGCCGGGTCGAACATCGATATTATCCGTGAGCGTATTTCGCCGATAAAAAAAAGTTTGCGGAAGATACGAGAGAGAGGGCGCGGATGCGTACACACACAGCTCGGCGCCGCCGGCAATCCGCTTCGGCCACCCACGCGCGGCGGTCTCCACGGGGAAACTTTTCGGACGCGCGTATAAACCGCCCGATCGGATTAAAATAGATGCCGGCCGTTCGTATTTAGAGCGGCTAGAGTTTCTCCAGGCCGGGGCGAAGATAGATGCGGGCTGGCTCCGCTATTACCGTTACTATTAATGCCGGCTACGCCGCGACACAACAACGTGGTCGGCGGCAGCGACCACCACTCATCATTCCGCAATTGTATACGCGCGATATTGTACGCGATATCTCTCTCTCTCTCTCGTAAAATCTATACAACAGTGAAGTAATATTTCTGAATATTGAAGGAGAAACAGTATCTTATTTGCGCTGAAACCGAGACTACTACGGTGTAATTACGGTGAGAGAGAAAGAAGTTATTTAATATTGAAAATACATTGAAGATGTTGAAACAATATTAGGAAATTGACAATTTGAAGAAGGCGAAATTATATTTTCTTTTCTCGTGAAAAAATTCTTACAAATTGAAAATCTTTAAAATAACTAAACGCAGAAGATCTCGGTGTTGAGACACGACCAAGAAGTGTGCGCGTCGTAGAAATTAATCGTCGTCTTTGTCGCGAGCGAGATTTGTACTCGTTACTGCGACTTGAACCGCGTCTAATAAATGACAGTGGGGATACAATATGGCAGCGTGTAACAGCGCACGAATACAGCGCTCGGACGTAAGACGGACAACCTGGCCGGGCCCCGGCGGGTTTATAGTTTACGACGGGGGTTAAAACCGGAGACCACCTGTCTCTCTCGCTCGGCGTTGCGCAACGTTGGAACCCCGAGGCACCGTGGGTCCATATTATATAGTTCGTTGCTCCGGCCGTTTAACCCCCTTCCTCTCTCCTTCCCTTCTCTCTCGTGCCGCGCCGTATCCTTTCGATGCAAACCAGTTTCGGGCAATTTGCGTCGTTATTACAACGTCAACTCTACGTTATTTCCCTTGTAAGGCCGTTTTTTCGAAGGTTGCAGCTTTACCTGCTGTAAATTATCGTAGCGAACGTAGTTACTTCGGTTTGGAAAAGAAAATTGCCCGTTCCGCGCACAATCCCTCCACAAATCACACACATACACACACACGTCAGAAAGATTGCGTAATTCGCGTCTTGTCTACACATTTCGCGGCTTTATATCTGATTTTTCTTTGCGAGATATGTTTATAATTGAGGCTATTAAGATTCTCGCGCCCCAGAGAACAAAACACAATTTCGTTTTTACACCGCGTTGATTCTTCTTCATTTACGTTCTCGTTCACGCGCAATAAAAGTTCCGGAACTATTCCGGGAAGCTGATTGCGGAGCGGAATTACTTGCGCACCACGAGAAAATTCCTAGCGAAAATTAAGACGCCGCGGGAAAAGTCTGGAGGAAAAAAGTCCCCTCTCCCCTCTCTCGTTTTCCTTCTTAAACTCTACGTGATGCTCCGTGAGAAAGTGGTGCGGCGCGATCGGTTTTGTAATCGGGAATTGTGTTCCGACATCTTCCGCGATCGCGCCGTGCGAGACCGCATCGTCTTTTCGATAATTTTCGATAGTATATTTAGGAGTGGCGCAAGTTCGAGAGTATTTTCTACTCGCATAAACATTTTCCGCCGAATTCTTTTCAACATTATTGAGTCTTCATCAAACTTAGTGAAAGCGATATAAGAAGACGTTCAAGAGAGCTGCTGGTGGCTTTGCCGTCTCGCGCCTGGCATGCGGAACATTCGCGCCGGATCGGTAGTCTATACCGCGGCGGAATTCTTCAGCAAACCGCAAATTAAGTTAGACGCGTTTAAGACGCGACGCGGGGAACGACGTGGAAATCGGCGGTCGCATCATCCGCCGTCGGTCGCTTTAAGAAAACCGTAAAACTGTATCGCCATTAAACGCGCGGCGTCGAGACGATCGATACAGCCCGATTTCCCTTCCGCGAAAAGGTTTTATCACATGCCGGGGGTTGGCTCCTCGTTTTATTAGGTCGCGTAGATCACGACTATACGCGCGGCGCTACGCTAAATCCGATTAACTTCTAAGACACGGCGAAGGTCGATATTTCTATACATAGAACGTCGAGAGCGGTGAATAGGCAAACAGCGTTGCGAGCGATCGGCTGCCACTTACTTCTGTCGATCGATTTATCGAGCCGAGTAATATTTGTATTGAATCACGCGACGAGAAAATCATCGCCAGCGCGTTTTCCTGGACCGTTCGCTCGATTATTGATCACGTGCGGTGCATTAGCCGTTGTAGAAAAAAAAAACCACCGGCCGCTTGACTATGAAAGAAACGAAAGAACGAGAGATCGATCGAACGGCCGCTTATCGATTAAAGATTAATCGGTTCTATAGTCTTTTTCTGTTTAACAGAAATGAAGGCTCGAAATTATAGATAAGAAATTCGCCTTGAATCGCTCGGGGGGGATTCGCGCACCACCAAGTTAACCACCTCCGAGAGAGCTGAAACGCTCTCTCCCCGCAATGACAAACACGAGGAGATTTTTATTAACCCCGGAAAAAGAGAGCGGTAAAAAGTACGTGACAATTTCGGTTGTATTGGCTCCGCGATCTTAATTTCCGGAGTTCTCACTTTCACCGCCGACGTAACTAAATCCTCTTTCTCTTTCCTCTCTCTTTTTCCCGCCCCCGCCCTCCCCCCTTCCCGCGCTTTCTCGTCTTTCCGTTTCCTTCTTAGCGGAGGAAAGAGACTCGTCGGGACGAGGCGAGGCGAGGCGAAGGCGAGAACGCCGTTTTCCGGGGGTATTTTATTACCTCCACCGAGAGAAGAGCGGCTACACCCCGGGCGTCGAGGGGTCTAAAGAGAATAGGAAAGGATGGTTGGCGCGGCGTACTATAATTCTTAATTTGAACGATTAGAGAAGCGCGCGCCGTCTTTCCGAATACACACACCCCAGCGTTTTCTCGGAGAACGCACGGCGCCACCTGTATTTCTCTCTGTACTTTAATAAACGAGTCCGCGTTTTCGTCCTCCGTCGCCGTTTTGCGTTTATTTTAAAAGGAAAGTTTGCGAGCGGCCGTGACAATTTTCGCGCCGTAAATACACTACACGGGGGACGATCTCGTCGCGAGACCGCTTCCTCCCTCGCGTTCCACACTCGTGCATTATTCCGCTCGTCGTCGTAAATGTCGACGCGGACGACGCATAAACTCGTAATTTTTCGGCTCGGTAGTTCCTCCCCGAGATCTTCCTCCATCTCGAGAGAGAGAGAGAGAGAGAGAGAAAGAGAGAGAGAGAAGCCGAGTTTCTTTTTCTTTCTCTCTCTCTCTAGAATGCAGGAAGTATGAATGACCAATGAGGACGGATAAATTTCCGATGGAAACTCGAAACTCTCTCTCTCTCTCTCTCTCCACTCTCACGCCGCACTTCTTACCGGCGAGAACAGAGAGAAAGAAAGAGAGAGAGAGAGAGAGGCGAAATCCTTTTTCGATAATAGCGCTTCCTCGTGATCCCCCTGAAATACTTAAACGTCTCCGTCTCTCACTGTCCGTCTCTCTTCCCCCCCTCTGGGCCGTTTTTCTCTCTCTTTTTTTTTTTTTTTTTTTTTAATGTGCTTTCCCTAGAGGAATCGGACTGCAAGCGC
Source organism: Pseudomyrmex gracilis (assembly GCF_002006095.1). Taxonomy (NCBI): domain Eukaryota; kingdom Metazoa; phylum Arthropoda; class Insecta; order Hymenoptera; family Formicidae; genus Pseudomyrmex; species Pseudomyrmex gracilis. The sequence goes on from NW_018020607.1 coordinate 193,776, forward strand.
ACGATACGACGATCCGATATCGCCGGAGTATCTTTGCGCGACCCGGACGATCCGGAGATCCTTTGAATTTCGTCTCCGTTATCGGGCGCGATGGTCAAAGCCGTGTGTATACTGTGGAATAGTACGGTCTGTTTCATGAAAAACCTTTATCTCTCGATGCAGAGCATCTACTCTCAGACATTTCAATACTGCGCTTCTTATGTATGGAAAGGGAACATTTTACCGGCAAAAAAAAATATTTATTTTTGTCCGTGAAAAACGCACGCGCCGGAAAAAAGTAGATGCAAACATTGTCGTTCTTTACTCTCTGCCGAATCTTTGATATTAAAATTATCAAATTAATTATCACGTTTCTTCATTGATCGAAAGTTTTTGACAAAATTGTTTTTCGTTTAAGTAGCGTGCGAAAATGACTAAATTCTTATCGAGTGACTTTGTTTTAAAGTTTTGTTTTTTTTTATGTACTATCACAACACACAGGCGCGCGCTACGCGCACGCTATTATTGTTTTTATTTTAACGTGTTGTGTCAGTGAACACAACCGGTCACCGCGATGACAGCTAGTATATACGTCTTACAAACCATATAATACACATTCGAGAGATGTCAGAGATAACGCATAAAAATCAAAATAAAAAAATAGTGAGAGGGAGAAGTAAAAATTCAACACGTGACCAAAGTCATTGACCTCACCGTGGTCACGTGATCAAGGTCAGTGATCTCACCGTAATTACGTGACCAAGGTCAGTGACCTTGCCTTAGTCACGTTGTGTTTTTTCTCTCTTCCCTGTCACGTGAATTTACTTTAGTCACGTTTTTAATTTTCTTTACGTGTATACGACGAACTCGCTTCAAATCGCGTCAAAATCGCTTCTCTGTCATTTATTCTTGATCGATCGATTCGATTCGACTCGACTTGACTTGATCAATCAACCAATCGGCAACGCGGAAAAAAGGCAACAATAGATGCGATACATTTGACTCAAAAACATGCAATTTGCGGTATATATGGATTTTTTTATGAGGAATTAGAAATCCGCAAATAAATAAATTAGACTCGGTGATCTTCAATTCTGTATTAATTTGAGATCAAATTTCTCGGAACCGTCGTAATATTTCTATGATAATTTTAAATTCTGATAACTCCGCATAAAAAAATTGTCAAATGCGCGGTCTATGGAAATTTTTTATTTAAATACCGCGAACGTATGAATATATACAGTTCCATTTGACTAAAGTGTATATACGCTGTTCGAGGGAGGAGAGGAGGAGATCTCGAGGGTGTGTGTTTCGCGCTGTTTAAAAATTGAGCTCCGCGGAGAAAAAGAGTCGAGTCAGGAGGAAGAGTTAAAGTTTGATCCCCGAAGTTCGCGTGGAGACACTCAATTTGGGTTTTACACGCGAAACGATGCCGATGCTTTAATGCTAAAACATCGGGACGGAGAAAGTTTTTGGTCGGTGTTTCCCGGGGTTCTCTGCGGACTTAATTAAAAATTAAACGAGCCCTCCGGGACTGTCGGGACTGCCGAATTTTGTTCCCCGGGCTTCGTAAAGCCAGGGGAACTCTCCTCACAATGGCGTCTCTCTCTTTCTCTCTCCCTTTCTGCAAACGAATGGCCTATCTATGCGAGAGTCCCGTCTATTTGGAGTGCGCGTGTATGTACGTATGAATTGTCCGCGCTTACTGCGAATTGTGTCACGTCGAATGGGATCAATCCCGAGGTATATGTCCTCGAATTGTCGTCCGCGATGGAAAAAAAAAAAAAAAAAAAAAAAACGCGATGGTTTCCGATCATATCCTCGGTGTTCTGCACGGTTTGAGGATTCAAACGTTATGCTTTTCCAACTCGTTTTGTTTTAATTCGGAAATTATATTTTTTAATCTCTTTCTTTCTCTCTCTCTTTCTCTTTTAATTTCAAAATTATTGATAATTCTAATAATAAGCGTGTCTCTTGTATTGCCGTAGAATCGAGTTATTCGTTGGTGGAATTAGTAGCTTTGTAACGTTATACATTTGCAGATGTAAATCGACGCGCGTTATCGCTTTACCGGTGTACGGTCTGGTTCCAACTGATTATTCCGTTTTTATCACGTTCTATTTATTTGATACAAGCTGTTTCACGTCGCGTTATCACAACATATCGGGTAGCATCTCGTCCGCGCAATAAAAGAAACTTCAGATTATCGCCATTTTTATCAAAGTTGCGTTAAGTTTTTTTTCCAACTTATCCACTTGTACAAATGCTCGATTGAATCAAAACTCGATTGTCCCAATGACTGTCACTAGACAGTTATTAAAAAATTAAGTACTACAAAGTATTTACATTATAAAATTAGAAACTGATATTTGAGAATATATCTTAGAAGATACTTGAAGCATTTAATAAATTCGAATATTTAATAATAATGGCTTTTTCACGTAAATGTCATTTGGGACTGTCGTCTTATCACCATCTTGCGACTTAAAACGGCTTTTTTTGCTTCTCTCTTCGCATCAACTTAATCCGTTTGTCATCGGAGGAACAATGCGGGTAGTCGAAAGCATAGCACTTCTGTATAGTAGTTCACAGAATGCAAAATCGGACTCACTGTGTATTCCGCGCGTAATGGCATCTCTCTCTCGGTATCGGGCAGACGTATGACCCATTTATACGATCGCTATCTATTCGAATCTGGTTGAAGCAGCAGTAGCGGCGGCGAGAGCCAGCGGGGGCGGTAGATTACCCCGCGGAAATCCGTCCTGAGCGAATGCCCCGGCCTTCCGGACTACACGACTACAAAGCAAACGTTAAACAGAGAGAGGTCGGGATTCGCAATTCGTGAGGTTATCGCAAGATCCTTTTTTTTTTTTTTTTATTCTATTTCAACGTTTTCGTCGATCACGCAGAGCGCACAGGACGAGAGTCCTCTCCCCTGCTTTTCTTTTTCGCGTGACATTTACCCCGTGTGTGTAGCAGGTTTTTTGCGTTTTTCTTCTCTTTTTTTTTTTTTTTTATTGACCGTGCGCACGGACACGCTGCCTCGCAACAGATCGCTTTGTTTCAAAGGACGGAAATATCTTGACGGATTTTTACCGATACAGAGGATGTTTGCGGCAAATATACATGTTTTCTTCTTCCCTTCTTTCTATATGTTAGAGAACGGAGAAATTTCTTGCATATCGCGCGATGAAGAAAACGGTAGGATGTCTCTTTCGACTCGCTGAAACGCGCGAAATTGCGGCATCGCGCGCTGGAAAACGAAAGGTGAAAGCGCGGCCTCCCCCACCCTCCCCGGTCTTTGCGGGATTTCGCGAACACAGCGGCAATGATGTCGGACACAGCGCTGTACAACCGATAATTAAGTAATACGCGAGCACAAGTAAAGCGAATTTAGAATGTGTAAAGTTTGCTCTCGAGATTGAATTAGCGGAGTTTATTAATTACGAATTCACAATTTGCGCTTGTGTTTTCTCGTCTCGCGAGATACGAGAACGTAATATTCGCAAATTTTCACGGAATTTGCACGTTTGTTCCGTGTTCATCAATCAAATCGATCGAAATGTTTCAGTTGTTAGTTTGTTTAAAACATTTTCTGATAAGCGAACAATCAGCCTCGGTCGTGTTCGGTTCGGGTATCGCGTCGAGATATCGCGTCGATTTTCCATTCGATTGTGAGCCTCCTCATTCAATCATATCGAGAGCGCACGGGTGATTTAATATTCGATCGACTACTGTCGGCAATCTATCGCTCGCTTGCTTGAGACGAAGTTGCCGGTTAACGTGACGTATAATCTCGCGCTCGTATTAGCGCCGGGGCGTCGATTGGTTTCGCGGTGAAAGGCTCTCTCGGGTGCCAGTCCGCTTGAGATAATGTCGGATATCCAAAAGTTTGTTGCGCGCGACAGCCAACTGACTGTCTCTCTCTCTCTCTCTTGCTTGTCTCGGCGCCGGGAGAAGCCGCGCGCAGAGAGATCTGCCTCTTCTCGTCATCGTCTCTCGCGCGCAATTCCGCCGCGTAAACTGCACGCAAGTTTCGTCGATATTGTCTCGAGTCAGTAACCCGTAAGCGACAGGAAATTATTAGGCCAGATAAGCGTGTAAATATAGACGGCGCTTAAAGGGGGATAAAACAAGTGCTTTCCAAGGCCTCCGCACGGAGAAAGAGAGAGAGAGAGAAAGTTGGCGAACGGAGAAGCGAGATAACTCAGCTATCCGCCGGATCGGTGATAAATTTGGTCATCGACGGTCCCGCCTAATGAATATTGATGCCGAATATCGGCGATATGACCGCAAGACTGCGCGTCGATGCGACGTTCGATTTGCAAATGAAAAACAAATATTGCTCGCGTTTCCCTTCGCAACTATCGTTAATTTTGTTTCGATATCGCGCGCGCGCTCTCGCACATCGATTCGCCAAGTACGTAATGCAAGCTCGTAACATTGCGTATTTACCGAATGTTGCCCGCTTTTTTCTCTCTTCGTCAGAAGTCGATTTGCGCGTTCCGCCGACAAAGTTGAACAAGCATTATTTGAGCCGCGTACTTTTCGATGTTTCTCGGAGAGTCAGTTGCAACTTCCCGCGTAAAACATCTGTAAAGGTTAATTACTTGAAATTAACCGCCGAGGGCTCTCATTATTTACACGCAGCTCGTCGAGACTCGCGAATAAATACATGAGACGACGAGGACTCTGGTGGTTTACTTCCCAGTGTAAATTGTCCGACAAATTTTCTCTGAGAATAAAAAATCTCACAACTGCCGGCTGACTTGTGCCGCAAGAAATCTTGCGCCGAGTTCGATACAGTTGTGTCGAGACAGAGCGCGCGCGTTGAGATTGATGAGCCCGGTGTTGCGCAAAAGCGGGAGAGAAAAAAAATATGTGCGTAAAAACGATTGTCCAGGGCCGCACAAATGGTGCCGTCTTTTGTCTGGCACCGCCACCTCTTTCTCTCTCTCTTTCCACGCTCTGATGTACGCGTACATTCTTTCATCTCCCCTCCCCTCCGGTCTGCGCTTTTTGTAGCACTCGTATTATTCTTTGCTTCTCGCGTCGCGGTCGAGAAGAGTGTGTCGAGAAGCTCTCGGCGGAATCAAATTTCCGTGAGATGTAACCGAACGGAGACGGAAAAAGTTCCGAAAGGTTTGTCTTAGAACGGAATCCTTTTGCACCGAGGCGCCGCGACGTTTACCTACGACGAGTCGGAGGAGTTACTTTTCCGAGCGCGCAACGGGGCGGGGAAGGAGAGAAGAACGAAATCAAGTATTTATTTTATGCGCCGAGGGAGAAGAGTCACGCGGGGCGCAATGAATGTAAATACAATCGGGATTTTTCGGGACTCGAGAGTTGTTATCCCGGGACTGTATGAGTTTAATAGCGCGCGAGATCCCAGCTTCGATCGTCGTTCCCGAATTTCCGCCGAAACGAAGCTCCGCTGCAGTGAATCAGCGAAGGGCATCGTTCGTTATTCCGGTTGTTGCTCGCTCACACCCGGAGCGACAAATCCAAATTCCCGGATAGTATTTGCGTCGCTTCCGAATGCGAGTTATTCGAATATTTCACGAGGCGCTCTTTTCCCTCCCTCCTCTTTCGCGTGACCTCACGTAGCCGCGAAATTATTTCCCGACCGTCGATCGCGCGCAAAAGTTAGTGGCTCCGCGCACGCGGGAGACGTTTTTCCACGTCGGTGAAAATTTCAAAACGCTCGTTCAAGTCGCAGTTACAGAAGGACAACTGTGTCTGGTCGAGCGACTCTTCGTCAAGCTATAGTTGCCGCAGCTGCACGACGTGTGAATATTACATCACCCTTGGCGATGTAACAGGACTTGCGTAGTAAACTCGACCCGCCCGTCTATGGTGTTCTGTGATCGCGATCGCGTGTACATATGTGTATGTATACATGTGTAAAAGGGGAAATGGAGATCTGAAGGAATTCGTAATGAACTGAATTATCAACGCGAAAAGCTGCGGCGAAAGGAAATTTAATTTGTTGCACGCAATTGTTTTGAATTAAAATTTAGAGAAAAATCACAGATGCAAGATGATGTAAAATCTTTTGGTATTGAAGTGTTGACGCAGAAATCGTTTGACTTTCGGTTGCGACTCGTACGACTCGCCGCGATTTAATTCCGTTCCGGATTCACAGCGGCCGTGAATTCTTCATCATTTCAACCCTGACGTAAGAATCTTGTTCGCGCAGTAAACTTGATCCATTCAGAGCGCGCGAGTACAGCGCGTCTACGCTGCTCTTCAGACTGTAATCGTGCGAAAGAGACGGAAACAAAAGACCGGGGAAGGCGCGTGAAAAAGACGGAAGGTGCGGCGTGAGGGTGGGAAAACACGAGTGCGGATCGAGCAAGAGGGCGGACGAGGGGGCGTTTCGTCCGGAGGATTTTGGAGGTCGTGGGAGAGGTGGAGATCACGAAACTTCCGTATTCTGGAAGCTGTCTCACGAGCTAAAGACAGAAAGAGAGAGGGAGTAGACTCTCGGAGAACCTGCCGAGCCATTTTTAACCCTTAACTGCTCGCGCGCGCCGCTTGACGGAACTTCGCTTTTGTGTGCGTGTGTTTCGTGTATATTTTATACTGTTTTTGTCTTAACTTGTTCTTCATTCTAGCGCGCGTTCTTTGCTCGCTTCTCAATTCTTGCTCACAATATTTTAGTTGCGCTTTTACTACCGACGTTACATCATTCAGTCGCTCCGATGAGAAAATTGTGTATTTTTTTTTACTTGCGCGTCAAATTGTTCTTTTTTTTTTTTATATATATATATCTCGAATAACGAGAGATGCTATCGATTGCAAGATTTCTGCGCGCAAGCAAGCTGTTCTTCGCGTTCTGCTTGCTTTGGATTTTACTTAAGGAGTTTAAAGCTTTTCTTTTGCTTTCTTTCTTGATCTCCGCTAGATCGGACTTCCGGGTTACGCGCGGTTATTTACGACGCGATAAATCAAGCGATAGAAAACATTCGTAATCCGGGTCTCCGGAGCTGGTGCACTTCCGAGCGCGGCTCGATAGCTTTTCGGTAAGTGCTCGCACTGCGCCAAAAAGTTGAAGAGAGAAAAGCGCGACGGACGGGGACCTCCGTCTCTTGAGTGCGGCGCAAGAATTGCGCTGTCCTTTGCGCAGAAAGACTCTCGTCGCGCACAGTCGTCCCTCCAATACATTCTCGCAAATCGCGTTTGGTACATGTAAGAGACACGTCGTCTTGCACGGGTCGCCGTCGTAGCGACGTTCGCGGAAAATTCGTTGAAAATTTCATCGGCGTCGCTACGGCGCCATTCGTTGCAACGGGCGCCACCAACGCGCCGCCGTTGCGCTGCTGCAGTGAGTTTGGGGGTGAGTCACAGCTGCAGTCCCCGAGACTGTAGCGCGCTACTCTTGGGGGGGCGAATCGTCGGTTGTAGCGCGCACGAACGAACGGCAACATTTCGTCCGTGGGGGATTTAGGAGGTTTATGTCGCCGGGAGAAGATCGCGCGCAGAACACTCCCGTATTCTGCCTTCCAGAATCTCCCTTCTGCATTTATCTCGGAGTCTGCCCGGAAAGAGGAGAGAGAAAGAGAGAGAGAGAGAGAGAGAGCTCGCGGTTATCTATTTTTAATGGCGCGTAATAACATCGAGAGAAAACGTTAGCTGCATTAACTGTAAATTGTGGCGAACTTTCGTTCTGCCAATAATTCCCTCCGCGATCCCTTAGCTCCCGTATGACCGGCGCTGCGTCTCTCCCTTGATCCTGAGTGTACATTTATGCGCGAGCTAACTCGGAATTTTAAAACGGTCGATTTGAAGTGCGCTGCCGTAATAAGTTTATGCAAATGCGTTAGCCTTCTCGTGTGCGAACATGTAACGAACGTATACAACAATCTGTGTGTTTACATATTTATGTTAAACATTATGTGTATATTATTTTGGAAACAAATTTAAAGGATCCTTCGCGCTTCAATGAAACAACAAAATATTTATAGTCATTCCGGATGCGTACATACTTGCAACTTTGAAATTTATATTCTGCTCTTTCGATTCGTCTTAGCGGAATAAACGGACTTCACGCGATCGTAAAAGTCTTGAGATGGCGTCGCGGCGAGACGATGCTTCCTCTCTTGTTCTTTTCGCGGCGCCTCTGAACCGTCGGTAATTCTCCGCGCGCGCGAGAAAAAAATAATTTATGTTTCTCCGCTTCGCGTTTACGTACCGGGTGTTCGCCTTTGTAAAAGACCTTTCAACGCAATTGCGTAGCGAGTTTCAAACTGACGCGGCCTCCTCCGTGTACCCCCTTCCTCGATGATATAACGTGCAAACGAAGCGCTTCGTTCGCGGGGGATTTAGAAGGTTTATGTCGGCCGGAGAAAGATCTATTGGAAGGTTATGTCGCCCAGAGAAGATCTATTAGAGGGTTATGTCGCCTAGAGAGGATTCTCCGCGTTCTTTCTTCCGGAAACTCGCTCTTATCTGCCGTCGTCGAGGAGGTGGGAGAAGCGCGACGAGGTGAACATAGCGACGTTTTTTGGCGTAATGATGTGGGCATAAAAGTGTATGTACCTACTATAGATATTTAATACATACGTATAGCTCTCTCGAAGAAGCTGAAAATCGACAACAAAAGACTAAAAAAGTTTAACGTGTCTGAAATAAAAATTTCGAAGAAATTTGAATGAACTAAATTATACAATACTAGATTATAACAAACTATTAAATATATCAAATAATTTAATTGATTAAATTTAATGTATTTCAATGTTTCAAGAAACATAAAATACCTCAAATATTGTATCAAACTTCAGAACTTGTAAGTAGACGAAAAGATCGATTGTAAGTTTTCGCGCGCTGCTTTCGCTAATTAATTTCGTAATCAGTTTTGAATCCTTTCACGTGGCGATATCGACTACAATGTTGCATTGTTCGCGGTAAAAGTTGAGGAAAGTTTTCGAGCTAACATTGCGAACGCGTTTTGCGCGTCGAAGAAACACGGCAAAGCCGAGTTATTTAATCGCAATTACGTTAATACGTATCTCTTCGGTCTCTCGACGATTCTTTCCGCCGTGGTTAAAAGTGCCACTCGCTCCGCGCCGCGATTTCGAAGCAAGAATTGCACGTCGATGTACCGGGTGTGCTTCGGCAACGAATCGAAGTGAAGTGGCGCGCGTCGGCCCGGGCACTCGTCCGGGCTGGCGAAAGGCGAGATCGAGAGGCGTTTGTGTACATTAATCAATTGGTTTGCACGGCGATAATTACAGTAATTGGAGCGGCAATTACCGGTGAACGGGCGATAACGCAATCCGTCTGACAATAATGCAACCGTCGGCCGGTCACCAACTATTTGTCAGAGAGAGTTCCCTTTGGCCGTCTCGCCCATTGTCCGTCCGTAGTCACAGAGACAGCTGAAGTTACGTCTCCAATTATTATCCCTCCTCTCCCTCACCGCGGTGCGTAATCCGTTAAATTGCGGCCGGGCATTCGCGCGCGCGCCGCGCGCCAGCGCAACGGTGCAAATTGTTCGCGTATTTGTTCGTCTAGCCAACTGAGAACGGGAATGGTTGCGCGTTTGAAGGACGCGGCGCGCAAAAACAGATCGGGAAGTTTAAAACTCTCTCCCGGAGTTTAACACTCCGGTTACTGAATAACAGCCTCAAATTAAAACCGAAGTGGTCGTAAAAGGCGATTCTTATTGTTTTGCGATATATTTATTGAAAAAAACATTGCGCAAAAGCTAATGGAAAAATATTCCACCAATACATCTGTTTCAAATTGTTTAATATGCGTTGATATATTTAAAATACGTTCACACAGAATTGTATTATGTAACTTTGTGGCATGAAGGATTTTACACGCGCAATGACGAAATCTTTTATTTGTAAAAAAAAACTTACTAATTCTTTTGGTAGCCTCGATGTGTCTCTCCGAGTGTCTCTTGCGCGATCGAGAATTCAGTTGCCATGGCGGCCCCCGCATTGTGTCGAACGCAAGTGAAAGTTTCCGCACACCGGAGCGGCGGTGTATACGGTCGCTTGCGCGCGACCGTGTCCTTCGACTAGATAATGGATTATGCAAGCGCGTCGATAAATTTTTATTTCCTACGAATACGGGGAACAAGAGCGAGGGCGGGATGAGGGAGTGAGAGATGAGATCGTTCGTGCTCGAGGGCATGATCCGTGTTACTCGTCGTGGACGCGTCGAGCGATACACGTGTAAATCGAGCGAGTGCAAAATGCACGGTAACGACCCCGCGAGAGAGCCACCACCGCATTTTCCGGAAAACTTTTAATCACAACGGCGTTGTAACGGAAAACTTCGCAGACTGTTTATGAAACCCGTTGAATTGAGGCACTTCCAGGCGTCGAATGTAAAATGGACCCGCGGCTTTTGCGGCGAGCTTGAGATTATAGACTCCAATCTTCACCGCGCTCAACAATTATTACACACACGTACTACGGAATCTAATTTTCTCGCGAACAAAGAAAAAACAGAGTAAATTTTTTTTTTTTAACGTTTTGAAGAGTGCATTTGCGAAAGTGTGTATATACGAACACACGGACGGTATATGTACTCGGAGAGAAAAAAGTAATTAAAAGTAATTAAATTTTCTGATCAACTCGCATCTTTTGTGCGGTGCGCCGATCGAAATTGCGGCCCGGTCTTTTTTCGAGGGCGATCGCCGAAAGCGCGGAGCACTTCCACGAACACCCTGTATTACCGCGGACGTCGTGGGCCTGCTGCGATATGGTGGAAACCGGTCCCGGATTCTCTCTCTTTCTCTACCTCTCTCCAAGTCGTCGACTCGTGACCTTCGAGCGCTAAGCAGCGAGCCGGGCCGTGCAGTTACCATGCAATATCGTGCTGCCCCCTCGTACGTTGCCCACGAATCCGTCGCCTGTTGGCCGGTCTATTTCCAACAACGACATCGGGGATCGATTTTCCTGCCGTTGATGCCGTCGTGCAGAAGCGTGCGGCTTGGGGAGAGGGGGAACAGCGCGAACTTTTAAGGATGATAGTGAGTTCCGATATAAATTTCGCGATAAGAAGAAACTTACGTATAGCCGAACGCCTTTCGTTCTGTCAAAATATTTCCCGTGGAAATTGGAGCGCGTGATAAGAAATGCAATAAATGTATACACGTTGCTTTCCACGTCGACTGAACCGTTTATCAATGTATTTCCGATGCGTGAGACGACGAGAGACCATGAGACGGAAAGAGGATACGTTCGCTCGAAAGCGAAGCGTCGAAAATAGCGCGCGCGGTCGCTTCAATTACGAAATTATTTATACGGACTCCGCCGTGACACTTTAACGGCGTTATTCGAGTTCTATCCCGTATAATTGGATGATGTCACGCTCGAATCGTAACGATAACATTGTGCTAAGTGCGGACCCGTGATTAACGTTGACTCAGCGTCGAAAGAAGAAGCGAGATCTCTCTCTCTCTCTCTCTCTTCTTCCGTCGTGGGCGGATTAATGAGACAAACAGACTTATTAACACATTGAGTGCGGGCGTGGCAAATTGCTACGTGCATTTTGTACGAACACATGGAAGAAGCAGCAGCTGGAGACGTCTAATAAATTCATTAAGACAATTCAGTACGCCATCAGATCGGACGGAACAAAAAAGAGATTTCCTTATTTGTTACATTTCTCTCTCAAACACAGACGTTATCACTTTAATTGCCAAACTATGGGGAAACGACAACAAAATCGCACACGAAAAAAAGTGTATATTGCATTTGAGGAAAACATTCGCGAGAACTTTATTCTCTCGAAATCTCAACGTTTAAAAATGTATTTCGGTGCATCGTCCGTGTATTGGAAGAAGCTCGCGCGTTCACAAGAGTGAAACAAGAAAAATATCAACGGGAGCAACGATTAACGAGCAATCGTTTCGTCATGATAGCCGTTTGATCGCTTCGGAATCAGACGATTCCTCTACGTGTTAAACGTCAGCGAAGAAGCCCCGGCGAGACTTCCGCAGGTCGATCGTTCGCAATTAATAGGATAGCGAACCGAACCGATTCTTCGGGACGCGATAGAAAAATACGCTCTATGGTCGGAACTTCTTGGTCGCGGCGAACTTCGATTCGAGCCCCCATCATCGGGAACGAGACGGATATTTTTCGCGATGGCCATCTCTCGCGGCCTCGGTGGGAGGACCGGTTTCGCAGTGGCTTAAAATCCTGTTATGCCCGTCGTCTCGCAAGCCGCGCGCGCGCGCGCTCGCTTTCACAAGCGACTACGAACAGCATGGCCGTGCCGTTGTTTTCTCCTCCCCGCTGTGTTCCTTTCACGATTTTTATTTCCTTGCGCGCTCTGTTCTCTTTTTCTCTCTCTCTCTTTTTTTTTTGTTTGTTTTCTCCTCGATCTTTTTCGGTTTCGACAGCGGAGCGCGCGCGGCAAAAAAGTTTATCCTGAAAATAGGACATCGTTATCGCTGCGAATATATATGTATCGTCCGTGTGCTGCTTGTATCGGCGCGTCGTAAAGATGGCGAGAGAGAGAGAGAGAGAGAAAGAGAGAGAAGAGCGAGATCGAGAGCCGTGGACGAGAGAGCGTAGAAAATTTTTCCCGTCGCCGATAACGACCCATTGTCCACCTGGACCGGAGTCTTGGAGCAGGAGCGAGCGGTTTTACGAGCCGCACGCATAGCTCGCGACTGAAACTCTCAGTTGGGATTTTTTTCCCCGGATGAAACACAAGTGTGTAGGATCGCGTTGTTGCAAAAAGAGTTTGCGACATTTTTATTAAATTGCGCATTTTGTCGCGGACTTCCTTGTGACGTTTTATACTCAACGAGCGTTTTTATTTTTAATACACGTATAAATTTTAATCACCGGAGTATAAAAACCGTCCAAAGTTACCGATTAGCGGATAAAAATTACGGACGGAACTGAATCTCTCCCGAGCCCCCGTACTTATTTACATTGGCGCGAGAGTGTGTGCGCATAAGCATTATAACGTAACGCTATTATCCCGAAAATATCTCTCAACGATACCAACACATTCGTGCCGGGATAGCTCGAAAATTTCGCCGTTGTGCTCCCTTAAATACTCCCCGGACGACGTTGCAGCAAGGTCTAACTACGATCGTTTGCTTCCTAAAATACCTCGTTTACGGCGGGCAAAACGACGATTGTAAATCTCACCGGCGTTGTCTGGAAAACTCGACGACGAATGTAAAATATGGCAAATTGCATCAAACTAACTCGGGAGCCCCCTCGCTTTATTCGTCCTCGCTTTGTCCGACCTCGAGATATTTGTTTTTTTTTTCAATGTAATTAAAATAAAATTCTCAATTTCTTCCAAAAAATGAAATTAAACTTCCAGCTCTAAAAGTAATTGCAAATGTTAAAATTATAAGAGCCCCAAAAAAAAAAACAACATCAGACCTATTATTAATTCACAGTTTTAATGATCGTAACAGTCGAAACGTTCTGCCAAAATTGCTAATTATTAATGAAACATATAATAATAACAACAAATAATATATAACAACAACAACATATAATATAATAACAAATATATTGTAATAACAACAACTTCAGCTGTTGTTTCTGTTGATCTGTCACATTTGTAATATTTGTAAAATTTTTAATCCAACGCATTAAATCGAAGGATTAGAACATTCTAGAAAATCACGTAACGATTACAATTGCAATCGCGAATTTGCGAAATATACTTTTTGATCCTCTCGTCCGGCTTTCCGATTTCTTGTACCGATAATCCCGCGATCCACCGACGCGTTCTAATCTGGCGCGTCGGAGCATTATGCAAGTCGCACGTGATATTTTCTCGCGCATATATTCGACGACGTAGAGGTTTGCTTCTCTCGAGCGATGGGAGAGAAACGGGCTCGGAAAGAGCGGAGGATTAAGAGCCACGCGAAAGAGAGAGAGAGAGAGAGAGAACCGCCGACGTGGAGGCCGAGGTCGTCCCCGGTGTAGGCGGAGGTTAATGGGTTTCGAGGACAGCGGCGTGTTACACCGTGAGATCTCGCGCACCGTCCGTTAAGAATGACTGTGGCTTTTGTCGAGCTCGGGAAAGAGCTCGCGGGATTTCCTTTTTTTCACGGCCGAGATGTCGAACGTTGAATTTAAAAATATATGGTCGCCTCGCGCGGAAGAACAAAGAGAAAAGCGCGGCTTCTCAGCCACGTTACACCGAGAAGCTCCGATACTTCTCTCGATGCATCGCGAGGTGCAAAAAAAAAAAAAGAACAAAAAAAACAAAAAACAAAAACCAAAGCAAAAAAAAAAAAATCCCCACAAAAATCCGCGCAATCTTTTCGCGCGATATTACACATCGAAAATGATGTTGTGAGGGAAAATCTTCGAAAATGTATCTCCGACTTTGCGGCAAACGCGCGCTGACTTCGGTCATGCGTGATAAACAACGGAAAGTTCGCGTGTGCGAGAGATATCAGCGCTAGCCACATTCCGCTTGTTGTGTGTGTGTGTGTGTGTGTGAGAGAGAGAGAGAGAGAGAGAGAGGAGTTCGTCGACCCGGCCGTGTTTTCAAATCAGATTTCGGCACCGCCCGAGGAAGAACACTCGGCCGCAAGAGAGCGGAAATATATCGCCCGGTCGCGGAAGTAGGCCATGTCGGAAAATTAAAAGAAACTTGCCGCGGTTTCCGCGCGGCTGAAGATTGACATTTTCGTGTCGCGAACTAATTGCACCTCGATAATGACACATCTCGACGGTACAGATGTACACGGAATTTTTCTGCAATTTGTATAATTTGAAGACTCTTGAAATATTTATGTTAATTTATTCATACAGCGAGTGGCATTGCACAGCAAAAACAAACGTCGATAACGAACGAGCGCGTGTTTCAAAAGATATTACATAACGTGTTTACGAGATTTTTTTTAGAGATGTTTCTCTTTTTTGCAATTGTTTTCTTGTCACAAATTTTTCTTAGTGTTTTACTTTACTTTTGATCGTAGAAAAATCAAAGAGCTGAGGTGCGCGTTGTAACTGTTGTCGCGAACGTTTTTCTCAAAATGGGGGAAAGAGCGAGGTCTCTTCTTTTGCTCGACGGTGTATACACATTAGCAACGTTATCGCGCTGGAACTATTGTCCGTTAATTAAGCTTTTTCCGCATCTTTCATATCGCTCACACCGACCGTGCTGGTCGTTAAAGGCGCTATGTGAATCGACGTACATAATAGTTCCGAGAAGTTATTATTCTCGTTACATAAACATCTCTTATTTTATATTTCTTATGTCATCTTTACTCTTTTAAGGGCGCGCAACCTTTAGAGAAAAGTACAGAATTTTTACAAGACATTTTTTTTCTCTCTCTCTCTCTCCATGATATTTGAGAAAGCTACCAAGTTTCGCGATTCAATCTGCCAAATGTCAGAGTCTGCTCTCCATTTCGATACTTCAATCTCTCCAGTTGCGATTCCGCGTCAATGGTCGAATTCACACGCGCGCGCGCGTGTGTGTATGTGCGCACGAACATGAGATATATATATACGAAACACCCACACAAGTGCAATTAAATCCGCGAAGTGCCTCTATCTGTGCCAACGCGTCACTATCCTTTGTGGCAACGCGATGTTTAAAGAGCCCCGCCATTGTTCCTGCGGCCGTTCGCAAGTTATTTAGATTAAAATTGCTGTCTGCGCGCAAAATATAAGCTTCCGCGAAGCAAACCGGCGCCCGCGCGGCTTCGTGGCAGATCGTTGAAGCGCGATGCCAGTCTAAATATATGCACGCTCGGTTTACGCTCGGGCCGTTTGTGCCCTGTCGTGCGATTTTAACGTCGCTTCCCCAAGAAATCAGTGACGCAACCGCCTCGCGCGCTTCCGCCGCTTCGCCCAATTTTACGATTCCGCGTTCCCGCTTGTATATCGACCTTCTTTTTCTGTTATCTGCAATAACCAAGTTAAAGCAAAACATCATCGAGTAATCCCAAGCCAGACACTTAATGTTTTATGTTTATTTCCTCGAGACGAATGTGTATAAAAATTATTTCTCTATATAAATTTTCTGGTCACTGAAACATTTACCTTATTTTTTTAACTTTCTCTGATCTAAAAAAGTAGATTTTTGAACAAGCTTTCGCGTAAGACCGCAATTTTTTTTATTTTTTGATCGAATAACTTTCCTGGAGATTGTGTTTGAGAAAGATTTCCCGTATACACAATCGATCGAGCTCGGTAGGAACATACGCGTGATCTCTAAGGTAATGTCGTTGGCGCCAGACTACGTGGCTCGTTTATCACCAAAATCCGATATGATTAATACGCCGCGCACGATGCGACTATGCTCGTCGCGGCAGATGGATCGGTATCTAATCTATCACTATCGCGAAAGTCACACGTAGCACACTCTCTAAGTGCACACAAGGCAACGGCAACACATAGTAGCTAGCGGGGACAGCTGCCGCGTAACACAACTCGGGCGGCGCGTGTTCGTGTCGCGGAACAAATGACCGTCGGTCCGCAAATAAAAGTTCCATCATTAAATGGGATTGGCAATTTTTGGCGGAACGTTCGTCGCGCGTTCGATGACTTACCAAACTACTAATTCATTGCCGCGCACCGATCTCTCTCTCTCTCTCTCTCTCTCTCTTTCTATCGTTGAAAAAAAAAAACGTATTCCCTTTTATCGAAATCCGCATCTATCAAAATCCAAGTCGATTACCGGGCGCAGGTGCAACGAATGGTTATTGAATGTTCTCGACATAGTACCCATCAGCGATCGATGACCATCGGGATGCACGTTTAGGATATAAAGCGCGCATTATTGGTCCCGACTACGAAATATCATACTTCAGGCCGCGTTTCGAGCTTGACTCGTGCACGTGTATGTGTCATGCACGTGAACGGGAAGAACGTATACATTTTTCGGGAATGTGTTCTATCGAGATTGTTACGTCATATGCCAGAGAGAAATCGCAGAAATGTGGAAATTTCGTACAAGTTCAATTTGTCGCAATTTCTCTTTCTCAATATATAATCAATTGAAATGTAATTCCAATAGTCGGACATGTATTAATGAGGTAATTATAAAAAAATATTTATGTATGTAAAATTACAAAACTAAATAAATAAAAATAAAAAATGTCTCAGACCGCAGATGAACCACTTATCTCGTACAAATGCGACTTTTTCGTGTTCCTTCGTGCTTCGACATTCGATTGATGGACGCACCATCGCAAGCCGCTGATCATCCGTCATAATCCTCGGCTTGGGTGGCCCACACGCGATGCTGGCCGGCGAGAGTGCATTACGCGAGAGATGTGCATTCAGCTCGTCTCACTCGGTTACGACGATTTTTTCTCACGCGTGTGCGTGCGTCGATCGTTAAAGAGCGACGCGCGACTTCCCACGCCGAGCTCTCGACGAATAACAGGAGGTGACGACAACGTGTAGCTCTTCGCATCCATTTTCATCTCCTCCTACTGTCGCGCGAACAGCTCGCAGCGATTTTCCGCTTTCGTTCGACGATAATTCCAAACTCTTATAACAATTGTTTACTATAAAAAAAACCGTGAGGAAATGGCGAAATTGTTAAAATTGTAAATCTCGTTTGTTATTTAGATTTCTGAAATTGTATTTTTTTCTCTCTTTGAAACTAAAGCGGTCAATTTCTGGATGGCAACGCACGCGATACGTGTTTCGCAAGTAACGACATCGTCCGCGAGATTTTTTTTTCTACGTATTTTTATTCTTTTTTTTTCTCTCTCTCTTTTTCTCGACCTTTTCCCGCCTTCGATTTAAGTTCCACCGTGGTGTACTTACTACCTAACTTCGTAACTATCGTTAACGTCGACTAACGATTATCGACCCCCCGATATCGGCGCCCGCGTTACCGCCAATTCGTACCACCTACATGTTACCGCGCTATGTATTGCCCTCTCGTGGAATTGAGCTTTAACGTCGTTTACAAACTGCCATAATATATGCCCGGTCGAAACTTTCGCGCAAAACTGCCGTTGCGTTTCTTAATTATACGCTGACGTCATCATCTCCGCCCTTCCGCGTTCGCGTGCGCGATCGCGATTATGTCGTTAAAGTACTTCCCCCGGTGGCGTTTCTCGAATTTCACGTAGCGGCGAAAGTTTGTCACGAAATTATCAGAAACGATACGCAATGCGCACACATTGCAGTAATAATTTAATAGTCACGTGAATATCTAAACCAGATGACGGAAATTATACAAATAGAATTTCCTGTCTTATATTTACCTGTTATGTATATTTTATTTCTTTTAGTTTTTGTTATTTACAAACAGATATTTGAGTTTGATTATCGATTTAAAATTTAATTATCCAATTTTAGGACATAACAGTGTCATGAAATAAATACGCGAGAGATATAGAGAGAAAATAGTAACGAGAATTTATACACTAAATTATTTATGCGCAGTGAAGTGTGCTCGTCACTCTTCAACGATATATATATAGAGTTCAATTAATTAATGAATTAATGCTCGCCTGATATACTCGATTTTATTATACGATTTCCGTTATTTGGACCGGATTGTAAATAATAAGGGTGTTAGTTCTCTAGGGGCAGAGTCTGCTTAAGAACAAATAAGATAGTGAAACGGATCGAAAGGGGAGCGAGCGAAAGGGTTGATCGCGGGGAACACCTGCTCTCGAGCCATTCCGAGCCGGTGTTTTCCCCCCCCTTCCGTCATCCCCGCCAAGCAAATGATTTGATTAGAGAACAATGGCTTTCCATTAACAATCCCTCTCCCTCTCGGCTCTGTGCCGGCTCATCGTGCTGTCTGTCAGCTGACTAACCTACCCCTTCTGACCTCCCTCTTGTCAGAGAAAGAGCGAGTCGACGCTCTCTGACGTCGCGCGGCAATGGCCGCCGTCGCTCTGCGGCGAAATTGTTTGAAAATTCAACCGGTGTTTCCACGGCTGCGTTTTCGAAAAGCTCGACGACCGTAAATAAATATTCCGACGAATAAGCTTTTGTGCGTGTAACCGCGACGCGCCGTTGCGATCTGACGTTGCTCCGGCGCGTGTCCACGTGTGTCGACGTTTGCGACGATTTTTCCCCACGTGTGTGTGCCGCGCCTATATCACGCATTTATAAAACGGTTTACGCCGGCGTTGGGAGCAAATTCCTCGCTCCTCTCTCTCTCTCTCTCTCTCTCTCTCTCTCTTTCTCTCTCCGTTTGTTTTATCGTCGTCGTATTCCGCTCGCGCTGAGTCAGAAATATTTTTTGCAACTTTGAACGACGTGTTTACGTTTTGTGTCGCTAATAAAGCAAATTTTTTTTCATTCAAGAACTTTCAACCGAGCATCGCGAATTGCTTTGAAAAACATTTTAAGAAATATTTCTCAAAATTCTACGCTGTATTATTATTTAATATTAATTATTATCTAAAAACAAACTTACAGACTCGCTGAGATCTCGCTACAACGAGACAGCGTGCAAATGGCTCGATTCGATTACTCGGGCAAGTTAAAAAAAAATCTGATTGTCGCATCTATTTTATATTAGACGAGAGAGAATTGTAAACACACAAGAGCCGAGGCGCACACGCGTTGTTCTACTTGTCAACTCTCCCGAGTGTGTTCCGATCTACGATTGCGCGCGCGCGTGTGATGTGTTTTCTAATATTGACAATACCGCGATGCGAACGACCGAGATGGGACCGAAAACCCGTTTATTGATTCGCCGCGTATTTCGCAGTTAATATCGGGCCTTCACCTTTTTCCGCGTGACAGTCCGCGTTGAAATCCTCCGCTGCGCGAGCGGTTAATCGGGAAGCCCTGACGAGGAAATAGGCTATCGATCCGAATGGACAGTGACTCGTTTTGACAGTGCATCGGGGCGAGGAGGAGGGAGACGCTCGCCGATAGGGGAGCGCGATAACAGAAACAAATTTCCTACGCCATTTGCGGCTACTCGTTCTGCACGTGGTTTTCATCCGCGTTTCCAACTACCGTTCGAATAAAACCTGATTTCTGGGCATCTGGTTTCTCTCTCTCTTTCTCTCTCGTTTTTTTTCCTCCGAATGACCATATCATAACTCCACAGATTGCTCGCGCTCGTTAAACGAAGCGCTCTCCAAAAAACCGTAACTTTTCCGAGGAAATCTCCTAAACAGTCGAGTGCGAGTTTAATTACGCGATTAGTAATTTTTTCCTAGTAAATTTCATTTTTTTTTATTGCAAATAAAAATGTGATTGGAAAAAATTACACCGGACTGTTTCGTTAATTTGTCACGAATTTCTGTTTTGTTTGTATTTAACGATGCATTTTATCTCGTATTTTTTGTTTTTTTTTGTTTGTTTTTTTAGAAGATTGGCTCGAATTTTGCATAAGCTACTATCTATATCTTTATATGTGTATATACGTATCTTAATTTCTATCTCTTCCGGAGTTTCTCTCTCTCTCTCTCTCTCCCCGCGCTATTTGGATTCTCTCCGTGCTATTTCTCCGCTGTGATTGTAGCCACGTTGCGCTGTTCATTTGCCTCCTCCCCTCTCGTTTCCATATTCGTTGCGCCGAAATATCCGCGTGCGAGGCATTGCAATATGTTTAGATGAGGAAGGAAGGACGCAGGAGATAGGCGAAAGGGGAGAGGAAGCGGGAGAAAGGCGCGAGATTGCGAGATGAATATTTGCAGCAGATGGGAGAATTTCGTTTTTTTCTTACTTTCAGTTTTCCGCATATCTTCGTTCCACGCTTCGCGCACCGCGGCACGATCGCTCGATCTCTCTCTCTCTCTCTCTCTCTTTTTGAATTTCTTCTCCACTGTATATATACACACACGCCCCCGGTGTTTCCGAGATCCCCGCGTTATTTACAGTGCATAAAGCGTTAATACGCCACCGAACTTAGCGACGGTTGAAATTAGCGACCCTCGGAGACACGCAGCCGCTGCTTCTTGACCGACGGCGGAAATTTCCGCGGTATGTTTACCTCCGTTTGTTTACCTGTTCGCGACAGAGGACGGTGCAATTGTCGAAGAAGGAAAAGCGTATTACAACGCCGACGGGTGTAGCGCGCGACTCTGCGTGCACTTTGCGTGATGGAACCACAGCTGATCTCGACGAAAATCCCGTCAAGAGAGCGAGAGAGAGAGAGAGTGCATTATCGCCGCCGTAGCTGCCGCGCTCAGATTCCGCAGTCGGATTAGCGAATTCGCTTGTCGCGTAACCGCTAAGTGACTTGCTAAGTAAACGAGAGGCTTCTTCAAGGACCCGAGTAAACATCATGTCCGCTCTATAAATACGATTTCATTGCTTTAACATCCCACTTAACGTTTGTCCCTCTTTTACAGTCGGCTCCATCGCGGAGAGAGACCAAAGCGGATACTCCACTTAGAAGAGATTATTCTTCTGAGAAGCTTTAATTTTCTTTTCTTAGTTTCTTCTGTCGTAGACGGCGGGTTTGTTACTAAATAATCGACGAAAGACAACGTAATTGTCCCAGTAATCGGACATTCACGTTGTGAAGAAATAATTGAAGTAATTTAATTTTTGATTATTATTTAACAATTGTTGAGTTATGAAATATTTAAATGTTGTAACATAAACAATTTCCAATGTTTTGAGTATCTCTTGCACGTATGGATACTTTGTTGTAATTATTTATTTAGCAAATGTCCGGTCCGTGATACTAGTCCGGTCCATCGGGACGGTTGCCTTACCTCGGGGTATAAAGAGGGATTGATTCTCTCTCCGAAGCAATATATGTTTTTCTGTATTGTTAATATTTCATGAGTTTGTCCGGAAACTCGCTCTTTCTCTTTTTCTCTCTATCGATCTATTTGTCCGTCAGAGCTCGCGAGAATATTTTTCCCGACGAAAAAAATAGCCTCGCTGAAATTGAGAACTTTTCAACGCTTTGAATGCCGATTTATCGGCAGCTCCGGTGTTTCGACGTGTGCTCGGCAAACGTGGAAGCTGCGGGGTGGGAGAGGGAAAAAAAATCTGGTAGGCTCGTACGCGCGCCGCGTTTCGCGTGCGAGCAGACAATGGCGCATTCCTGCTGTTGGCGCTCGTCGTCGTAATTTCGGACGTGCTAAATGTCAACCGATTTCGCATTTACGCCAGGCTGTCAGTTATTACCGGCTAGAAGTATGACGCACCCGACAGTGTAAATAATTCAAGGCTCAATTACGCAAATTGCGAGCTACCGCGTTTTCCCCTTTCCTCCCTTAACCTCTCACCATTTTGGTTGTACCCTCTCTCTCTTCTCTCTTTTCGCTTCTCTGTATTTTCGCACATGTGTGTGTGTGTGTGTGTGTGTGTGTTTGTGCGTGCATGCGTGCGTGCGTGCGTGCGTGTATGATGCACGTTCTGCGCCACTTCATTCTATCGTGCTCTCTCTCTCTGCAACCCTTCGCCACGTGACTAATAACTAGTTTCGCCGGTAGCGAACATAAAAATATTTTTCACTCCATGCGTACGTTCGCGTTACGCGACGCGATGAAATGTTTCGCGGTATCGGCTTTCATCTGCGTCGTGTAGAAACAAAAAAACAAAAAAAAAAAAGAAAAACACAGAGAGAGCTTGATTTTGCCCCGCGGTTGTTTTTATTCTCCTCAAACTGCTTAATTAACGAGGAAAACTCGATAATTTTTAATCCGATTGCGTGTTTGCAAGGAAAATGTTGAGCGACTGATTGCTCATCCGAAAGAAACACGATCGGATACAAAGAAACAAGGAAAGGAGACGAAAACTATAGAGAAAACGATCTCGTTGAGTAGCAAAAGGACGGAGGGGAGGGATTTTTTATCGACCTTTGTATTAATATTTATTGTAACGCGCGCGTTAGAGTACGCGGAATTCGAGATTATGTATCGAGGCGGGATTCGTCGGCCATTATAACGAACGCTTTGAGATTTGCTGTGTTTAACGTGAAACGGATGATCCACTTTCCCGACAGTTGTCTTACATCTGGCTTCTAAGACGAAGCTCCTCCTTTTGCTCGCTTTCTCGTACAAATGCGACGGATATAACGCGGACGCGGGGGCGCGAAAGGGGAAAGGCGTCCTTCTGCACGCGCGCACAAGAGAGAGAGAGAGAGAGAGAAAAAAAATTGGAGGAGAGAAGAGAGCAAGAGATTCACGAAACTTTGGAATTAACGAGGGAGGAGTTCCGCGGTGGTGGAACTTTTGCGCAGACTATTCAACTTCCAGCCGTATAACCTCTCGGGGTTGAAGACGCGCGCCATAATCCGGAGGGGTAACAACGCGGCCAGAAAATACGAATCTCCGAGTCGCGTCTTTCCGCGAGAGAGTGCCATCTCTTTCCGAAATATCTCGCCAAGGGTTTTCGTTCT
This sequence comes from Pseudomyrmex gracilis, assembly GCF_002006095.1. NCBI lineage: Eukaryota > Metazoa > Arthropoda > Insecta > Hymenoptera > Formicidae > Pseudomyrmex > Pseudomyrmex gracilis. The sequence goes on from NW_018020607.1 coordinate 217,011, forward strand.
GATATTCGTCGTCGCTGCTCTCTCGCTGCGCGCGCGCGCGCGTGTCGCTGTTCTCGAAAGTAATTTCGCGGCTCGGATCGGAGTCGAGAAACGGAATGAGCTGTGACATAGATGCTATCAGACACGTTTCTCGACGCGATGTGTAGCTCCTCGCGAGATATCACAAGAATGGATATAATTTGGCGAAGTCAGCAATCTGGCGTGCAAATATTAGTATGCATTGTATATTTTGGCATATTGAGCGCGCGCGAAATTTATATGGGGATGGGGAACGAGGAATATATTCCATTCTGTATTTTCTCTTTTTCATGCATAGAATTATAAAAGTTTGTAAAACTTGGCGAAAATACGCGTTACTTTCATCATTTTGTTGTTTCACAAAATAAAATAAATAAAACAATAGTTGGATCTTTACTAAAGAAATAATTATAACAAACAAATTTATGTAAACTTGGATAATAACAAAAAATATATCTCAAAACTACTTAAAAGGCATTGAGATTTGTTGAGATCAATATTTCCAATATTAATTGCAACTATATATATATGGTGTTATACGTTCAATATTATTAGAGAATAACGATATTGAGAGTTACGATTAAATATTGTAAATAATTAATGTTTATTGTAAGAATTCTTTAATAGTACAACATTGATTGTGACATTCTCAAATAATATTAATTGCAACAGTATATTAAAATTGTCACTTTAATATTTATATTTATCAAAATTATCTAATAAGTATTTTTTTTTTTTAAATAAAAACGTCCGGTCGTTTATCTCAAATTCTTGTAATTTGTAAAATTTGATTTGAGAGAAACAGTTTTGGATATTTCAAATATACAAGAGAGAGAAATTGATGCGAAATGACTTGATCAACTATTAACTCGATCGACAATTGCAACTTTTAACGTTCGTTTGCATGTGTCACTTGACACGGATCAGACAGATCGAAGGATGTTATATGTTGCGCGGGCGAATGCGCGCGGATCGCTCGTCACGGAATCGGCTAACTGACACTAATTGTGGAGGATCGGAGAAGATTTATCCCTGGCGAACGTGCAATTGACTCATTAATTCATGCGCGTTGCGTCACGCTTCACGTTACGAGCACACGTCTCATTGGCTGCTAATGAGATCGTCTATGTAACTCGAAGAGCCGAGCGTGCTCTTACTCGGAGAGGCTTCGGTTTCGCAATTTCGCTTTCTCTCCCGATATCTTCCGCTTTGCGAAAGAAAAAAAAAGAATACACCGTTCTTTTTTTGCGATTGAGCAATCGTCGAATTTTATATCAGATTTGTTTTTGTTGCGAGCATTAAGCGCGGACGTCGTGGATATTCGAGCCGACCCTTCGTTTTGCGCGCGATTAAAGTCGCGTTTGCTCGGTCGGCGCGAAGGAAAGAGGGAAGAACGATTATGTAAGATACACGCTGAAAGTTGTTACATGCATAAGTTGTTACATCGCGACGGTTAATCCGCGTTGACGTTTCTTCATTGTGGCATTAACGTCTCTTATTACCCGCGTAACTGCGTGTCGACGAGCTGCTTATCTGTCAGCGTTACTTTCAAGTCGCTCACCTAACCTGTTATTACTCTCGGCGCGACGTAATTGATATAATAGCAATGACTCGCGCCAATCATTTGATAGCGCTTCCGTTATGACGTCTAGTTTGCCCTCAGAAAGCGAACCGCTGTTTCGCGTTCCAATTTCTTAATTACGTTATAACGCAACGTGTAATTAAGATGATATATATACACATTATAATGTTGCAGCTATAATTTTACATATTCTTGATTGGTTTTGTTTTATTTTTAATCAACCAGTTTTGTCGTGTGTTGAACTCGGTTCGCACAGACATTTACAGTTAGAAACCGAAGTTGTCGAGAGTTGTCAGAGTGGAAAAAACGACCGATTTACATTTCTAATATACGGTCTATTTATATGGAGAATCTCGCGTGTGTTAAATTAAAATTGTTTAAATCAGCGACGGTATCTGAAATCCAAAAATAGACTACGGCGTCTCGCTGTACTCGTTCAACTTCGAAGACGAGTTTAAACGCGTCTTTTTTCCTTTTTTTTTTTTTTTTTTTTTAACGAAGTGTCAATTCGGGACACTCGCTGACGGTACTTGATGTTAGAGATTAAAAAAGTCGTGAGCCCGCGATGGTCTCTAATGGCGGCCCATCCGAGAAGACTCGACGTCTAATTCGCCGAGTGGTCCAAGAAAAGCGCGCGGCTTTTGATACACCTTGTATACACGCGCGCTCATCCCCCGAACCGCGTCTCGTCGGAGATAACCGAGTGAGCTTTTTTTTTCCTCGCAGTCTCCGCGCTGCTTTTTCTGCCTCTTTCTGCCTCTTTTGCGCGTCGCTGCGCGTGGGACTAAGCGCTGCAAAAACCGGCTGGATACCGCCGAGAGTACACCGGTGTGTGTTACTTATCTCGTTCTCTCCCCGCTCTTTCCTCCCTTCGCCTCGTATCTCTTCCTCTTTTCCTTTTTTTCTTCCTTTTTTCGCAGCTCGCGCTTGCCAGTTTTTTCTTTTGCTCTTTTTGCGCCAAGAATTCGGCGAATTATCAGACCGCGACGTCGGACAGGCGCAAATAAAGCGCGTTTTAGAAAGGAGCGTGTCATTTTAGGCAAATCGAATAAAAACAGATTTGCAACCCGTTGAGAAATTGCGAGCGGAATTGATGAAAATGCAAAAAAATAGAAATCCGTGATTTATCGAACGCCTTTCTCTTGAGATATGTGTTTTGATCGTGTTTTCCGCAGTTTTTGCGGAGATCGAGGACTGATTCTTACAATCTACGCAAAAGTTTACGCAGGTGAGAGAGGGTTTATGCGGCGTGACTTCGCAGGAAAGAGCGAGGAGGGACGCGGCTGTTCGTTCCTTTTCTTGCATTTACATTGTTCTCCCTCCGTATTTCTCTCTCTCTCTCTCTCTCTCTCTCTCTCTCTCTCTCTCTCTCTTTCTTGCGCTCGTATTCCTGTTTTTTGTTCCTCTCCCGCTGACTTCATGAAAGGGTTCAAATATGTCCGGAACTATGAGAAGTAAGAACCAGGTGGATTATGTCAGCAATGTTTGCGCGCATTACTCACCTTATTCTTCTTCGTTCACTTCTTTCCTTAATCTCTCGTATTTTCTTTTCTTCTTTGCCAGCGTTTTTTCGATTAAAGCGCCTTCGTCGCTTTTGTCAATAACATTGGTGATCGATCGAGAGATTCGACACGACAAAAAAAGCTTCAGAAAAAAAACCGAAATTAAAGAAAGGTTTTTTGAAAGAATAGTTTTATTCGCTGAAAGAAAAATATGCAAAGTGCGATATTTTTTCGCGCGCGCTTTATTTATCGGTGATACAACAAAAATGTAAACAAGGATGTCTCTAAATCAATTAATTAAACAGATATTTCACAAATAAACATAATCAATTCACGAACGTCACGCCGCGATAACGCCACTTCTCTTTTCATCGCGCATGTTGCGCTAATTCACATTCGCGCATTCGTCTGTTCCGGAGGAGAAATAATCTTGATTCGTCAGGATGCGAGCGGTTGAAATTAATGACGTGTTTCGCGATCGCGGTTGATTCGCGTTTCACATACGGCGCTTATGTGAAACGTCAACTTATCGCACATGTCGTTCTGCGTTGTCGTGTGGCGAGTGATAAAATAAAAAAAAAATAAAAAAAAAACACACAGGAAGAGGGAGAAGGGAAACGAACGCATGGGGCGATCGCAATTAGCGCTTCGATTCGGACGGCGAACAAACGAACGAAATAAAGCCCGCGTGATAAAAATCACTGCAGCAGTCATTTAACGCGCTGGAAACACTGAAAACGTTATTAGGAAGAATCGTAGCGCGCCCGAGTTACATTCCATTTCCGTTTGTTCCATCAACTGATTCAGCGAAACTCCCCGTTTTCCTCCTCCTCCTCTTTTTCCACCCTTTCTTTCCTCTTTGCTCTTCTTCCTTCTTTCTCTCTTTTATCCTTTTTCCGCAGATATTTGAATTTACCTTCGCCTCTTCCCTATCCTCTCATTTCCCAACGCTTTCCTTGCTTCTTCGCGCAGAGCATCGGCAGCACTTGTTTCGCCCGCCTTCGTTTCTCGTTAACTCCCGCTATTATTTCCTGACTCTCTTAATTGTCGGGACCGCGAGGCTAGAAGATGTCATCCTCGCTTTCCTCCTCATTATTACACGGGTTCGCATGATAATCGCGAAATCATTCCACGCGGAATATCGCATATTTATATTTATGAGTTTTATTTATGATCACGAGAGAGAAAGAGAGAGAGAGAGAGAGAGTTGGACGGGAAAATCGTGTTTTATTCGCTATTAAAATTTTAATTTTTTTAATATTTAAATAATTGATTAACACACAGCTTTCGACACATGAATATTTCGAAGTGAGTATTCGCGTCTACGTTCGGGAAAAGTGCGTCTGTACATGTTGTTTCTCTTCCCCGTATCGTGCAAATGATACAAATCATTGCACCTCCAATCGTACATTTCGAAATAGCAATTATCTCCCGTGCGAGGAGAGAGGGTGCGCCGGTTTCTCTCTCGTTTGCCCTTTCTATTGTTTCCTAGACCTTTTTAATTATCGTAACCGCAACGCGCGAGCGGTTGCCGCATCGGTTGCTTTTACGAGCGGCAACCATTCGCCGAGCGACGCTCGTTCCGTCACGCGTAATGTGGCCGCCGAAGAAACGGGCGCGCTACACTTCCGAAGTCGACCCTCAACTCTCTTTTCAGGTTGGTACGAGTTATCCGTGAGAGAGAGAAAGAGAGTTAGAGATATTTTCTTTTTCTCTCAAGGCCTCTTCGTCCGCCAGGAAAGCCGGAAGATAAGTAGACACCCCACTCGTGATAATTGCACGCTTCCCTCTCTCACGCTTTTCCCGGCGCGTGTTTTCCACCCTTTCGCTCTCGCCGCCGGCTGCTCCCGGACAGCCGGATATAGTTCGGCGGACTCTCTCGCATACTATCTCTCGTACACGGTGGTAGTAACGGTGGTCGTTCCGATGGTGCTAGGTGGTTGCTCGTAACCCAGCCGCCCTTTTCTACTGGGCGCCGGGAGGACGGGGGCTCTAGCCGCCGGCACGGAATACGGCTCGCTAATTCGCGCTAATCTAATTTGCCGCGAGTCCACCAGCAAGGGCTGCAAGTCGCTCGCGAGTCCAACACACAGCGATGCTCTCTCCATTCACAATCGAGTGAGTTTATTATTTCTCACGTGGTCGAACGTAATTTTAACAACAAAATGACTTTTAAAAGATATTATTTATCGTCTTGGAAGTATATTTGAAAGGAATAAGTTTCTATTCCCGACGAACAACGTTACTTGACTCATCTCGCGCGGTTTTGTTTTTCGCAAATGTAGGAAAAAAATATGCGTTGTAAAAATATAATGAGACTGTTTTTTTCTGGTTTATTTTTGCGCGTTTTTGTCGAACTACTACGTGTATTCGCGGGGAATATCATTTCCACCGCATTTCCTTGAAGATGACCTTTCGGCACTGCATTTTTCTTCATTTTCTACGGGTTTTTCCTCCAATAAAAGGGATGTATTGTGTGTGGTGTGAGAGAAAGAGAGGATGGAGGACGAAGTTGCCCGGCCAAACGATGGAGGTAATACCGATAACTCATCCGAGGGGCGCGCCGCTGTTTCGTTAACGCGCACACGACGTGGAATCACACGTCACACGTTCGCATCGCGGCACCTACACAACAACACACACACACACACACACACGCACGCCCACACGTACGCCACTTAGCTTTATTGGCTATCAGACGAATTTTTCGCCGGGATCATATCAGGGACCGTAAAGTCGTATCGCGAAATCCCCGATGCAATCACGTTCGTAGCTCTTCCTTCCAGAAGCGCCGCGCGCGGCATGCGCCGCCACCACGGAGCGCAATCCATTTGCCGGGAAATGCAATAATTGCAAATTGTAACGGGGTGGGTGGCACTGCAGCGCAACGCCATTACCGCGCTGTATCAACTCTCTCTCGTCCTCCGGTTCTCGCGCGCGCTACGCTTTGTTTTTCTCACCTTCTTTCACAAAATTCCTTTTATCGTTGCTTCCGCGTTCTTTCTCTTTGAAATTTTCTCCCTTTGGTTTCTCTTCGTCGCGCGATAAGAACATTAAAGAAAAAACTCGAATATCTTCCCCGGCGAGTTCCGATTCGTTGCGCTGCAGTCCGGTGATACACAGAATCGACTTTCTTGTTTGGAGAAATATAATCTTCTATAACGCGTAAAACACGTTTCCGTAATTTTGCACACGTCCGATAATGGAATCTTGATCGAAAATGATTTCGCCAACAAGTTTACTTTCGTGATATTGTCAGAATTTATACGTATTTGCACATCTTATTTTGAATTAATGTTTTGCCATTTGTTATTTTTCCTTCACATTCAAGTGACAGAAATTTAAAAAAAAAACAGAAATCAAATACATATTTTTGGATTTGTTCTAAAAATAATGCGCTCATTAGACAGTTTTAGTGCGACGAATTTCACTGGGGAAGTACTCGGTCTATTTAATAGTCAGGTAGTCGGATGTCGCGATCGATCGGCGGCAGATCTCGCGCAGAAAGTTGTCTCTAATTGGAATCTAATCAGATTTCCCAAAGAATCTCAAGATTCCGATTGGAAAATCACCTAAGATCTATCAGGTTCTGAACGAAAGTGCGACGCTTTGAAACATTAGATTCTAAACGAAGAATCTCAATAGATCCTATATTAAAAAAGGCATTTGGACTGAGAAGTGCGCGTTTGGAGTCGAATATATCGCACCTATTGCTGCCTCTTTTCCGCGTTGCCGATTGGTTGGTTGGTTGATCGAGTCGAATCGAATCGGTAAGATCGAGAGAGTAAATAATAAAAACGATTTTGTGAGACAGTCTTTTCGTCGTATATGTAGAGAAAATTAAAAACGTAACTAAAGTCACGTAACAGAAAAGAGTAGAAAAACAACACGTAAAAATAACGTGACTGTAATTTATATTATATATAACATTAAATAATACATATTATAACATTAATTATACATATAATTTATTATATATTTATAATATTATACTTTATAT
>NW_018020607.1:224537-350435 GCF_002006095.1 Pseudomyrmex gracilis
TGTGTGTGTATTATATATAGATATAGAATATTACATATAATATATATAATATTCTCTTTTTTACCCTTTTCCCTGTCACATGACTTTAGTGTTGTTTTTCTACTGCCTTCTCTTTCTATTTTTCGAGATTGATTTGCATGCGTTATTTCTGACATATTTCATATGTATATCATGTGTATTATATGGTTTGTAAGACATATATACTAGCTGTCATCGCGGTGACTGACACAACACGTTAAAATAAAAACAATAATAGTTTGAGCGTAGCGCGTGCCTGTGTTGTGCTAGTTTTAAATAAAAAATCTAAACAAAAGAGAGTGAAGTAAAAATTCTCTTCAATTTGTGTTTCAATTCTGTTTAGAAAATTTAAGACAAGGACAGGATTCTTACGTGCAACGTTACTTTGTGAGTGTTATTATGTTATGCAAATGCTCATTAAACCCTGGCCTCAATTTAAGCTCAACATTCTGCTTCAGTTTCCGTCTCAGTGATTCTGTCGAGAAAATCCAAATTTGGACGATCTAATCTAAACGATGTTTGGGTGAACATCTTGGATGAATTTTCGCGCTGCGATTTATACAGTTTGATGCGACAGTGATAACTCTGTCGCTGTGATTAGACCACAATTAGTTTTAGTTCAAAGATAATGACGCAAATTGACGTTGTTCGCGCACTGTTAATACCGCGCGCGTCAAACAGAACTGTCGAATGCTCGTTCAGCTCTTTCCCGCGACCCATTCGGCCAATTCACGACAGGTTGACATATTAATGAGGCGAACTATTGACGGTGTAACGAGCAATAAAGTCGTGACGAATGGCGCCTCGTTTATCGCGGCTTCTTCGGTCGACCGCAACGCGGCGCAGTTGATAAATTATAAATATAATCAGCGCTACGAGCTAGATGAGTTTGTACACAATTCCTGACGCCTTACAGCCACGGTCCGGGCGATGAATATAGCAATCATATACGCGTGTGATAAATTTACTATGTTGCGAAATGAGCGAACGATAGTTCATAAGGAAACGCAAAATACGTTTCGATCATTCGCATTCCTATGGTTTACTTAGCATAATGTAATTCCTAGAGCCGATAATGTTGTGCAATATGCTCGCAACCGTGCGACAATAACAAACATACATGTTTATGCAAATTGACTTTGAAATATCCGAAACGCCTCTTGAATAGTTTAAAAGTATTTTTATCTTAAAATTATTCAAGATCTCGTCGTAATTATCGCACACTAGATTCTTTTCAGTACGTAGTTGTGAGTGTTGGAGCGAACGACTTTCTGTGTATTGACGGGAAGAGAGAGAAACGGCAGACGTGATCGCGGTTGGATGTGTGGGCGAGTCGATCGTTACGGCGCGATTTTCCGAGACGATGCTCGCGATATTACGACGCGCACAGAAATTGTGCCCGATCATTTTTTTTTTTTTACAAAATGTCAACTTTTCTCTAAATACCCATCGGCGCTCGGCCGCGGGTATCGACAACCGCCGCGACGTGGCGATGACAGGTATCGATCTTCGGTGAACACATTTTTATCGAGCGCGCTCGTCACTACCGGCGCGGGCAAACATAAAGGCCAGCCTTGTTAGGACGGATATGGAACATGACGCACACTTCTTGTACCCACGCGCGATAAAATGTTTCATCGTTAGGTAATCAGGCTCGCGGCAAAGTTTGTTTCGAGTGCAAACGCAATTTATCTCCGAGAAGCAGAAATAATAGTCGCGGCTCCGCGCGCGACTACTTTGTTTCCCGACAATCGCGCGACCTTTTCCTTTTTACTCGCCGTTTTAATTTCTGCGGATTCGAGAGAAGAGATAAATTCAAACCCAACCGCTAAAAAGATCTTCAAATGCCCGTATCTGCGAATACAATTGGATCGTGTGTTTAGTTTTTGAAACTCCAATTGCGCGTTCTTTAATGAGGTACGTTTTTAGAAATTCGGAAGCTTTAAAGTCCGATGTTTGTATCATAACCTCGTCGCCTTACAACGCGCTTGTATTTTTAATGCGGAGCACCTGGAAACGTCCGCTTGAAGTTATAGTTACGAGCGGCGCGCCGCCGGAACAGCCACTTTGTTATTGTAACTTGCAATTTACAAGAATTTCAGCCATATTTTTCACGGGTTTATCGTCTATATTTCCGTCGCCGCCGACACCGCTCAGCGCGGCGGTTAGACGCGTCCGTTTTCTCGCGCGCGCGAGACACCGGACGATGCGGCAATAACCGAGTCGAAGAAAAATCCACTCGTCGCCTTGTCCGCGTTTATTTTTCCATTTGTCGATGACGTTTTGCCACTTTTTAAAATCTCAATTTGGTTTCTTGAGTTTTCGTCTGAAAACTCGTTGAGTTTCAAAAATCAGCTTTGACACACCAGACAATTTCCCGGACGACGTTGCGGTTTTCTCTCCCCGATGAAATCAATTACGAGTCTTACCACGCGTGTTATCGTGCGAATACGTCAGTTTTCTTCCTAGCACCATGTACAAATTTAATATATCGATTTGTCGGAGTGTTTTTGACGTCAGAACGAAAACGCGCGCGCCAACAATGACTGTTAATCTCACAGGCGGAGCGTTGCTTCTCTCTTCGTCTTATTGTCGGCGACAACGTTGCTATTAAAAGCTGTTTGTCACGTTCCGGGCGCGCGTACCGAGTAATGTGAACGATAAATGACGGCAAAGACGTCCGTCTCATTAGCGAGCGTGCGATGCCGCGCGGCGAAATCAAGGTGAGATCTCGCGCGATATAAATTCACAACTTGGAATGACGCGCGCTTATAATATGAGACGCGGAGAGAACGAGGAGTTTCTCTATCGTAATTTAACGGTTGGCAAGCTCTCTCGATGACCGGCTCGACGACGACAAAGTTAGCGAGCTACCGTCGTCGTTCGGGTTTCTCGAGAGAACGACGACGACGACGACGACGACGCTTGCGTCGCCACGGAAAGCGTTAAGTGACGTTTATGAGAAAATATCGGCCCGGACTGTAATTACTTAGCTTCGTTGTAACACACTCGGCCTCTTTGAAACCGCGTCGACCGTTTCGCCGTATACCTTCCGAATATATCGTTCGGATTAAACGCGTCGACTGCGAAATATAAAGCGGATATAACGAGATGATAGAAAGAAGCGCGATCGATCTCGGCTAAGATAAACGTCAAACAATATCGACAAACTGGACATTTAATAAAGAAACAATTAGATGTGCAAATAACAATCTCAGAAGTTTTCAATGTTTTAAGTATTTTTATAGTTTTTATTAGACGGTTGTTAAAAAAATAATTATAACAAATTATATACTTTATAAATTATTACAACTATTTACATACTTAAAGTTAGGAACTAAAATTTTAAGAAATACTTAAAACATCTAATAATTATGTACTTAATAAACTTCAAATCAATTATAATTCTAACGATACAAATTTTCTTTGTTGCAGGTGAGTCAAGTTGAGTTTATCGGAAGCAGGAATTTACACATTAACGTAAGTGAATCCGCATTAAGATTCTTAGGCGATTTTATCGTTTGTTTCGCATTATTGTGAAACTCAATTGCAATTTTAAATGAGCTCGCTTGCACGTGACGAGACAGTAATGTTCTCTTCGAGGTTCTGCGAACGGTAATAATCGATATTACCGCGCGCGGTTAAGCGGCCGATTTATATTCAATGTCACTCCAGTCATTTTTTGCAATTTGACATCTTTGAGGCGTTGCGTCGTAGGAAATCATTACGGATCCGCGCCCACAATCAATATCCACCTCTCCGTTATTAGAACAAGTCATTAAATAGTCTTTCAACCAAGTTGTTTTCAATGTTAACACAGATACGTTTTCAACAACCTTAATCGCGCGTAAAACGTAAACTCCTTATAGAAGATCGTTCGTTTGAAATGTCCTTTTCGTACTTCGAATTGTTACGCGACAGCTACAAAAAGAAAAACACGATTACGACGTTTGTATCGCGAAGCGATATTCTCTAAATGAAGTTGACGCGATATTGGAGAGATCGCGCGCGCGAGACTTTTATTGCGTACGACGGGATTTACCGACCCGGAACAATCCTCTCTGCGAAATCACTTTCCCCCCTCCCTCCGTTTCATTTTCGATACGGTACCAAAAATACGCGGAGAGTCCTTAAGAAAGTATATAACTCGTTCTTCGGCGAAGATCATTACTTTTAGCGGTATGGCGATTCATGAACTAAAGCGCTCCGCTTTTGGCACGAGTCACGTTATCGTTTTGTTCGCTTGATCCTTCGATCGTGCCAGATTTAATGGTTTTCCGTTAATCCTCGCAACCCTTTCGAGAGTAGAAGATGATGAGGGGGCGAGGACGGCCGGACGTGAGGTGGATGAGAGTGGTCGAAAGTACTGGGGACAGAAACGAAAACGCGAGGGGGATGTAGAAGACAAGGAAGAAGAAGAACAAGAAAGACCGAAGAAGAAGAAGAAGAAGAAGAAGAAAAAGAAGAAGAAGAAGAAGAAGAAGAAGTAGTAGTAGTAGTAGTAGTAGAAGAGGTGGAGGTGGAGGCGGTGATGGTGGTGGTGGAACGACGAAGAAGAAAAGAAGGAGTTAGGGTTAGGGTCAGGTTAGGGGTTGGAGCAGAGCAATAAGGAATTATTGCGGTACGATCGACAAACGGCGACTACGTGGCTGCACTACGGAAGATTCTCTCCGCCCGAGCGACTTCCCTTCCACCGCCTTTTCTCTCTCTCTCTCTTTCTTTTTCTTTCTTCTTTTCTCTGCCCTCCTTGGACTTCCGCTCCCGCGTCATGCCGTACCCTCGCGCCTTGCCCACGAAACCTCCCAGACTCGTCAATATGTAATGTTCGAAAGCCTGCGCTACGGCTTCGCCACCCTCGCCTCCGCGTTTGACCGTTCTACGTGGAATAGGAGATTCTTTCTCCAATCTTGTATATTTCAGTGGACGCGTCGAACAAACCGGGACAGGTCGACCCTGTAAAATACGTAGTACTTCGCGACGCGGAATATCGATACGATTATGAGCAGAGAGACGTCTTGGAGATGATCTCTGATTTTGACAGTCGCGCGTCATTGTCTCATTGCTGTATCGTACATTTGTTTAGAAGTTTATTTCGACAAATATAACGAGACGAAAATGTAAAATCTCGACAATAAGAAAATTATCTTCGAAAACAAACTTCGAGTTTTACATTTTTTTTCTGCGCAGTCGTCAATTTCATCTTCGATGTTCTTTTCATGTAAGAAATTTATTGTATATCCAAATGCAATAAGGATCGAAGTCCGGGGCTAACATGCAACGTGTTCAAAGCTAAAAATATCAGGCGATACCTCCCCAACGAAGTTTTATCGATGCATCTGTTTTGTTTGTCGAGGGAAATCCAGTTTATCGTCGTCGTCGTCGTCGTCGTTGTCGTCGTCGTCGTCGTCGTCGTCGTCGCGCAAAACCAATTTCGTCTCCGCTTTCGAGGCCTCCATATCGGGCGAACATTAAGCGCGACGGCGCGCAGGCGAGCTCGATTTATCAACGCTCCGCAAAGTCTCCCTCCTCAACGAGTCGCCGTTTCCGCTCTTGATAAGAATACAAATAAGCGCGCAGCTGCGTCTGTGTGTGTAGCTTGTTAGGTCATCGAGTCGATTACGAGCGTGGATGGCACCGCGGTAACGTTATTTTTTTCCTTAACGCTTTATTAATTCTCGATCGAGCACGGAGTTGTATATTGGCCGATGCCATCTCGCGCGTCTTTTCGATCGTAATTTTTTTCCTCCTACCAGTATGAACCGTTGTCGTCGTGTCGCGAAAGGCGGACGTATATCGTAGGCGGGGCACCATGTGCGCGACGCATGATTACGACGGTTCTCCGACGGTAAATTGAAAAATTATGCGTGTACTGCGCGCCAGCCGCACCGCGCGCTGCCTTTGGCAGTGGCATTATCGTCGATGGGAAATAATACGACACGCGTGCATATACGTCGTCTCGTATCGTCAACGGAGCTCTGTGCGTGCTTTCCTACTTTACACACAAGTACCACTCGCGCGCGTTCTTTACAATCGCGCGCGCGCGCGATTTCTTTTCTTTCTCTCCTTTTCCACTTTTACGTTTGAATATCCTGAAAGACACGAATACCGACCTTTACGCGCGGTTCATTACCTACGAATGCGAGTCGCACGTCAAGCGTGTGTAATAAATATGCGCACGAGGAACGCACGTATTGCTGTTTATCAACTTCTGATGCGCGAATCTCGAGGACCGGAAACGTGTAACGCGAGTTCCGTGGATCGCTTATTGCATATACGTTATTTGCATACTTTTGTTTTGTATTTTTTGTAGAAGTACACAATAGAAGCATATAATATTTTCACTCAACTATGTATGAGAAAAATAAGATCAAGAGCCAAGCGCGAAAAATTTCTTAACGTGGAAATTAATAATACACGTTGTAAATCGAATTCGAACATCTATATCGTGTTTGCATCTCTTGTATATAAAAAATAATTTCCCTTCTATGCTAATATTTTATTTGTTGGTAGTTTCCAATTAATAATTTATTTGTTAATATTTACATTGTTGAAGATACGTTGCGAAATTAAGCAAATTTGTTCAGAACGTTGGAAAAATTCCAAATTTGCGCAAGATACAAAGCGAGGGAGAGTGTTTGAAAATTTTATAAGTGAATTTCGACATCTCGATACGCTTCCTCGCGCCGTCAGAAATTGGCATGCGTTATCGTCCTAAACGATAAATGACGATGAATGACGGCTCTTCTATGATTATAACCGGTGGCCAATGCGTAGGATTATTCATACTGATGCGCGCATGCATATGTATGAAGCGGGAGAAGCAGCTTCTGTCGGACATTAAAATTTCGGCGCGGCTCTCGCTCCCCCCTATTGCGTCAGACGCGCGGGAGAGATGCAACAATATACGAAATGATTTGGTCGCGGCGTAGGGAACGGAATTGTGAATCAACGGTTTAATTGAGACGGAGCTTAATGCACGCGCCGCATAGGAGTTTAATGACACACGTGTGCGTGAGCAGTTTTATGAAATGCAGTGATTGACAGGGTGGCGATTAAATGTCAGTGATCAAACGTCAGTTTTTGCGTGAGCGCGCAGCAGGGAGTTTTGTTTTTTAATTGTTGACGCACGAGATCTCTCTGTTTATAAACAATCATTTTTGCGTCGTTTTCTATCTATTTCGAAGAGCATTTGCGGTTTTGATCATTGATTAAAATTTGTTGCGTCGATCTCATTTGTAAAATCATAGAAACTTATAAGATCTTTACAGTGACATAAAATAATTGTTGCAATGACCGGATAGTAATTATTTCTTTAATATAAATCTCGCATTTATATCTCGACGCAAAATGTTCAACAAAGACGCATCTAACCGTACGAAATTGCAGTTGAAAATTATCATTGCGTACTATTCGCGCAAATTTGTCAAGTTTTATGACACTGGATATTGTCTGGCTGGCGAATGAAAGAAGACACGCGCGTGCACGAATTAATGAGCATATCTATGATCAAGTAGCGGCAGATGAGCAAAGTTTGGGGGTAGTAATGTTACGTTAGAGGTGGGGGCGATGGTAATGCAGCCGGGGTGAGGTTCGTATAGCTCGAGACCGCTCTGGAACAATGCCTTATCGAGCAACATTGTCTACTACCGGCTGGGTCGGAGCCGGCAAATGTGCGTACGACAGAGAAAGAGAGAGAGAGAGAGAGAGAGAGAGACACGAGAGATGAGGGTGGACTGCCAGAGAGTAGTGAGACGCGCACATAGGAGGATTGAGGATGAGCATTTCGGCGGGGGGTTATCTCGTACACGGCGTACACACATTGTCCGTTTCTACACAAGGTCGGCCGTAGAGAGACGATGCGGTCTTCCGATCAAATTGGATCTACTGAGAGAGTTCGGGAGTATCGGGTCGACCGCAACGGCGCAAATCCACGGGCGACCACGAAATATTCCGTGGCCGCAACTCCCCCCGTCCCCCTTCTCCATCCGCTTCGCGGGTCCCGCGTCCTGCTCCCCCGCTTCCCCTCACAAACCAACCGCACCCTCTTTATATTTTCGACGCCGCCGCCGCACGCCGAAATGCAGATCGTCGCGCGGAGATTCTGCATAATTCCGTATCCCGACTCGCGCGAATTAAGGTTTTACTCCGGAAAGAGGAGAGGATTTCTCGAAACAGCAAACGAGGGAGCAGTTTGGACTGTGACCCTCTTGCAAATATGAATTATCGTCGCGCGGAAAGGTATTGCTGGTCTGCGCACTCTTCCCGCGGGTCTTGAATAATTCTTCGAAGAGAAAAATTATTATTTTATATCGCTGGAACCTTGTGCGAGAGAGATTATAAAACGGACTGATCGGAGAGGTCTGCGCGGAAATGACTTGCGGGACATGAGGAACGCGGAAAACAGCGTAGATTGATAAAAAAAAAAAAAAAAAAAAAAAAAAAATATCTCGCTTGGATAACGAACAAATTGAAAGTTCGTTTCGATTACCTCGTGTCGGGTTGTATTTAGGACGTCGAGAGTGAATCACACTTAATCAAGAGCGATCCGGGAAAGTGCGCGCGCGCGGGGAAGAATCGATTGCTCCGTTTTTCATTCCGCTACATTCAGACACCACCGAGCCGAGTGGCTCCCCGACGAGTGTTATCTGCCGGATGGAAGACCGTCCGAGAGACAATCCGAGGATGATGGCCGTTTCGATAGTTTCCTCCAATCTGCTCTTCATCGCTGACGACCGGATTCGAGTTTTTCTTATTGCTTACACTGCGAAATACAATAGCTCCGGCGAAGGAAATGGAGGGGACGGTGTTGTGTCTTATTTTCGCGTGATAGCGGACACACATCTTATTTTTTTCGCAGGCGAACTATTGGATAAAAAAAAAAAATTATCTAATCACGCGTGTAGAGGCCGAAGTGTTTCCGAAGCGACGATACATCAAATACCGGCTCGACTATCGCATTACCGCGCGGTTCTCTTTGCCTCGCCTCGAGGCGAGGAACGACTCCTGACATGAACGAGAAAAGCAGAGAAGGAGAAAGAGAGAGCGAGTCCGCGTAGGAAGGCGCGTGACGCGAGCTAGCCTCGAGCAACGCCTCTGGAGGGTGTTTCTCACCTCCCTTGTCCGCTCAACCCCTCGCACTCAAAGTGCTAATGAGTGTCGCCTCGTAAGCCAATTAATACTCCCCCCTCCTATCCTACCGGAGAGGTAGCTTGCGAACGAGCAAAATGCGGGAGCTCGACAGAGAGGTGGCGAGGGCAACGTCGGGGGGGAGAAGAAAGGGGGCAAGTCGCTCCCTTGGAAAGCCGGGACCTGCTACATGACCAGAATACCCCGCGGATTTGGTATGCCGGCCACGCCTGACCGCCGCACACCACCTCCTCGTCAAGTGAACTCCGGCGTAAGGCGCCGGCAAACCGCCCCCTAACCACCCCACCGCCCCCGCAACGATCTCCCAACCGAATCTCCCGGAAGCACCTAACACCTTCGACGCCTCCGTCGTCGCTGCCGCCGTCGCTGCCGCCACCACTCACGTCTACACCTCTGTTACTTCTTAAGGAGCGGCGCGCGACAAGGTGTATGTGTGTGTATAGATGGGCGGGCCGCCGCTTCTACCACAAGCCCTCTTCGTCGAGTACTTAGAGAGACGCTCGTGGGGCGGCACGGCGGCGTTACTTCTTACTTAAAGACGCCGAGGACTTATGACGCGCACGTGACGGAGTTTCAGACTGCGCCGAGTCAGCTCCGGCGGAAAACTTTACGCGCCGGACAACGCGGAAACGGTTCGGAATTTTTTGGGTCAGCTCCGATTGAACGTCGTAAGTCGGGGCTTTACGAGATCGAGAGGGAGGACTTCCGAAGACACACACACACACACATTCTCTCAAGTACTTCTTCTCAATATAGATCGACGAGTTCATTTCCGGCGCAAATTTACGGGCTGTCACGCGACCGACTGCCGGTCAAGTTCTCACACCGCGCCCGAATAAGACCGGTAAACAGCGAAAAACCCACCCGTTGTTTTCTCGTGCAACACTTCACGTGCGATCCCAAGTTTTTAATGTCTCCGAGTAGTAGTAGCGCTAAGTTTTCTCGTCAGTCTCGCTCTCGCCGCCGCACACGGCCTTGTGTGATAAATCGTATATACGTAGACGAGCGCGAGATACTTAGGGACACGAGTAGACGGGAGTGGCGGGGACGGCACGGTGTTACTTCTTACTTAAAGGCGCGGAGGACTTATGACGCGTACGTGACAGAATTGTAGACTCGAGCCGAGCTCGACCAAGTCTCCGAGTGCTGGTGAACGCGACCAGCTTTTGGGGGATGCTGCCGTTGTCGCTTCTTCTCTTCTTCTTCTTCTTCTTCTTCTTCTTCCACCTCTTACTTAGCTCGTCCCATCCCTTTCTCTCGCCCGATTCTTCTCCTCCTCCCTCCCCTCCTGTCGCCCTTTCCCGTTAGCAGACGCTGCGACAATAAAGTTACAGAGAGGGTCGCGGGAGTTCACGGGAAATTGAAGTTTCGCGCGACAAATTGTCGACGGACTGCCGTCCTACCGGATGACGAACTTTCTAATCGTGCCCGTGGTACGTGGATAGTACTTGAAACGGTTCTTGACGGCGACAGGGACGGACAGGACGAAGGTACTAGAGACCTGCTGGAACATCGACGGCGACAGAAATCAAATTAATCCTCGAAAAAAGGCGCGTAAAAAGTACGTTTCCATCGGACAAATAATAACGCGAATAAATATATTTTTTTTTTTTCATTTCTCACATATCGTATTGCAATATCATTTTATTGAATAAATAAAATGATTAGACAGCTAGGCACGTATAAGACCGAAATTAATTTCTTCGTAAAAAGAGTTTATAAAAGTTAGCGGGATTTTATTTTCTTACGCACTGTATTTATATTCTTATTGGTTGTAAAAGTCCAGATAAACTACGCGTATAAAATGGAAATTAATTTCTTCGTAAAAAGAGTTTATAAAAGATCTTTATTGATCTTTTTTTGCTCACACACAAAAGAGAGAAAGAGAGAGAGAGATTAACGTCTAACAAATTTTAAATACAACACAAAAAAGATTTAGCTACGGATTAAAATATGCTTTCTGTATTTTTCGATATTCTTTATAACGTTTAAAAAAATCCGATATTATCTGTTTGATGCTTTAATATTAGAACTAGCACAACACAGACGCGTGTAAAAACGTGACTAAAGTAAAGTCACATATGACAGGGAGAAGAAGAAAAATACTTACCTACTCAGTAGTTTTTGATTTAAACATGCAAGGTTTTATTTAAACCATTACTTCTGACTACAAATGGAATTCTTGAATTAATAAAAACGACAGTTTTCATTATAAGTATATAACGGTGACATTCAAAAAAATAGAAGTACTTGTATACTTTTAATACGACGCTGATTGGATTATTTTTAGTAATCAACAATCAATATCGACAGAATCGATTGTGATTAGTTATATACGCTTTTTCTGGTAGGGTATTTGTCTCTAAAATTTGCGTAGCATTTGCGCTCTTTTTATCTCAATAAAAAAAAAAGAAAACAGCGATGTACGGCATATGTACACAGATGGTAATCAATACACCGTGTGTAAAAGTGTAGGATCGTTCATTCGGTGATGGAACGCGATTGATTCAGGCCATTGGCGAAACGGTCATAGTGTATCGAATTTGTATTCACCATTACGCCCGCGGGATTATCACTGAATAAAGCTAAATTAAATATTGCTCTATCGCGCGCATTCCGCGCTCACATTGCTTTTCGCGTGTGTTAGATTTGCCCACAATACGGTCTTTTTATTTCAACGAAAGAATAGAACTCTCTCGTTATTTTGTAACAGTATATTATATAATGTAAAATAAAAAAGTTATGAGATTTATTGGAAAGTGGTACACTCGAATAAATATAAATCGATGTTTCCTCCGGTAAATATGTAAATATAGAATTTTACATCCGCGCAAATATGTAAGCGATTAAGCGATGACGAAACTTTCTTCGCGATCGAAATTAAATCGATTTACGACTCAATTATATTCGGAATGTTTTGCGCGCACGTTCAATTCTCGTCATTAAATAAAGTATCGATGAAATAATCGACAGCGCGGGGGCAGGCGAGTTAAATGTCACGCTATTAGGGTATTTCTACTTTTTCGATTAGTCGCTCGTTGCGTTCCGAGGTGTGACGGGCCAAAAATATATACACGATTAAAACGAGGGGGGAGCAGAGGAAGGGAGGTTTCGTATTACAGCACATTAACCGCGTTATCCGATCGTCATCGCTCGTTTTGTATTCGTACACATCTCATTTCGCGTTTCTCATTAACCTTTCCGCATTACATGACAGCCAACGGTATCTCTATTTGGTCGAATTACATTTATGGAGGCTCCCCCCTTCGGATCCTGCGCAGAATGATGGATCGTATATACTGGCCCATCTTTGTAGTTTACGAGCGACGCGAGCTGATCCGATTAGGTTCAGGTCGAATTTGGTCGAATTAGGGATCTATTTCGACCCTCCTTGATTGCGAAGCCTCGGCCGCTATATTATTTATCGGTCGCGCTTACTTCACTCGGGTTATACGCTATGTACACCGCGAAGTTCACCGACTGTGGTTAGCAAGATATTTTTTATTTACACGAACACACAGTATAATTGTAAGTAGTAACGGTTGTAATTATTTCTTTAATAGATGTCCGGCAATTAGGAAATATCACCTCTCGTGTACGCGTTCTCACATGCAAATTCTGCATTTGTCGGGAACACGGTTGCAAAATGTTTGACCGAGAAGTAGCGCGTGCAAATACAAGTAATTACATCGCGTGCGGAATGTAACGCGGACGCAAATCGACCTGAATAAATTCCGACAGTTGCGGGGATGAAGAAACGACGTTTGGTGATGTTTCGCGTTTACGCAGCGAGCAAAGTAATTCACACGTCGTAATCTCGCACAAGTGGCCGGCGTTATGTTTACCTTTATAGAGGGCGGCGGCGGTGTTATGGTCTCTTCTTGGAGCCTGAGATGGGTTTTCGTCACCGTCCAAATTACATTTACGGCCGTAGTGTGTACAAATGACGAAAGCCCGCGACATCTCTTCTACGTTTCTCTCTCTCTCTCTCTCACCGGATGCGGCGCGCGGGGTAGTTTACGAGCGGCATGTGCCGCCGCTCGAATTAGGCTTCTAGCGCGGCGGCACCTGCCGAAGCGTTCCGCATTGTCATGCGAGGCAGTCCCTATAAAACCGAGATTGCCGAGGGATCGAAAGTTATGGCCGGTCGTCTTTCTCTCCCTCTCGCTTGCTCCTGCATGTCTACTAGTACCGCTACTACTAGCTTCTCTTCCCTTCTTCTAGTATCTTCCTCGCGTCTCGCGCGGCCTATGAGGAAACGTACGGCTGACGACATACTTGTGCCATACCTACCCACCTACCTCCCCATCCGAACTACCCCTTACACGTTTCCCCTCTGCGCGAACGGGAGGTTCTTTCTTTCTTTCGTTCGATCGCGCATCTGAATATCGCTGTATAAACCATCCCTTTGCCTTCTCCTCCTCCTCCTCCTCCGTATATGGCTACTCGTTCCGGGAAAAACGAATTCCATTTTCCTCGGTAAGAACTTTGCGCACTCAAGAACTTCTGCGCTTTACATGTCTCGTCGCCGTTTGGCGGAGAGGTTGCCGGGCGGGTCAGTGGTTATATCCGTGCGTCGCGCGCTTTCTTTCTGTCTCTTCCTGCATAAAACTACGGATGGAACTCACGACAGAAATTGCTACACACCGCGGACAGTTTCTGAAATTTCGCCTTTGTGTTATATACCAGATGTCTATAATTTCGGGCTACGTTCTCGTACGTTAGACGGTTTCATTAGCGCTGATGCGATCAGGCGAGCGTGTTGCCAAGTCGGCAATATTAAACGAGCCGGTGCAGGTGCAGTAGAAGCGTTAGAGAGAGAAAGAGAGAGGGAGAGAGAGAGAGAGATGTGTAATTCGTTGAAGATAAAGCGGCGGCAAATCGAAGGTAAATGCGGCAGAACAATCGCGACGGAACCGCGTGCGTCTGACGGTCCTGCAGGCGTCGTTATATCCACCTTCTCTCTCTCTCTCTCTCACACTCTTGCAGCGCTTCTGCTCCAAGCTTCCCCTTCGTCAGAAAGTCAGAGTAGTCTCTCTCTCGAGAGATATCGAAGTAGGCCTCGCTACTGGGAGAGACGGCTTTTACGTCGCTGACAGAAACACAAGACGGACAGTAAGGAAATGCCGCGACTCGAATCGGTTGTTTCTGACGGTCCGCCGGATTGCAGATGCGCTCCCGTCGCAAAAACTCGGCTATAGGATCACACGCACGAGAGAGAAAGAGAGAGAGAGAGACGCGCGTTTATCAACAACTTCATCTTCAACGTAGTCGTCTCTCGCAACAAGTTTTCTTCGGTATGTAATGTCGTTACTCTATTTAAAGAGTGTGAATTTCATTTCTTTAAATGTAAATAATTTAATTTTGCATCTTGTGCGTCTCCCAAGCGCTGTGCGAAATCACCGAAAAGACGCGATTTCAGTTCGTCGGCACAAAAAAAAGAAGAAGAATAAGATGTGATAGCGCCGGGGTAGTGGAAACATTTCCAGAAGTAGGATCAAGGAAAGATACTCCCGTCTGAGAAACTGACAGAGCGATTCGTACTAACTGCTCTTCCTCCTTTCCTTCGTCTTCTTGGTTCCTTTTACCGGCATCAGTCCGTTAGGCGCGCCAATCTTTGAGTTAGTTACGGTTCCCTATCTCCGTCGTCGTTTCGTTTATGATTCGCTTCTCGGCATCTGCGGATCTCTCATAGCTCGCGCGCGCGTTTCGTCCTTCTCTAATTTGCATGAGTTATTTTGTAAGGATTAATGAATAGCCCGTAATCTTCAAAGCGCAATCTGTATATTCGCGTGCGCATTTCAATATTATAATTTAACATTCTGATATAATCAAGAGGTTTTATATCTCTTGTTGTTCGCGACGCCGCCGCGGCAATGTTTGCGACGTAGAAAGGATGAAGGAAAATAACATGCAAAATCGCGCCGGGGAAAATTAATATATATATTAATTGTACATAATATATATTTTATATTTAAAAATCCATATATTAATATATATATATAATGATTATATTATATTTATTATAAAATATGTATGTATTTATATATTTTATGTTAGTATATATTAATATATTTGTGTGTTCACATAATTTGTTTACGCTCTCGATAAACAATCGTGTATGGTCTTTAACATAGCGCGTCGAGGGGAAAATAAAAAGGGTTGCAAACTATCCAGAGAAACACACACCGAGTTTTCCATATATAGCGCGCGCGCATTGAGCTTTTAGAATAAATTTTTCCGGATAATCCAATATCTAGGATCTCTCTCTTTTTTCGAGATCAAAAGTACATTATGCGACGATATGCATGTGTGTGTGCGCGCGCGCGCGTTGTATTTCGCTTTGATATTTTACTGCGATAACTTTTTTGCCGAAAACCTGTTACGTATAGTTCCGCGAATGGAATCGAGAATATTTATTTCCCTCTCCCCAAGTTCAAAAAGCATTATTCATCAAATGCGGCTGGCACGGATTCACAGTCCCGGTTCTCGTGTTCGACCGATGGTTTGCAATGGTTCATTAATATCGACGTTACCGTGTAACGCGTTGGAATCCCATGGTGGAATGCATGCCGCGCGTCGAATTTGCGGCGAGCAAGTAATTCAACAGCGGACAGAGAACACTCGCGCGCTCAAGAAGACTCAATAGCGAAGAAGTTACACGGTGTAACATCGTAGTTTGCTGGTCGTTTCTCTTCCCTGCCGATAGACGACGGGAAAAAACATTGAACGCATCGACGATTTTACTTATCCTGACACTTTCATAATCGATCTATATATTGCGTGCAAAATTGAAACGTCGCATCTTGAAATTTAAAAGAGCGCGACGATATTTTTACGATTAATAAAATTCCAAAGTAAGCAACTTTGCGCGAACACTTCGTTAGAATTATTTACTAAAGTATTATTTATTTAGTTATTTATTTTATACAAATAAAACTTTAAGAATTTTGAGCAACTGGAAATTTTACTAACAAATCTAGTATTTAAGAACAAAAACAACAGCAGCTTTAGCTCTATAAAATTTGCATCTGCATACGATGCTTCTTCAGCTTATCGTCGCGAGTAAGGAACCGGGGAGGTTTTTGTCACGTAGAATCTGTTATTCGGTTCCTCCGCGGCCCAGATGAAAATTCTTTCTCTCCTTCTCTTTCTCTCTCGTTCTCCTTCTCCTCTTTTGTCCCTGATTCAAAGGCCGAAGTAATTAGATTTGAGTTTTGCAAACTTGATTGGCCTGCTCTCGGCCCCGAGGCTACGGCGAATTTTATTACAGATTCACAAACGACAGGGCACATATAGCTGACGGAATGAAAATTCTTCCGGCCAGCGTACGATAAAAACATTATCTCCAACGAACAAAAAAAGAGCACGTGAATAGTTCGCACTTGTTCGCTCGACTGTGTTATTACGTAATAATCACGCGCGTATGAGATTCTTGTTTGACACACACACATTTGTATTCGACTCGAAATCCGAAAACTGATAACAAAACAAACGGAAAAATTGATAGTTTTCTGTTTACAGAAACAATATTTTCATTTATTCGAAATGATCTTAAAACCTCTCGGGAGCTAGGATCTCCATGAGAGACGGAACACCTGTCCACCCGATTAAAGAAGTAAAAGTATTCTCTCGCTTTTCCCCCCGGGCTGTCCACTGTCTTTCCTCGTCTCCCTTATTTATTTTTTTTCTCTCTTTTTTTTTTATTTCTCTTTTCTCCCGCCGCCGCTTATTTTCAAGCTTTTCTACCGCGCTCCGATTCGCCTCCGTGCGCGAAACGTACGCCTGGCAGGTCCGATTTCGCCCGTCTCGCGGAAAACGACCTCCTGATTGCTGAGAAGACATCTTCCGCCAGTGTCCTCGAAGTCCTTCCGCCTCTTTCTCGGGTTTTTCCATCGTTCTTTTCGAGGCAGGAGGATTCTTACGGCCGGCGCGGCGAACACGCTTGGTCGGACGCGTGTCCCGGTTCGCCATGGGATGGAAACGGGCCGGAGAAGTCCGTGAAGATAGGGTAACTGTATCGGCAGGCGGAAGCGATGTTCTCCCGGGGTTTATCGAGAAACGTCGCTCGTTTATCGACGACTACTATCCGCCGGCTCGCTCAGGAATACAATTTCGAGAGAGTCCGGGACACACCGGGCGGGCGAATAATTCTCGTCTCTCGCCTTCGCGTTACTCCTCGTCGTCGTGCGCGCCGAGGCCGCACTTTCACGCTCTCTCGGCCATTTCCATTCCGAGTAATTTTGATTCGGGTGTGTTACGTATCTCTGGTCTTTTCTTCCCCAGAGTATTCTATCCGTTTCCGCGTTTCCGAGTTTTTAGAGCGAAGCGTTTAATCGAACACTATTTTCCCTTCGCGCGAGTTTTGATTCCGGGAGTAGAAAATGTGTGTTGTCAATAAAACTCGGATTGGAAACTCCGACCGATCGAGAAAATCAAGACAATTTGTACGTACAAAATAGTCGGCTTTTCAGTCGAGAGAAAAATAGTAAGTTTATTTTTTTTTTTTTTTTTGTAGAAGAGACTTTTGCCTTATTTTTCTTGTGAAAGAGGCAATTTTCACTAAACTGCGTATCGAATGCTCCGCATATTGGTATCGCAAGTTGTTGTGTGTGGCGGGAAAAATAAGATTGTGCTAAGAAAGAAAATTCTTCGACACAATGTATGTCGGGTCCTTAAGAAAAGATAATCAATAAGTTTCAAGGTTCGCGAGACTCCTTTTGTTGATCGCCTTCTTGACTCGGCGAAGTTTTGAAACCGCGCGATCGCAAAATAGTTCTACACTAATAAAACCATAATAAAACTCTCGGCAAGCATTCCGAGAGTGATCTCCGTTAAAATGGAATTCTTCTTCTATTAGCATTCTTCGTTTATTACGGAATTGTACGAGTCCGAACAAATATCCGTGAATATTAAATAAATTAATAACACAATTTATTACTTCTGTTTATTACTTCTGTTAAGTTGATTTACTGCAAAGTCTCTTTTACGACACACGAGCTTAATTATAACAATTTTCAATGTTTCAAGTATGTTTATCTTATATAGTTACAAATATGTTTTTAAAACCAATCCGGTCATTGTGAGATATTTACCCTACTATCATGATAAATCACCTTGTGATATCTCGAGACAACAAATATACAGATCAGATATCTGAGCGACATATTTTTCATGACCTTCTCTCTATTCTTCCCTTTAGCGTCGCGACGTAGAAGCGCCCGTTGTCTTTCAATTATCGCGCGTGTCACCCTTCCTCGTCCTCGAAATCTAGGGGGTAAATTTTCGTTCTCTCTCTCGATGTCTCATGCTCTTAAATTCGGTTTCCCCATTTTTCAACTCCTCCTTGTTCCCCGCGGGTTCAACAGCGGGAAAGGCAGACACGGCCGTTTTCGGCGTAGAAGACGCCGTCGTTTCCCTCTCTCGTTTATCGAGGAACGTCGATCGCCGCCGCGAGCAGAAGACTGCAATTTTGAAGCGAGACTCTTCGCGCCGAGACTCTTCTCTCTCCCGTTTCTTCTCTCTCTCTCCCTTTCTCTCTTTTCTCTCCCGACATCGTCGGTCGGCCCGCCTCTTATCGCGTTTATCGTACTTTCTCGTTTCTGACACGTTTGCGCGAAAGTCATTCTCAATCGATAACCAACGTCTGGCTCTGCCGCGGTCTCACGAACGAAAACGCGCACATTGGAAAGTGTGTTTCTTTCTTTTTATCTTTCCTTGTCTTGTCTCGCTAAAAAAAAAAAAAAAAAACAATCACGTTATTTGCCACGCGGCAACGTTTTCTTAGACTTCGTGATGGATTTTTTTGTCTGCAAATACGCTGAGCGGATATGCGTCGATCATATCGATTGCGCATATCAGTGCAACCGATAAGCCTATTGGTGAGAGCTTATTGCGTTTTGCGAGCGTTTCAGTTTTATCGCTTCGAGTATTCAGTTGGACTCGTTTCGATCGGATTTCGCAATTTCCCGCTCTCCGGCCGAGAGGAGAGGCATCGAATATGCTGTCGCTTATTGCGCAGCTTCACAAAAAAAAAAAAAAAAAAAGAAGAAACGTTTCTTATATTACTTATCGGATTCTCCAACGCTTTGCCACGTTTAAAAACTCTCATTTCGATTGCTTAATTATCTTGAAATTCGCCAAACTTGACGCGAAACTTTTGCTCTCACTGTTATATAATATTGTCGGGGTTGTGCACAGACCGAAGAAGTCTAATTCACAGTTTCGACTTCGACTATGATTCAGCATTGTTTGGTCCTCCGGTACCTGAAGTTTAGAGATAGCAGGGCGCAGCTTCTTGGGCACTCTGTATATACTCCCAGAAGTCCCCAGGAGCATTGGGGCGTCTAAGCACAGGGGAGCGGCGATGACAAGTCTCCCCGATTAATTCGTGTCTCGCGTCGGAAGATTGTTCAACATCTTGCGACGCGTGCGCTCGGCAAGACGAAGCTTAGTGTAACAAGGAAGGGAGAAGGTGATTTTCTTAATCTCTGTGTTTTCTCTTTCGCTGAGTAATTATGAGGACGATCGCAATTTTAAAACAGAGCGTCAGACAGAATTCGCCTGTACACGCAATACACCCCGTACTCCCTAAATCGTCGCATTTTTATACCTTTAATTATCACGTGTTCCTCCGCAATTCCAGGCTACTGGGATTTTCTACAGACGGGGTTATATATACATACACATCACACACACACACACGTACACATACGGTTCGGCCATTTACCGGCGGGGCCATTTACCGGTTGGCGTACTAAACGTAGTTATTCACGATAGGAGAGGCGCAACGAGCCCGTTCAATCTCCATTGGGAATTCGGTACGGCCAGCTAATTTCGGAGTCTGTTATCGACGTCGTAGGATTTTCGACTCCCATTTATTTCTGGCTCCCAGCTCGCCTTCTTCGCGGCTCTGCGGAGCCGTAAAATGCCGACACTTTCTCTCTCTCTCGTCGCAGATAAGATATTTATTAAAACGTATAAAAATATGAAAATAAAAATATATAAAACTCGGAAACTCTTCTGTCGATCAAACGTCTCCTCCTCTTCATCCCTCCCTCCTTTCAGTGAGCGCGTCGAAGAAAAATCTTTATTGCGACGAGATTCAAGGAGAATTTCATTAGTCGCTTCTCGAGATTATATTGCGAGAAAACGCTTGGTTTTGTTTCGTTTTTTTTTCTTTTTATCTCCCACGTACAATATTCTGCCGGTGTTTATCTCACGCGATGACGAAACGCAACGAATTGGCGTCATCGAGTGACGCGAGACGGAAAAAAGAGTTGTTTTCGTCTTACGTGCGAAGGCGTTGAATCTAATTCCATTTAATTTAAAGATAAAGGAGTGTTTTATAACACCCGGATGTTATTTATTAAATTTAATTACACACGCTGAGATTTTATATTAAAAATAAAAAATTTTGTAAAAAGAGATGGAAATTTCTACAAAATAATCATCTTCTTCGCCCCGCTCGTGAGATGTCGGTGTGTCTTGAAAAAATACGCTGAGAAAAAAATTTCAATCCAAGAACGTGGAGACGAAACGCAATTTGTCTTAAAGGAACATAAAACGGACAAATGTAAGCTGAGTAATGTTCCGTCTTTGCGCAAGTCTTTATTGTGAATTTGTAATATATTAGTAAATATATTATCACGACGAAGATCGAAATCTCGTGAAATTATTATGCAAGAGAGTGAGACGAGATGTAGCGACATTAGACAGAAACAGGAGGAGGGGGATGGATGTACCCATTGCAAATTAAACACTTAAGAGGAAGCGTTTTCAGTGAAGTCATACGATTCAATTAAAAACTGAAGTAATTGGATTACTTTACCGATGTTGTTTGCAGTCTTGAACGAACGGCGTTTAACTTCCTTTTCTCTGGCGATAACTCTCAACCCCGTCTTAAGCATCCAATTATCGTTTATTGCGCTTACGAGTCGTATTCTCTTCTCCCGCTCGATTATTCATTTCTGCGTCGATTTTTTGAATCGAATTTCCATTAAAAACCTTCTCTCCCNCGCTCGATTATTCATTTCTGCGTCGATTTTTTGAATCGAATTTCCATTAAAAACCTTCTCTCCCGTTTTTTTCTTTTTTTTTTTTTTTTTTTTTTATTCGTCGCTATAGAGATTCTCTCTGCTTCTCAACTTCTCGCAGCGCGATTATTTTAATCCTCTTCCTCCCTCTCCGTTTCTAAACGT
The DNA here is from genome assembly GCF_002006095.1 of Pseudomyrmex gracilis. Classification (NCBI taxonomy): domain Eukaryota; kingdom Metazoa; phylum Arthropoda; class Insecta; order Hymenoptera; family Formicidae; genus Pseudomyrmex; species Pseudomyrmex gracilis. The sequence continues at coordinate 245,903 of NW_018020607.1, forward strand.
TCTCGTATTCTTTCGCAGTTAATATCTTATAAAAAGTTTTATCTGTTTCAAGCTTTATGTTTCGAACTCTTTTTTTTTCCTTACCGAGAAAACGATTTATTCTGTGTGCAATAATTCAACGCGTTTTGCGAGAAATTATAATACGATACTCAACTTTGTTTGACAACCGCCATATCTGATTAACTGTGCATTTTATGTTCGCGTGCTCGGTTTCCTTTTCTATTTTCTTTTTTTTCTTTTTTTTTTTTTTACAAATTTACTATCCGTAATTCTTTGACGGAAAAAGATGTTCATTTGCGCGCATTGAGTCGCGAGATGATTTTGCGTTGCGCGCGATGTCGGGAGGTAGGGAAGGGAAATATCTTTCCGCCTCGCGTAAGGGATTTGCCGCCGTTTTACCCGTCTCGTCGTCCAGCGGAAACATTCCTTCGTGCGCGCGAAAAGTAGACGACAGATTATATTTGCTCACGCCAACGTAGCGGCGGCGCGCCTTTACGCAAACGTGCTCCTTTCGCGAACGCAACTCTCTCTCCCGTGCACTTCGTAATAGTAACATTTGTCGCAATAACAAACAGAGTAATGGTATCGTAAACCTCGCAACACCTTCGTCTCTTTCTTCTTCAAAATATAAAAATATGAAACGTCTTTGTTAGAGGAACCTTCTTCCTTTATTCGTGTCCTGTTTTATCTTTTTCCTCGCACTTTTGCGCGTCTTTCTCTTTTTTTCCGATTTCTCTCTTTCCACTTCTTCGGTTATACCGTCCTTCTACATGATTCGCTCGTCTCGTTTTCCTGTCTTCTCTTTCTCCTTCCTCCACGATCTCGTTTCTCTCTCTCTCTCTCTCTCTCTCTTTCTCTCTTATTCGCCATTTCTCTCTCTTCTTCTCTTCTCGTCATCTCTCCACACTGAAATTTTTATGGCGTGTCCAATTTCCGACGTGGCTAATAGGCATTAAAGCTGACGGACTGACGCTGACGTTCTCTGGTTCTCTGTTTAAAGCGCCGGACGGGCAAAAAGCACGAACGAAAGTGGAAAAAGCGAAATCGCGAGCTCGCGCTCGTACCGAGAGATGAAAATTTGCTCCCGCGACATATCCTTCCCGCAGTGCCTTATAATTCCCATGCCCCGGGAGGTAATACTATTGTAATTCACATCTATATATGTATATATTTTTACAGACAGCGCGAGTATAATCTCTTCTTTCTCGTCCGGGACTTAATGCACTTCATGCGAATTTAACAAAATTTTTTCCCGTTGAGCTCAAAAAAAAGAAAAAAAAAAACGACATGTAACGAATTAATTTATACAATAATGAGCGCGCAGTTTCAAAGCGCGCGCGCGCGCGCGATCTTTGAATTCGCAATAATCCTCTTCCGGAGGATATTGTGTGAGAGAAAGAAGGGGAGAGATATTCGTTTCAGCTTCGGAAAAAAAAAGAAAAAGGAAACGCTCCGATGTGGCTCATAATTTGGCGTTTTACTTTGATCGCGGCTCGTGAAATCCGCCATTCGGCGCGTTTGCGCGGCGCAAAGTGGATCCATTAGACGCCGGCAGTCCCATAAATTTCTACTTTGCGCGTCCGGGGTGAAGTTTTCGAATCGACGGCGACGAGAGAAACGATCGATCGGCCGGCGGCGCCAACGCGATCGACGACGTGTACGTACGAAGTAAAAAGACCGCACAGAGTCGCATTTATTCTCCGTACTTCGCGCTTTTGGCTCCGGCCGATGAGAAAGAGAAAGAGAGAGCGAGCAAATTCAGGGAAAATAATTAATTAAAAGTCGACGCACGCTTAATGGGTTACAGATTAATGCTTGCTGTTGCGCGGCACTGTTTACTCCGCGGCGGCCGGAGTAATAAATCAGCGTCTTATCGGCAAGGGAAACCTCGTGGCCAACGTTAAGAATACTCATTCCCAAGACCCCGGCGCTGGCTCGCGCACGTTGATCGCACGGTGATCGATCCCCGTCCGTTACTCCGACTTGTGAAAAATTTGACGATGAAATCCGGAACTGCATGACGAAAGACGTTGAACAAGTTGGCGACAATCCAGCGGTCCGACGAACGAGAACAAAATCATGGAATCGAACGAAAAACGAAAACGCGTTTCTAATAAAATTTCTAGTTCGATCAGACTCGTCGAAAAAGTGTAATAACTCATTCGACGTCTTTGTTTGTTTAAAAAGAAAAACTTTTTTTTTTAGTCGCGATAAATGTGTTTTCACGGAGAAAAGTTATTCGGAAGAAAAAAAAGCGCTATATCGGAGCGATATCGGCAATTTCAGAGACTTCTGAGCATCAGAAGTGGCGCGTGAAAACACGTTCTCCAGAAGTTCGCGCGAGTTCCACCGCGTGGAATATCGACGCGACTGCTATCGAAACATTTGCCTGCGATGACGTATTTTTATAGCGACGATGACTTATACGCTCGCCGCGTTTCCACTCGCTAGGATTCTTATTTCACCGCCGTGCGCGAGCGAGCGATCGGAAGTTTCGGTTGTCGTGCGCGGGTGGTGAAGGGAGGAGAAGGTTGTGTGTCCCGCGCCTAAGTTGCCGACGATTCCATACATTTCCCACGTCGCCGGGCGCGCACCTCGGCAACGCGAATAAACAAGTTTCCGAGCTTGTAAGTCAAACGTCCAAACACGTCGTTGCAGTTTCGTGCCGCCTCGTCGGAGCGGAAGTTACTCGAATATCACGGAGGGAGTTTAACTCGGTAGACGTCGGGATGGCATAGGGCGCGTGTAGAGTGGCGGGGTGAGGAAGGGACAGCAGCGGATCGGGGTGAGAGACCGAAAGGGGGATGGAGACATCGATTTTCCACCATTTCCGTCTTGCGGCGCCTCGAAATTCCGCGGGAGCGACAGATATCGCGGTCCCGCGATCAGTCCCAGCCCCCCCGCGCTTGCTTGTATGTAGGCCAAACTCCTCGTATAATCTCGCGCGCGGCGCGACTTGTTTCGTAATACCCGCGTGCCCCGGTTAAATCGAGTAACACTCTCTCCCTTCCTCCCTACCGTGACTCCTTATTCGTGTACTTACGGCTAAATGCGGAATTTCCCTAATAGTAACGTCGCTTTCTTAATTACCGCCTCCGCGCGCCCGCCCATCTTCCCCGCCATCCTCCTCGCACGTGTATACCGTTAATAATCGCAGCGTTCGCGCACTCCGTCAATTTTCCGCCGTAGCGATTTTGCCGCGAGATTACACCGGAGCGGTTAAACTCTTTAACTCATTTATGTTTCCCGACACGTTTTCCCCACCTCGATGAAATATAGAAACCGGGGATGTGTTCAACTGTCTGAATGTATTACGGAAAGCATCGTAATTGTTAAAACTTGTTCTCGAGACGTACGCGTGTACGTATCTTGTCAATTTACATTTACTCGTGTACACAGAAAACAATGTTTTATTAAAAACAAATAGATTTAATATAAATATCTTTTCCCTAATAAACTCGGTACGTGACATGACGTACTGCATTTTCGAGCGTGTCATTGCAATGACGCGAGAGATATCTTAGCGAATTTAATTGGAGGCGCACGCGAGAGAGCATCGAAAATCAATTCGAGGGGCGGGAGGGGAAGGGTAACATGCCTCCGTACAAGATTCAATTACAACGTATTTCTCTCCCGCATGTTTCGTTCTCGCGCCATTCCGAGATGCATCTTTTGCTTTCCTGAAAATATTCAGGTATAAGAAAATATCGATGTGTATCACGAGCACGCACAACCCGCCTCGCATTAATAAATCACGATTCTCCGACAGATATCGAGCGTGCGTATTTGCTGCAAGCTCTCTCCCGTTCTTATCGAGGGGAGGACTTACATGCGACTACGTAACGACACGCATTGTGGAGGTACGTCCCTTCCCACTCTCTTCGTCCTTCTTATCGCTGCCTCTCGGGACTTCGAAGGGAGCGTTTTATCAATCGTTTTTTTTTTCTTTAACCTTCCGCTCTCAACCCTTATGCCCTCGACGCATCACGACTCAACGCGAAGCGAGTTTTCGTGACACGAGGACGGTCTAGACATTGATTGAAAGCCCCCGGCCTAAAGCGCCCTCTTTCCTATTTTCCGGTCCCCCTCCTTCTCCTCTTTCTCCTCCTCCCTTCGTGCGTCAATCGCGGCTTGATTAAATTTACGGCTGATAAAAAGAACCGTATGTAGCCATCCCCCGTTGATGGAGAAGGGCTATGGCTCGTAAAGCACACGGGGCGGCTTTTGTCTTTGCACCTCGTCGTCCATTCGACTTCCGTCCCTTTCCTCTCCCGTTGTCGCGGCTTCGCTCTCAAATTAAGAACCGGAGTTCTTCCAACGGAGTCTTAACTCACGTACTACGTCGGGATACATACGACGGCGGATGGCCGTCTTCTGTTCGCCCCCCTCCGTCCCGCGCATCTCTTCTCTCGCGACACGACCGTCTCGCATTCTATTTCCCCCGTACATATCCCGGTACACCGCGGATACCGCGAAATAAGGGTGGAGTCCTATCGTAAAAGCGGTTGTTGCTCGCCGAGCCGTGCGCTCGTTTCACGTATTACCGCGCGCGCGTGCTCGTGATTCGTCTGTTCTTTTTCTGCTGTACTTTCAGATCGGACGTTTTCTTCTCTATATCTTTATACGCTTGTACCGGCTCTCTTTCGTTTGCGAAACGCGACGCTACGCGCTCGTTACTTTTTACTTTCCTCGTGGCCGCCGTAAACGGCGCTTAATAGTTCCGGCCGGATTTTCGGACGATAGTAAAGGAACGGAGAGAGAGAGAGAGAGAGCGGAACGTGCAGACGACGCTATCGATACGCGCATCGCACGCTCTGCTTCAGAATCCGCAGTCTCGAAGTTCTCTTCGAGCGGTGGAATTTCGTAGATTGCTTCCCCCTCGATATGCTTGTACACAAGAATCTGTAGTATAACAGTTCTGTAGTATATTCAGTTCAGGCAAGAGAAACTTGGAGTATTAATTCATTCCTGAGCGTGAATTATTTTATTAATTACGCGATCAGTTACGTTGTGTGCATACTTGCGTGCGCGCGTGTACATAAATTGAGAATTTGAAAAATTTTAAATTTTAATTGGAAAGATAAAACAAATTACATTTTCTGGAAAAATAGCGTCTCTTAATCAGATTGATGGAAATTCTGATTTAATTTCACGCGATGGAAATCGAATTTTGCGAGCTTGGATAATTTCTTGTCAAATATCTAGTTTTTAAACTTGGATCTTTTTGCGACACGGAAAGATCGTCGAGATTTTGGTGTCCACTCTCTGCCACTACCGCAACGACACGCAGTGCGGTGTACGGAGATCGGCGTTGTGGGACGGCGCATCGGTTGCACTTTGCGTCGGAGAGACGAGTTACGTATTCCCGGGCCGCCGATTGCGTACATTCGTACGCGACGCATCTGCAATTACAATTGGTGCGCAGTTCTCGAATCCATTAGTCAGCCACTCGCACACGGAATCGGAGCGGCCCGTGAAAGAGAGTGGCAGTATTGGAGCGAAGCGATCGGGACGCTAATGACTGGGATTACTTCTTGAGAGATATTGCGCTTCTCTCCATCTCCTCTCTCTCATCCTCCTATCTCGCTCTCGCTTACCGTCTTTCGCCATCTCTCTTGTTTATTTCTGTTTCTTTTCCGTTTCGATGCCCCGCGACGAATATCGATGAGCAGACGTGAGTACTACTGTTCATTCGCGCATTGCTCTTCCTCCCTCGCCTTCTTTCGTCTGAGATTCGTGGGAGTCATGTCACGCTGCATCGGCCGGATTTAGATAAGAAAAGGATGCCGAAGGCATCACCAAGATGCTTAAAAAAAAAAAAGGTCAAGATAAAGATAGATAGATAGAGAGAGAGAAAGAGAGAGAGAGAGAGAGAGACAGCAGTGCCAGGTGACGGGAAAGACGAGAGAGTAACGGAGATCAACATTTGTATGTAGTTTTCACATGATTTGTTTTCATTAATTTATTTATTTCTCATAATTAGCGGGTTGTATCCCGTCCATATTCGCGAATTCAGAATTATTGCATGCGAATATGGATATATTTATTTTAATTGATAATTTAATAACGCGACTTAATAATCCATATTAAAAACAAATTAATATTATCGAACATATATGCGTCTGTCCATTCAAAATGCATTTGTAAATTAAAATATATCGGTGCAGCGCGAACGTTTATACACAGCAGGTGTAACGTTAATCTTTGGCTTAATGTGCGTTTGTTCCTGAAATTTGTGAATTTACTCGTCTTACGTTAAAAGCGATCTCCATAATTTTTGTTCAGCGCGCAGATAATATTCCAATTTTCACAAGTCTTTACTTTATATCTAAAGAATATAAATTGAAATATCGATGGAGCAGACGGGATTAGTAGCGCGCAATAGGTGTAGCAACATTAATCTTTGAGTGTATAATGTTTTCGTTCTTAAAATTATTGCAGTTCGTTTGAATTTCGTGTTACACGTTAAAAGCAATCTGTAATTTCTGATAAGCATGTTTTTCGCAACGCGCGGAGATAATATTCCAATTTTCAAGTCTTTACTTTTTATCTTATAAAGAATGGTGTTAACGGAGTGTAAGTTCCACGGGCCGGACGTGACTGTGCGAGAGCACAAGCTCGGTAGAAATCTTCTTATTTCGCCGCCAGAGATATATCTCCTCGCTCTTCTACTTTGCATTTTCCATCACGCGCCATTTTGGAGCCGCCGTCGGGGCTCTCTCTCTCTCTCTCTTTCTCTCTCCGTGTCCTTTTACATGCGCTTCTTCCCTTCGGACCTTCTCTAGGAGGAGCAATCTTTACTCCTTGCGAATTCACGTTGCAAGATTTTTGCATGTAACTCAATCTTGTTTATTCCGTAACGCAAAATGACGTACCTACCTCTGAGATGGAGGCCGTAAAAAGAAACGTCATCTTCTAATATCGCGGCGTAATGGAATAAAGCGCATTCCCGAATTTAAACGTTGTTTCGCTCGTCTCTCTTTCTCTCTCTCTCTCTCTCTCTCTCTTTTTGTCTCTCTCTACCGCAAAAGCGGAACAAAACGCGAACTGCCGCAAAACTCATTACTTAATAGCCGCGGAAAAAAAAATGAAAATGCATCGTGACGTAAACTAAAAAGTTGGCCGGAATATAACTCCGCTAATCTAATTTTATTCGTGCGTTTTGCATTAACGTGAATTCTCATCCGCACGCGCTATGGTGGGTGTGTTATGCGGACAATACGTTTTGAAATTTGCCACGGTATAATATGAAAAACACGAATTGCGAAACAAGAACACATTAAGAGCGTTGATAGGTCGAGTGATAAGATGAATCTCTCGTAAAGAAGAGGGCTTGTATTAAAAGAATATTTTGTAGCGAGCACGTTTAAGAAAATTACGGAGCGATCGCACGAGTCTTCCGGCGGTAGTCCCGCAATAGGTCAAATCGGGGGAAAGAGATAGGCGCTTTATTACGGGTTCGCGGTAATTCAGCCGAAATCCCGCCGCCGCTCGTTCCGGCGATCGGAAGTAAATCAGCGAGCGGTAGTAATAGAAGTTGCGATTAGTCGAGCGAACGTGACGCACGAGCGTGACCTCGCTCTAAGAACCTTTCTTTTCTTTGCGCGCAAAACTGCCTCATTCTACTTTGCATTTCTCATCATGCGGCTCTTTGGCCCCGCTCGTTCTCTCTTTCTCTCTCTCTCTCTCTTTCTCTTCCACGAGAGGTGCTCTTTCTTCGTGCCGACATTCTCCCTCTCGGACCCTTTCCTTTCCCTCGCTCGTTGGCCTCTCTCCCTCTCTCTTCTGTCCGTCTTCTCCGCGCTCTCCCGTCGCTCTTTTCCACCTCCGTTCTCTCCTCGCCGCTCCTCTCTCTATCAATTTATTTTTCTCTCTTCGGAGCAGTGGACCGCGTAACGAGCAACGTAAATCAATCGGCTGGCATTGTGGCTTCGTTCCTTCGACAGTGGTTCTCGATCTCCACGTCGGAACGACGTGTAGAACACCCTTTCCTCCCCCTCTTCCTCCCCGTTCCATCAAGCCGAAGCTACTTCTCTGTTCTTGTATCCCCCCGCACTTTTGAACTTTATCGAGCCCGATGCGCCTCGTATAAATCAGTGCAATTACGAGTTTCTACGTAATGCGCGTAGATACGGAGTTTTTCACAAAAGTGAAATATTACAGAAAGCAAAGTACATAAACATTTTAAAATTTAGTATATAAACATTTCAAAGTCTACGTATCGCGATAATTAATGATAATTGGCTCGATTTTACTTGTGCAAGGACATTTTTATTTGTATATTTTCGTACAGTATACGTATAAATAAGTAGAATCGTTATCTATTATATTAATATTTTCTGAATTCACGTGAGCTTTCTGTTGAATATTTGACTCTCATCTTTGAATGTCGATTCGATTTTCGATTTTTCGAGTTTTTCACGTGGGAATATTATTCAATTTGCGATTCGGACGATTGCGCAGGAGGAAAGAGAGCGCGAGTGGACGTTAGATCGGGTGAAAGAAGAGGGTGTGATGTGAAAACGATCGCTGGACCGCGATGACGAGGGGAGGAGGTGGGCGAGAAGTGGTCTTCGACCAGAATCGCACGAAAGTTGAGGATCGTTTCGCTCCGACTTTCTTCTATGCGCCGAACACTTTAAAGGGCCTGCCTACTTTCAGAGACGAGAGCTCGCCGGTTTCCTGCGGAAATCGAATATTTTCAACGGCATTTTCCTACTTCTCCGCTTCGCGGGGAGGAGGAATGGGCGGGTGGCAAAAAAAGAGGAGAGCGCGCGCGGTATCACGTTTGACCTGTGTAACGAAAGTTTTGCCGCAACTTCTCTTGGCGCTTGTTCCAGCTTTTGCGCGCGAACAAAATCTCTTCTTCGTGCACGTCGCGCTGAGCATTCGTAATCTCGAAACGCGTTTCTCCCGACAATTTTCTGTTGTTCACGTCTCGCGTTCTCAAGGATGCTCTTCTCGCGAGATAGTTTTAAGATGTAAGCGTTGTGTTGTGTTTTTTTAATTGCGCTTGCTCTTATTTGACGAGCGTGTGAAATTGCTCGGAGAAGTTTAATCGCGGAACGTCGATCGAGGTATGTTTTTTATGATTGCGTTTTTTTTTTTTTTTTATTATAGTCGTCAGTAAAGAGTCGCGCCGTAAAGTTCTCGTTCTTGAAAAATATTTGACTCGGGCTATAAAATGCTCAATATTATATCTCTTTGGGGAATCATGTCAAAAGACGAAATACGAAATTACAACGTGAACGTTATTTAATGGGAGGCACATTTCGTAAATGGCGAGTAAAGAGAAGGATATCGAAGGACGGAAACAGTTTCGGATATAAATAACTGATAATGCATATTTGAAGGATAAAATAAAAAATATATAAACAAATATTCTTCAGATATTAATACGTACATTGCGACACAAGTTTTCTGCAGAAATTTGCGCGATTTGTTGCAACGCCAATTAGTTTTCGCGGGCGAAAGAGATAAAAAGAAGAAAAATAATTCGTCTGTGTTTTCGCACCGCATCGCGCTCCGTTAATTCAACAGAATTATGCGATATAGCGCTTTGGCGGAAATAAATAATTTATATCACGCGCCGCGCATTTGATTCCGGTTATAAACTGGTTACGGGCGCGCCGAACGTGCTGAAGAAAGAAATACGAAATTAAAAGCGCTTTATGTGAGCGCGGCTTAATGCCGCGCGGTCCACGTGGGTGGGAACGGGAAGGCTGCGAGGGCAAAGATAAAGAGGGCTAGTTTGAAAAAGAACAGAGAGAAAAGAGAAAGAGGAGAGCAGACGAGGCTGGTTTATGTAAGGTTCATGGGGCCGAACCTCGTTTTGGCTTGACTCGAGTATGCGCCCGGCCTCGACGTCGACGTCTTTTTTTCCCCCACCTTCTTCCTTTCCTCTTCCTCCTTGTCTTTTTTTCTCCGCCCCATTCCCTCCAACTTCCCTTTCGCCTATCATCTCTCGCCCTTCTTTTGCCCAGTTTGCGCTCACCTTCGTTAGCTCGACCGCTTAATGCGATTTTAGAACCTCGAGCAGTGATTCTCGTCAAAGAGTGACAGCTTCGCGATATCTCAAGGATTCCGTAACACGAAACTCTACTCGAAAATAATTTCAGACTTATCGGAATTTAGTCGCGCGATTTTTCGAACGCGTCGAAACGATTTAGGAAAAATCTACGTTGGAGAACGTTTTTTTTTTAATATCATTTTAACTTTACTATTTTAAAATACGAATCAAATATACATTGTAGTGCTTTCGAAGGAATCTCTCGACTGCGAAGGCAAAAATCACACATCCGATCGGAATTTGATGGCGCCAGATTACCCGCGATAAAAAAAAAGACGTGTCCATTGAAGTGACATTTATGATGATGATTCGACGGAGCGATTTCGAGTGCGCGTCAGATCGCGGACGAATGGACGTTTTCGACGGACGGTCCGCTCGATCGAGCGTTTCGTCGAGTCGGAATATTGATATCGGTATTTTGATTCGCCACGCGCGCGCGGCGACGGCGCAAGATAAATTCGTCGGCCGAATCCCGCGATTTGGCCGGGCGATGCATTCGCAGGATTAAAATTATTACAGAACAAAAAAAAAGAGCCGGATGTGCGCGCGAGTACACGCGCAGCCGGGAATTTGTGCGCGACAATCGAGACGAGCCGCACCTTTCCCGTTGCATTCAATTATTCCCATGCGTTCGGCCGACTAAACCGATTACTCGTTTCGCTCGTGAAACGAAACTGTACGAACGACGCGCACGGTTACGTTAATAGCCGCGGCATTACCGCGTCTATTACTCGATCGTTGTGCAGCGCGGTTGAGTAACCGATCAGTTTCTGCGTCAATTTCTTTTTGAGTGCTGCAGAAAGAGAGAGAGAGAGAGAGAGAGAGAGAGAGAGAGAGAGAGANGAGAGAGAGAGAGAGAGAGAGAGAGAGAGAGAGAGAGAAAGAGAGAGAGAGAGAGAGAGAAAGAGAGAGAGAGAGAGAGAGCATCGCGTTTGTCGGATGATTATCACGAGTAATCCGATTTCGCGCGACTCGCCCACGATAATCATCCCCTTTGCCTGGGGAAACAAGTAAACGAGAGCACAGTAAAGAGTTTATTTTTAGAACGGATTATATCAAACGATACATCCTTCAAGCGAGCGAAGTGTGTTCTCATCCGTAAATTTTGTCAATAAGAAAGTTGTTTTGGAAATCATCCCTTCGTAATGAGAGATACACTTTTCTTACCTCCCGCTTCTGTCTCGACAGTTCAATCTTTGGTCGTTTAAGAATCGTGGAACAAACATTTTAAGCGCCGCCGCCGATTAACTTGAAACATTACGTCTGCGCGGGGACAACTTTTCGCGATACGGCCGCCGCCCCGTAAGCCCTGGAGGACAAACACTATTCTAAAGCGGGCGAAATTGCGCCGTAGAAGCGTAATAATTTGCTCGGTCGAGCAGCCTTAAGATGGCGGCCGGCGCGACGGAGGAGCCTAATATACGTAAAGTTGAATATACGGCGAGAGAGCGAACCTAAACGAATAAACTCCCTGACCTTCTCGCGGAAATTCAGTTTTATCATTCGTCCTTTAACTCAACATTCAGAGTCTCAATATTCTTTAATTATTTGTTCGAAAGCTCAATACGTACGCGTGAAAACGGAATGCGAATTACGTTTGGGGAGATTTACATTTGCTGTCTGTCGGACGTCCCTTAAGGCGGACGTAACATTCGCTCCCGAGACGATGAGAAAATATTAACGGCGACGCTGAAGGTTATTTCGTGTGATAGAGGATAAGGCGGAGGTGTTAAATAGGCCACGTTATCCGCCATTACTTGCAATTCTCTGTCATTAAATATCTCTCTACCGTTCGCCTTCCATCCTTATATCCCCCTTTGCTGCAATTTGTTCCGCGCATCCCCCGAGCATCGCGCGTCCTTCTCCTGCGTGTCCCTCGACATCCTTTTCCTTTTCCCTTTCCTCTCGTCGCTTTTCGTCTCGCAGCCCCGCCCTTATTATTTCTCCTTTTGCCTGCGAGAAACCGGTGCTGCCGAGAGCTCGCCCTTGAGCCTTCAACTTTCTCCCCTCTTCTTTCCTCCGTTGACGGGGGAAATTTACATGGGTCATTCGGGTTAGTATCATCCCGAATGAGTCATCCGGTGGTGAGAGAAAAGCGTCGTGTATTATATTTCCATCGAAATCCTCGATCAATCCCTTATTTTATGATTCATCCCGCGGAGATGAGCGTTCGAAAGGATACGCTACGTCATTCATAGCGAGATATTTGTACGTAAAATAATATTCTAGGTTTGAAAGGTTAAGTACGTCAATCTAAACAAAATACAATATTGGATCGTAAACATCCAATAATTCGTTTAAACGCGCAAAATATATTTTGTTTTATGAATAATACTGTTTATCGCCATTTTTCATTCTGTTGGAATATAATAATCGTCAGGAAAGAAACGCGCGCGTAAATTCGGCCGAGCCGGCCAACAGGGAATATTCTGTTTATACCAAGACATTTCTGCGGATTATTCCTGCCCCTTTTCCATTTCGCATATCTTTTCCCATGCGTACGCCACCGTCCTTTCCCTGTCCTGTTCCCTTTTTTCTTTTTTTTTTTTTTTTCAACCATACCCCCTTTCTCTCTCGCCATTCCCATATTCGTTGTTCGTTCTTTATCGCGTTCCCCTAGCTACCGGAACAAATAGGAATTTCAGCAGGCGGTGACGGGCCCGTAAAGCGCAACAAGTTGAGCTCCGGGCTGTATCGCAAAAAATATTTAGAACTTAAGGGCGTGAGTCTTGTATTTGTTTCAAGGATGGATTCAAGGGGGATGCCGTTTTTGGGGCGAAAACTTGAAAGAGAAAATAATACACGTAACCCGCTTAGAGAGAAGCATTTTAATTTTGCAGCTTGCATGTCACGTATGAAACTGCACAAAATAGAAACCAACAAAATATTTTTGCTCCTCGAGAACACAATTTCAATTTTATCGAGATGACGGGGAAGAGAAATGTTATTCGATACTTGACATGCAACAATTTCTAAAATTACCGACCGATTGTTATTTTCTCACAAACTTTGAGACCTCGCAGTTTCATCGCTCGGAAACGAGCGAGGACGAACGACAAGCTGTTGGACAGCGTGACGAGTCGGGTGTCATTTTGATGCTATCGATATATATATAGACACACGTGTACGTGGGTGTGATGCAGCACATTAGCGCGAAGACCGCGCTTAAAGGTCCATGAAAAGCGAGTGACCTGTTTCTTTTTTTTTTCTCATCGGCATTTCCTTCCTTTATATTGTCGTGGATTATACTGTCTCGGCCGTTTCCGAAGCTTTACTTTCCCCGAAGTTGAACGACGCACCTTCGGCCGCGAAAGTATCTCGGCGTCGAAACGACTTACGAGAGATGTCGCCGAGCGCTCGTAAAAACATACTCGACGATATACGACTGGAGATGTTTATCGCGGATATATTGGACTATCTCTGAGGAATTATAAAAGTGGATGCTTTAATGCTATTTTCGACATTGATATTTTTGGTCCTTGGCGGTAACCTGATACAAGGCAACACTGCCTCAATGACTGGAAATTTATTTGAAAATCAAGTATTAGGTACGTGTGAATCAAACAAAAATTCTCAATATTTCAAGTATCCTACCAGAAAAAACGTGTGTAAATAATCACAATCGATTCCATCAATCTTGATTGTTGCCGCTTTTATCTCGAGGCTGATTGGACGTTTCTCAAATGTGTTTCTCGATTCATGTCGTACGAATCAAGAAGCACGGTACTGCCTCGCACTGTTCGAGCGCGACTTCTTCGTTGCTCGTGTCTTTAGAAACGTAACTAAAATAAAGTCACGTAACAGTGAGAAAAGAAAAAACAACACGTGATTTACAGTCACGTGACTTTAAAAACGTGTTATTTTTCCATTCCTCCCTTTCACTATTTTTTGATTTTGATTTTCATGCGCGTTATTCCTGACATTTCTCTAATGTGTATTATATGATACGTATATACTAGCTGTCATTGCGGTGACAGGTTGTGTTCACTGACACAACACGTTAAAATAAAAACAATAATAGCGTGCGCTTCTGTGTTGTACTAGTTTAAAAAAGAAACGTGTTTAAAAAAGATATTTTGTAAATAGTATATATAGTTCCTACCTCTTTTATGTATAAATTCTATTTTATAAATTGTTTCTGTAATAAATGTCTGGCCAGTTGTCCGATCATTGAAACGCGGTCATCTTAGTTATATTTATAAAATGATGTATTTCCTCAGAAGAGAGAATAAAAATGTATGTGTATATTCTCTAAGTATAATAAATATGGTTTTAGAAGACGCGCGATAAATTTTGCACGAATTGAAATTAACGCGAAAGCAAATGAAGAATAATGTCTCGCATATATACGGCGTGCGATAAAACTTCTAATCGAGCACGCGCGCGCGCACGCTTAAATAATTTATTTGGGACACTTCGTACCGACAATAATGCCAAGACTTGTGTCATGCCAAATCGCGAATAGGAAAAAGTAACATAAATAACAATGACGAATGTTAATTAAAAGTGAGTACAATTTTCATTTCTCAAACTCGGTCAGTCCGAAAAAAAACTTTTCTATAATTGTACATCTCGAGGATTTCAGATGATTTTTAACAAGCGAGGTTCTAGTCAGAATTATTCAAAGCTCGCTTATATACTATATATAGATGAAAGATAACGACATAGATACAAGGATATTTCGCGGAGAAATTCCTCTTGGGACATGCCGTATTGCAGCTCCGAAACGGTCGGCTGTGCGTGTAACATCAGCGCATTCCGACCATTAATTTGTCGTGTTTTGTCACTGTCTCGCGCACCGCACGGGGAGGAGGAAGAGTCGCATCCTCCGCCGGTTCTTCCGCGCTTAAAGCGGCGCCGAGTTTTCGAAGTGGATAATTACGTGCCCCGCGCGCGCGAAAACGCGCGCCACTTGGTTCCGTTCCAGTAAGCGACTCTCTTCTTATTACGCAGGGAGGAAACTTCAGCCGCGCTGCGCCCCCAAAAAAGAGATAGACTATATATTTCCCTCCGTGGAAATAAATTATGTCGCACGGCTACGTCGCCGTTTTGCGCTGGAAAGCGAAGCGCCGGATGTAATCGTGTTAGCGAAAATGTTTCGAATCTGCGACCGAACTTTGTTTCCGCAATCGCGCGCATTTGATCAGGCAACAAACGCCCAATCGCAATACTTCTTAAATAATTTGATCGATTTATTAAAACCACATTTTTCGAACAAATGCGCTTTCGATCGCGCAGAAAAACGTTGTTTCAAATTGGTTTCGGAGGGATTACTTTCTCCGATTGTGTGCGCAAAATTTATGCTCACAACGGCGCCGCCAATGAAGCCTATACAAATTTGATCGATGCATTCCGAAGGCATGTATCGAGCCCGCGCGAGAGACTCGGCGAGAATATTAGCGCTCGCAATTTACCCGATATTGTGTTCGCTTGCCCGCCCCGCCAATAAATTCAACATTCATAATGTCAAGTAAAATTCGCTTTGTGCGGAAATTCAGTGCGCGAGTCCTCGCCTCGACCGGCGCGGTGGTGAAAGTATTCGTCGCTATTTAATTCCATCATAATTGAAACGACATTTAATAAAATAATCGCTGAAATTTCGCCGACAATAATTGCGGCGTGTTGCATTGCAAAAAACTAAAAAAGCAATTCGGTTGCACACGTGAAAGATCGCGATGCGATTCGCGATGCCTATCTTTCGGTGTAATAATTCGGCTTGTAACTACATACGTCGTTATAGGTCGGCGCACGTTTGACCAACCGCGATATCACGTGGACGGCTGTGGGTTTCTTTTGTGTGAGAACTAAAACCTGTTCACCCACCGAAGAGCCGGAGCTTCACGAAGTCGTCGAAGTTCCGTATGCGATCGTCTTCTTTGTTCGGACTCGCCGCACGCGATGTATACCGGGTGACCTAATTAATCCTGGAAACGAATGGCCGACTGACAACCGAGCTGCCGTGACAAAACGGAGTAATTGAAATTATCTCCTTTCGTGCGCACGCGGGGACTAATCAGGAGCGAAAAAATATGTAACGTCACGAATTACGGCACGATCGTAAAAAATGATACCGAGCTTTGTGTTACGTCGCTCAATAGAGAGCGGATTGCATAATCTTCAGACTGGAAACTTGGAAAAGCGGCGAAGATGTGCGCACGTCTTGCGATCGCAACGTTCGAGGCGCGATAAGATAAGAACACAATAGTCTGTTGATAAATCTAGAAACTGATGGTAACTAAAGATTATTATAAAGATTTTTAACGCGATAAGACATACTTTGTATCGAGCGTAAAAGTGCAGAAGCAAACGCAAGAAAAATATTTTGCTTTCAGTTGTTACATTTTCACATGAAAAATCTGATTTAACTTGGCGCTGTGTTCGATTAGTTATCGCACTTTACAACGGTTCGTATCGCGAAAAATATTCGTCGTATATTGTGATATGCTTTCTCTCTCTCTCTCTCTCTCTTTCTCTAAACACACACCGAAGCGATAACATCGTGACGCATAATCTATATTCGAAAGAGGTAAATCGGCTTCTCCCGATCGATACGCTATCGCATCTCTGTGTCGAGGCGCGTTCATGAGGCGCTCCGACATGCATGAAGACATTTGTTCTAAGTACAGGAGAGTCTCGCAGTCACCCAGAGAAAATCGACTTCGTGATCACGAGAAACGCAGATGCTCGCGATACGACGCGTTTCACGCGATTAGATGCGTCGTTTTCTCCCATTTACGCGCGTGTATACTATATATTTTCGCGAGAGCAACGCATCGAGAAAAAAATGTGCAACACATAAAACGCTTTCATGACCGTATCAGACACCAACATACACCGCAGTCTTTCAACATTACGATGCATATTCCATGTAAATATTTATCTGCTTTTTAATTTATTAAATTTTTATTTATTAAATTTATTTCTCCTGGCCTAGATGTGTTTGAGTTTTCATATACAAGACGCAAACCAAGCATCTAATTTTCGAATGAAAATTAATTCGAATTATTATGTGTGTTAATTAACACTTGAAAATTATTTTGCACATCGAGCGTTTGGCTCTGTAAGGGCTGAATTATTTTTCTTTTAATTTTCCTCATTTGTGTTTTCAAAATATTTAAACTATATATTCGCGTGTACTTCTCAAACAAACATTAACCGATATTGACGGACAGTCTTTGTGAGTCCTCGACGTTGACTGAGTGCGCGTATCGTTACTCTATTAAATCGAATCCCTATCTCCGGGAAAACACAGACGAGAGAGAACGTTGAAAGAGGGGAGCGCACACCGTTGTGTGCACGCGTCGTAATACACGCAAGGGCGCGAACTCACATGCACGTTCGAGTGCGCGCGGGAAGAACCCTCGGAACCGGCGGGTGCTTCGCGCGCAGCGGAACACAATATTGCGGATCAATAAACCTCAATAAAGTCAATTTCTGTCGCGAGGCATCTGAATACGGGAATTTTGTATTCCGGCAGAACCGGGTGGGCGACGGCGCGGCGCTCTCGCACCCCGAGAATACAGATTAAGTATATATTTTATATCCCGCGCGTCGCGTCTCTCGCGAATTCGCGCGCGTGTGTCCTCTAACTCGCGCGTTTCTTCCTCCTCCTCCCCCGTCCGCGTCTTGTTCCGAAGGAAGAGCGACAAAAGGGCGCGCCTGAGTAGAGCTTCAGTCTTTAAATTCAATTTTTTTTTCCGAAGAGATACACGCGCGCGGGATTTGCTAGTTTTTCGTGTCGCTTGCATTGTTAACATAAGTTTTTGTCTCGCGCTAAAAGTTTGCGTAATTGCGTTTCCGCGCGCAGAATTTGGCGCGTGCAACGACGATGTCAAAAATGTGTGCGGAGAAGATTTCGTATGCAAAAAAGACGTCGCCACGTATAAATATGTATAGTTGTATTTCGTATTTTACTAGAATATTCCCTGGAAAAGTTTGCGCGCGTCGTTATTTTGCCGGCAAGTCGGACATTGAGATTTCGACGTCTTGCGCAAACTAGTTTTACCCGGGGCTTCTCAAAATGCACACTGCGCCCGCACACGCCTAGCCGCGTTCCCGCTTGTCGCCCCGGTAATTTGTTTCGTGGGAACGCGCGGCTTTGAAGGGCCCGCCCTTCGCGCAATTTTCTCAGCTCCGCGTACACGGCGTGAGGAATACCAATACGTCGTTTCTCGCGCGCAAAAGCGAGAGAAAGAGAGAGAGAGAGAGAAAGACGCGTTCCGCAATTCCGCCAAGTTCCGTTAATAAACACGACGTGTTGTCGTATAAGATACGGGTTCTACGTTTGGTATACGAAACGAGAGATGCATGCGTCTTTTTCGTCCGCAAGTTTCTTTCGCGTTACAAGCTTCCGAGAAAGAGAGAGAATGAATGAGAAAATGAGAAAAAGAGAGAGGCACGCAACATCTAGTGATTCAGTCGCTCACGCAACTGCAGAACGAGTGGGGATGTGTGTGCGTCAACGTCGTTTCTATACACCTGGTATAACGCAGAAACTGCGTCGTCGTGCAATTGGTTGTGCAGTAATCGATCGCGCAGGAAATAGAGCCGGGTCTTGTTTCTGCGCTAATACAAAATTCTGCGCACACGAGAAAAGGATATTTTCGTTTAACTCTCTCTCTTTCTCTCTCTCTCTCTCTCTCTCTCTCTCTCTCTCTTTCTCTGCCCTACTTATAATCTCAATATATTTCGAAACGTAATATTTTCGAAAAATATTCAAAAGATGTGATATTCCAACTTTTTTATATCTCTCTGTAATAAAATGTAAGAGTTTTTTACGAATATTTTTTTACACAAATATACTAAGCGCGCAATGTGTTCACCTTGAGTTTTTAATTTCGCGGCGTTTGATTTTGCGAAATTTGCATAAAGGTTTTTTTCCCGATGTTTTACGAGTTGACATATATTGCAGTTTGGAGGTTTCTCCCGAACGAAATCTCGGAGAAATATTCCGTCGAAACAAACATATCGGATTGCTTCTGTGTTTTTCTGGAGCGAAAGACAGAGAGCGAGAGTCATCGAGATTTTCGCGCGATGAGAACGTCGCGTTTCATTACGACGTAAGCCGTTAATGGAGAAGTCGGCTTTAAAGACTCGCCGCCTGGTTACGTGTCTGTATGCACGCGGCACGAAATATATTGCATCTGGACTGAGAAAACCGACTGGTATCTTACGGGTCAGCGTCCTTCACGCTTTTAATTTGAAAAGTCCGGCTAAGATTCGTCCTTGTTCTCGTCTCGCGGAGACACACGGCCGTGTATGTGTGTGTATGTGTGTATTACACGGCCGCGAGCGTCTTATATTCTTTTCTTCTCGCACGCGGATCAAATCCAGGTCACTGGTCGTATTTCACTTTTGCAATGCCTTTACTCAAATTGCATGGAAACAATATTCTTCCGTTGCGTCATACGCGCGCGCGCGTTACGTACGCGTATTTTACACCGTACGCTCTCTCGTCGAAACTGATAACGATATTATTACGCCGGAGCTACGACGGAGTGTGTAATGGCGCGATATTAATGAGAATCATATTACTGGCGCAAGGCTTGAATTATGAATGCGCGTCAATCAGATCGCGCTTATTAGTTCGTGCGTAGGCGGGATTGTTCAATTAATTCCATTTTATCTCGGACGAAAATATTGTTTCAGACAAGTTTTTTTCTTTTTTTTTGACGAGTCATCGTGAGAGTTAAGGTAATTGTATCAATAGAACATTTTATTAGAAAAATAATTATTCGATACGTAAGCTTATACACAGCTCTCAGTGTTTTAAATATTTTTAAAGATACGTATTCAAATTGATACGCTTTCAATCTCAGAAGAAATAAAAAAAGCTATAAAAGAAAATGTCTTTTAATACGCAACATGAAATACAAAATTGCCGCTCGACGTGCTGAAAAAAATAAAATAAAAATTGATTGTAACACACGCGAGAAATATAATTCCCGTTTCCGTCAAGCGCTCCGTGTACGAACAAAGTGCTTCCTTTGTTAGTTCGACCCTTGTGTCGGAACTTCGCGGATTATTTAAGAACAAGACCATCGGGCCGCGCGAATTTGATATGTGCGCCGAGGAACGAAGCGGCAAATGGCGCAGAAAAAAAGGGGACGAACGGGGGAGAAATCTCGCCGACGAAGAAAGGTTGAAGGAAGAAGACGGCGAAGACAAAGAAGGGGAAAAGGAGGCGAGACGTGTCGGATAGAATGGGCTTCTATCGAGCCAAGAATATTGCCGTGAATATTGCGGCGCGCGTGCGTGTGTAAGACACGCGCAATGTCCCACGCATCAACACACACATACACACACGTCGAAGCTCGACCGAAATGTTTTTTGAGGGTGACTCGAAATACTCGGCCGACGGCCGTAAAACTACATGGTAAAACACTTACAAACTATTGGCCGTCCGAGCATTAAATGCGGCTCACGTGCGATATAACCCCCACGTACATATATACGAGCCCGTAGTAAATACTATTCGCTGCTCTCGCGTATATTCTGATGCGCGTCGTACCGAAAATGTGCCAATGTGACGCACCCGTTATGCCGACAAATTGAGTTCGTTGGATAGACACGTCCGTCGGTTGTTACTGACGAGAAAATGACGACGCGTCACGTCTTAATCGAGGAAAAGGCGCCGACGCCATTTACAATGTCGGAACATTTCTAGGAGTAAGACGCGCGCGCGCGTCAACTTCGCTTCTTCTATCAGAATTGCGCAAGAACATGAGTCTAGTAAAATTTCGAAAACGAGTTATTTTCAGTTCGTGTTTAATATATTATCAGAGGGATAAAATATCGTTTGTGTATAAAAACTTTATTTACGCGCGTTTGTTCTCTGAGAGCTTATTTTGCCGTGCGCGCGCTTCAAAAAACTCAACGCACATTGCCGGTGGAAAAAAATCCATGATTTGAAAATAAAAAAATATTTTGTCAAAGCGAATTTTTCCGCGGCTTTCACGAGGCCGCGTGCGATTATCGGGCGAGCTCTCGACGCGACGTGATTTTCATTCGGATCGCTCGAAATATTTCGATATTAAACGTATTGCCGTTTCGCAAATTCGCCGGAACATTTAATATTTATAATATTGTGTTACGTCGTTACACGTGCATAAAAACTGTATAATGTGCACCTACACGCGCGCGACGTCCCGCCGCACACACCCGCCGCCGCTTCCGTTAGACGACGATGTATGCAAATGCGTTTTTATCGTCATTTATCCGGCCGTTGACGACGAAAATTTCGGAGTTAAATTTCGGTTAAATTACTTCGGGGGGGGGAGGGGAGGGGAGAGAACGCAATTCCGCCTAATTTCCCAGGCACGAAACATGAAAAAAACCCGCGCGTGAATAGGCCCGAATTAGTTCATAATTAGTCCACATATTTTTTCAGCTTAATCGGAGGAAAATTCTGCCGTTGCCTTTGTCGTCGCCCAGTTTTTTGTCCGTCGGCGCTAACACAAAGCATCGTAAAGTGCGTTTGCTCGCTTAATTAGCGTTGTCGTTGGCCGCGTTTTCATCGACACGCCTATTGGAATGTCGAGCGAAAATGCGCGCACACATCCCGCGTTGATTTTAATTAAAATTACTAAACTCCTATGCTACACCAATCGCATAATTATTTGATAATTTGGCCGCGCGCAACGTGTCTGGCAAAGTTTTTTTGTATTCGCGATGTCAATAATAGAAGCGCACGCGCGCGCTTGTCGTTAACTAACGCGAAAAAAGCGGCAACGCGGAGGGAAACCTAATACGCGTGACTTCATTTGCGTTAATTTCCACCAATTGTTATTTGAAAAATTACATGTGCAGAGAATCCACGCAGGCGTCGCAAGACTAAAAAACAAAAGCTTTCGTACGTTCTTCGATTACATTCGACATTGATACGTATATCAATAGAAACATCGTTTGCTCGCTTGCACTCTGCTCATGTAGTTCCGAAACTTTGCACGATGTTGTTGGTCTGTTTTTTTGTTTTTTGTTTATTCTAGTGCGCGCCAAGTTTATCCTTGTGCTCTGATGCAATCTTATTTCATCTCACGGCACGGCGATAACAGAGTCGTCCGCGCAAACTTTTATAAACTCGCTTAGACAGTCGGCTCGCGCGACTCTCTCTCTCTCTCTCTTTCTCGACAAAATCTCGCTTCCGCTTGAGTTTCTAAAAATTCCGTCGCCGGGATTACACCAATGATCCATGAAATATTTACGCGTTTCTCGGCCCTGCGAGATTACGTGAGGATCGCTCTTAGCGCGCGGATCTTTGGCGCGCGATCTTCAAGGACGGAAAAGCGTGTGCGCGACTAAGTTTTCACCGTAAAAGTGCGAGAGCGACGGCCACGGGAATAGTGACGTTGAAATTCCGTGAATTTTACATATTTCCGACGAATTATTCACCGTTTCGGACGGCTCAGCAAATCACCCGTGTTCTCTCCTTCTCTCTGTTTCCCTTTCTCGCGAACACACGCGTTGTATTATATCTAGAGGGTGGCCGCTACAAACGGTGTGGGGTCGGAACAGAGACAGCTAATTATTTAGACACGCTTGGACGCCGTCACATCGATCACTCTCTCTCTCTCGCTTGCTCCGACTTGTGTCTCTTCCTCTATCGTTGGCCGTGTGCGCACACGTGCAGACGTACATACCGGAGGGTGGAGGTTACACCGATACGCGTAAACGTATGCATTTCGATCACGTCATACGCGAGAAAAACAGCAGCAATAATAAACCGACAGTTTATTTATGATAATCGAGAAATATTTTATTTTATCGGTCGCTGTTTTATCCCGGCGACGTATTTTCACATTTATCTCGTCGTATCTTTTATTTATAACAACGATCAGAAATAACGATGTAGGAAGGTATCGGAGGACAGAGAGAGTTCTTCTGCACAACAATGTGTTCGGTTTTGTTCTGAGGAAGAATTGTGCGAGAGAAAATGTGACGAGTCGAAAATAGAGAAGAAAACTCGTTTGATCTCTCCACAATATTATAATATTGTCTTCTCTGGTGTGTTGTTTTCGGTATTATATTTCCTACTCGAATTTTGTTTAAGCGATAAAATCTCAGTGTGTCGCGCTGGAAACGCTGACGTTGTTCGAGTCGCAAATCCAAAGATGGAACGAATTTCCTACCGGCGGTTATTCATCAAAATGTGGTGTACATCTTTTTTCGCAGACACGCGCGCGCGAAACATATAGAATACGTAATCTCAAATATATTTAGTATATATATATACACACACACACACACACATTTAGAATATACACACGGCAAGGCGGTCGTACTCAGATGTTTCGCGTGTTCGTAGCGTAACCGAAGGCTCGCGCTCCGTGAAATTAAAATCAACCACCTTTAACGGTGCAATCTCTATTCTCCGAAGGCTTTTTGCCTTTTTTTTTTTTTCGTTGTCCAGAGAAGAATATACAACCGGGAGCCGAGAGAGAGAAACAATGAATTAACGCGGTGTCTTTCTGGGAACGCGCGCGTGATATTACTCGCGTAATTAAAAAGCACTTGTATCGCGGCGCGCGTCTCGCTTCTTTATCGCCGCGCGAAATGGACTGTATTAATCGCCGATCTTTTGTTCCGCCGTTTTGTTTTTCCCCGACGCACGAGTAGAAAACCGGCTGAGTAAAACTTGATAAATCGCGCGCGATGCACACCTACATATATTCAAATGGACGATGCGATTACCCTTATCGCTCGCACGGTGAGAGATACTTCTCGGAAGCGGAGATGGTAATTCGTCGAACGTAATTCTGAAGCATTAATGCAAAAAAAAAAAAAAAAAAAAAAAATACAGCCGGTAATTAACACTGATACGATTTTACTCGCACAATAGATTATTTTCGCGTTACTGAATTTACCTTTTAGAAGTAAACTCACACACACACAGGCAATAAAATTGATAAATCCAATGCGCGACTACAATAAAGTTACAATATGTGTATTTTGTCCGGGGGTAGAGGAGGAGACTTCGAAACGCTGACAATATAAATTACAACAATCACAATACACGTAAAACACGTAATAGCGTCGAAGTGTGTTAATCCAATACCGCGCTAACTCGACAGCGTTTACAAGTGATCACTTCTGTTACTACATCGCACCTGCATTTTCCGTAACGACTACTTGATTCACATTGCATCCGCTAGTTTTTTTGCGATAAATCAAAAGTCATTTTTTTTAAATTTTGTTTTGTTTGCTTTTTTGTTTATTCTCGCGACCTTTCGCATGTTACGTCAATCGGGAATCAAACATCGTCACGTCGTCGTTATAACGTACAGCTCGCGGGCGTTATATTTTATACGGAGGAAGATCGGTAGGTGCGCGCGGATCGGCGCGACGAGGTATAACGACGTCTTAAGACGTATGTAAACGTTCCTTATCGAGCGCGGCAGGCGCCATCGGATTCGCGCCCGTGGGCGGTTTACCGGCTTACCGGCGAAGTATCTCACGTATTTTCGCACCCTTCTCGCCGCGCGTCTTTCGCATTGCGTGTCGAGACTACTGGCCGTTTTCTTTTTCCCCGTCCCTCCCTTTTCTTCCGCCGTGATTTCGCCGTACCGACGTGTGCCGTCGCCGGGGGGTTTTGTATGCGCAGCAGTGAGCCGTTGCCGCACGTGAGACATCGGACTGACCGCGGATTACACGACGATATCCCGGGCGCGATCCACGCCCGGGCGAAGGCTCACGAAAACGGCCGCAGTTACCTCCGAGAACCGTGATTACGCGAGATTACGCAACGTCGAAACGGTCCCTCGTTTACACGCTCGTGCAACAGGACAAACAACCGACCTCTGTGTGTGTGTGTATGTGTGTTATGAGCGTTTTCCTAGAGTCCGTCACACTTCCGAGGAAGAGGTTTGTGTAATTTGTATTTAGGTTTGTGTAACTCGTACGTTCAGAGAGGAATTAATTACAATTCGCTTGAAACCGAATCAAGAGAAAACGAAGCGAGTAGTTTAGAGAAACTAATAATCTCTCTCTCTCTCTCTGTGTGACTTTTAATTAAGTCGCAACGGCAGGCGCAAGTTCGTAAAGAAATTTCAATTTCGAATATATCCGAGAGACTGCACCACACACACACATTCGAACTCTCTGTGATATGAAAACGTATCATCCCGCATCCCCTATGAGGGGTGTTATGAGCGCTCGTAAAGTTTTACGAGTTTTACCCGCTGCTGTTTCTTCCCTCACCCGATTCGCGATCGATATTCATTGATTTTTTTTTTCTTGGTACGCGCTCGAGTCGCCTCTGCACGACCTGGCGTAAGACCTCCCCGCGTAGTTTATCGGCATTCCCGACGCGTGATGTAATCGCTTTCGTGTATATACGTATATACAGACACACAATCACGACGTCGCTCGCACTGTTTAGGAACAGTCGACCGCACGGACAGATGATATCGCGGAGTCGAGTTTACTTTACATGTGCCAAATCTAGACGACAGCGACGTGCCTTCGGGCGCAGGAAGTTTATTAGCGTTATACGCTTCGTTATCGCCGCTCCGCAATTGCTTCTGTGGAATTTAACTTTGTTTCCCGACACAACCGGAATAACATACACTGTTTGGTAAATAGCACGCACACTTAACTCGCTATTGCGTTTAGTTTTTGACATAACTGTGAATTAATTGTTTTAAGTCTGTGAGAAAACGACCGGACACACAGCAAAAACAGATTTGCTATTTCTTGCAAATTTTTTTTCTCCGTGTAAAGGACATTTATTAGAAAAATAATTATTAAACATGTAAATGTAAACATAATAATTTTCAGTATTTTAAGTAGGTTTAAGATAGATTTTTGAAGATGATTTTCTAACTTTATAGAAATATTCTGTTACAATTGGTATTCTCTTTAATAATTGTCCGGCCAGTGGGACATTCGTCTTTTATTAAAGATAAGAAAATATAAAAGGTATTATATTTCGAACAATTTTATATCAATTTTTTTCTCTTTCGTTGCAGGTGAGTCAAGTTGAAATTTTTACTGCTGGGAGAGGAAGAAGTCTATATTAACGTAAGTGAATCAGCACTTGTCTTATCTCTTTCTCCGGATTAATAATAGAAATCAATTGGAGTATATGTGTTGAAGTTAATTAAAGTGCGATACGAATTAGAGTTTTCACGCTTCTTCTGTAACTTTTGCCTGTCGCTCGACTATCTTTATATCATCGTTCTTAATACGTCAAAATCACTCGGGAACTCGGAGACCCATCGATAACCGATCGAAGCATCTTTCGAGCCACGTGTTGCGAAAAAATCCAATAGCCGTAGAAATTGGCACGAGGGAGTTACGACGTTTCAACCGTAAAAAAGTCGTGCCAGAGCAGCGTAAGAAGTTTCAGTCGTCATGATTCTCTTTGTCGTCGTCGTCGTGTTGCCTTCGAGGTTCACCAGCGCGAATTCTCTGTCTCCAACGGCGGTTCTACAATTCACGACTCGCACTGGCAACGCCATTGCTTCTACGACGCGCTCATAAATAACCTGAGAGCGCGCATTATTTCACTTCAGCCGCGTTCTGAGTTTTGACTTGTGACAGTGAAATACGGAATGTCAGCTGGACCTTCAGCTCGTTGGCGCGATCGGTTGTACATGTGCGTATGCGCACCATCGTTTGCGTCATCGCGCGCTTACATCACACGTGATGATTTGTCACCGAATAGAATAGTCGATGTGAACATTGAAAAATTCGCAATTCGCGAGTGGCAGTTTAAAAATCTATGATGAAGTCGATCGACTGTGTGTCCGTCTGATACATTAGAGGATTTTATTATCGACGGAAAAATATCTCGGGAAAATTCTCCAGTGGATATGGAGAATTTTCTCGACTACATTTGTACAATATTTTTGTTTTAGAGAAAATAAAAAGGTAAATGTCCGGCCATTAGTGCGGGTCATTGGGACATTTACCTCATGTTACAAAACGTCATGTACAGAATTCGTTTTATCCCATTCGGTCACGTGCGCGTAAAAGCGTATAGTTTCGAGACATCAATTACGTTCGCAATGTCTGTTTAGAAGCACGCTGTGCCCCACGATATAAGGGAGACACGTGTCAACGTACGGCTTATAGCCGGCGACCGGGCGTAATACGCGCACGGATTTCCGTATCCTGTAATATCGTCTCGGAACATTGCGGGGCGCACAATATTTCCACTGCATCGTTCGGGAAAATTATATATGAAAGTTTGAAGGATGTGTTTGAAATTCAGTTATCTTCGAGAGGTGTCGTCCCGCGAGGGACGCGCGCTCTGAGGGCCAGTTGTTTCGCGCGAGGAGTCGGACGTGATGCGTATCAGGGATAAATCAAAAAGAATATTTGCATCGATAAAACTTCCAACGATATTCAGTTTTCTTTGACTTCTCTCTCTTTCTGTCTCATGCGCGAGAGATTTTCCACGTTCGTGGGTGTGTGTGTGTGCTCGCACACTCGGGAATTCCGGAGCTTTATATTCGGACAGTCGGAATATTTTTCGGCGCCGCGCGCTATCTCGCCGCCGGAAGAACGTAAAATTGAGGGCCAAAGAATTTGCATCGCGAAATAAGTTGCGCAAGCCGGATTCCAATTTCCGGCTGACTTGGACATCCTATTTTCGGGAAATTTCCATCGTTGTTCTATCCTCGATTTTGCGTGCGCGTTATTTCAAAAATTTCTCGACGCGAGAACCAATTTCCATTGATTGCGATTTCATTTTGTTGATTAATTATTGCATTCGTTGAGAGGAAATTTATTTGAAAGTGCGACAGCAAAAAAGTAAAAAAAAAAAAAAATGAATTTAATTTTCGTATAAACCGAATGCAAAAATATCTTGATTTAAATTTTTATTAAATTGTATCTCTTACGTTTTCTCTTATTGTCATATTTTTATTTATCACATTATTTTATTGCGCTAATAACTTTTCTGCTACTTGTGCGAAATATCCGGATCAATTTTTCAATTAGGATGAAGAGATCAGCGAAGTGACTAGCAAGTTGGAGGTCTATTCGATAATCTAGTTTCCAATCCTTTAAGGCGATTTGAAGATCAACGTGCCAATCACACGTACGTAGTTCGTAACCAGATCGTCGCGCAATTGCAAAGAAATATCTTTATATCATATATCGTATAGCCTCTTCTTCAAATAGAAATTCGATAATCTCCGTTGAAATATAAAAGCAAAATAAGAAGCACTGTTGTGTCGCGATTTGTAAAACGATTTCTCGAGATTTCTCATTTTAAAAGTCACGCAGTTTACAAATAATAACAATCAGCATAAAACTTTTACGCGCATTTTATAGTTCATGAAAAGTGAAGGTTTTTTTTAAATCGCAAAAGAATCACATTCAAAATAAAGATAGAAGTTGATGTTTGCGCGCTCTGCTCCCGAAGGGCGCGGTTGTTCAAAGGCTCTCGGAACTACGAAAGGGTAATCGTTACGGAAGATGCATAGATGATGGGGGCGCGCGCGGAGGACGCAGGGTGTCGGGCGGGTTGGGTTAACGACTTCCTGATGAGGCAATGTAGACCGCAACTTCTTCGTAATGGACTCCCGTGTCCCCCAATATCGTCTCTAAAGTGGCTTCGCAAAGCCGATGCACCCCCGACAACGCGTCTTACGAAAGGTCGTCCCGACCTATCAGAGATATCGGCGCAATTTGTAGCTTCTGATGTCCTCGTGATTCGCCTACGTCACAGCAGCGCGCGCTGTGTGATGATGACCTCGGCGTTTCCGGTGTTACAGCGAGTCGATACGGTCCGACTAGTTTAGCCATTCACACGATATATATCATCGTAATACTGCGACGCGAGATAGTATCCTATTACGTAAGTTCGTATACGAATAAAAAACCGAGCGCAATTCCACGAATACGAAGCGACGAGATCCAATATGTAGATTATATACGTGTACAAAATTGGAGATTTACTGAATTATTTGATGGTTTCAATTTTTTAATTTTTGCAATTGTGTTCAAAATTGATATAATTAAATTATTTTTTGAGGCTTTACGTAGATCCACCAGGCTTTTAGAGAGTAAAAAAAAAACAAATCTTACCGGACACCACAAAGGTGAACTCACGCATTAATTATGCGCATATACTTGTAACTAATTCAGAAGCACTCGGCGAACTCTCCGCTCGCTCAAGAACTTATTTTATCCGCAACATTTTTCGCGACAGCCATGTCGAAGTCTCGAAAAGGAAGGAGCAGAGAAACGTTTCGCCGCGCGTTTCTGTTTAGTTCCATCTCGACGAGTCGGCGCCAGAACTGGTATACAAGCAGTTAGCTTGCGCACACAAACGTGAAAGGAGCGAACCTAACTTTATTTCATTGACAAGCGCGCGACTGAGATCAAATATCGTTCGAACTTTTTCGTTCCGCAAATAAACGGCCGCTTAAAGTCCGAGAGTCGACGGCGGCTCGTCCTTTTTTGCCTTTCTTCGGAAATAGAATATTTTACGAGTCCGCCTCGTTAAGTCTCTTCGATTCGCCTCTCTGCGAATATAAATACGCGGGCGCGCCTCCGCGCGACTTTTCAGCGTGTGCCCCCGCGAGTGCTCATGCATTTTATACCCAATGTAATCCGGATCTTAAGCGCGCTCGCGTCTGACGTTCGCGCGATTAATTACGTCGCCGCACGAAGCGCTTCGCTCGACGAGCAGTAGCTCAGTGATTCTCATCTTTTCCGCGCGAACATAATTCTGCGCGAAAAATTATTACGGCGCGTTGCGAATATCTTACGTAAGAGACGTACATTGTGCGCGCGCGCGAGTAAACGTTAAAAGAGATTTATACAGCGTGTCTAAAATTTTTTGATACAGAGTCTTAATCTACCTTTGCACTTAGACTGTGTCAGAAAGTTTCAAATATTTTACATCGAGAAAAAATATATCGAAGTTTGAGAACATTGATATAATGCGAGCGCAAAAATTTCAAGGCTGACCTCTCCCCGGTTTGTCTCGGAGAATCAAACAAATTTTTGCAATTGGTTAAGAAGAGCTTAAACAACGCTACAACGTGTATTCGTGATTAATGAATCCCCCCCTCTCGTATATATGCGCGAAGTGCGTATAAATATTTCCGCTCATCGATCTTTGTTATATGAAATATCTGTTATTATTGTGCGGCGTAATACACGGGGACGGATTTGCATATTATTCATTGTACCAGCAACGACGAATTAATCCTATTACGTAGAGGCAAAACGTAAAATTAAAAATGAAAGATTAACTCGTTAAACGATCGCGAGAATCAAATCTGTACTCTGTTTATCGCATTGAAAATTGCAGGAAACATTTGAGTCACGGTTACTTATTATGCACAGAAATAAGCGATAAAATTCTATTAATGGTTGATTTCCGGTTCTATGAATAGAAAGTTGAAGAAGTTCACGTTTGTCACATCATGATATTTCATTTTGCTATATTTGAAGAAATCTCTCTGTGCCATATTCTGTATAACCAAATAATATAATGCACAAATACATTTAAACATTAGCTCACGTATGTGCAACATAAATATCTAAATTGAAATGACACTGTGACACGGATATGAAGAGGTATTGAAATACGGCACATTGTGTCAACATCTTCGTTGTACGGCAAAATTCAAAGTAGTGTATTTCAAGTTTGCAGTGCGAAAAGAAAAAGAGAATAGAGAGAGAAGAAAGAGAAAAATGATTGATTATCTTTCGATACGGCGATTCTTCACTCGGTGGAGAACGAGGAAACTAATTCGTCTTGAAACACTCGAGTGAATCGCACGTTCATATACTCATTCGACAAAAACGGAAGAATTAACGAGCAACCGCGCACACAGGGGTGCAGGGAAAAAAGTGAGACACGGATATATGTGTGTGTGTATATATATACAATATATATATATATATATATTGTAGCGTGAATTATGAAACAACGTGTTTAATGACGCGGCCGGATCCGACTGTAAATTTTCCACGAGGGGTTGAAGTTTTAAACCCTCTTCCCGTTGCTCCGCGTACCATTGTCATTCCTCTCGTACGGTTCTCATTTCTGCGTCGTCGACTCTCGCTATCCCTTCATTGACTTTCCCCGCACGTTCTGCTTCCCTCCTCCCGTTCCCGTCTACGTCCGGATACCAGGACACATTTTTCAGTTATTAGATACTTATTCCTAATTTTCTGCGCTGTCCCTTTTCTCCCACCCTCCGCTTCCGGCTGACTTATAAATTTATTCGAACATCCTGAGTCTTTCTCTATCTTTTGCTTGTTAACGGTAATGATATTAGAGCGAAGCAAATCTCAAGTTATTTGACATCGTTGTTGTTTATATTATTATTCTTTCATTTCGTGTCATTTTATTGTGTGAGAGAAAGAGAGAGAAGGGAGAAGATTGTAATTACGTGTCAGTTTATTTTTCGAATCTAAAACTGGTTGTGAAGCGAGCGTATGTTTCTTTTCTTAACAAGCGCGGAATGTCTAAGATCAATATGCTCCTTATTATGGCGCGGGTCTACTCACTTGCTCACGTGCGCGATAGAGCAATATATAGCGACGGAGTGATACATTTAGGGTAATGATAATGGCGATCTCAGGAACGGGATATCGCGTTACCGATGACTAAGCCGGCACTTCGACGTTAAGTGAATTTATTCCGACGATGTTGGGTTTAATTAACTCGAGTAAAGTCGGCCGTTGAATCGCAGCTATTCATCGGCAGACCCCCCGCTTTACGCGCGACAAGTTTCGGCGGCAGAGCTACCCCCTTTCTCTCCTCTCTCTTTAAATTTTATAACGAACGTATTATGTCGGGGTCCGTTGTCCGTCGGAAAAGTGCGCGACAGTGCGTGCAAAAATTACTTACGTCGAGTGACTGCGCGCGCGATGACAATGCGAGTCATCATGCGCGATCAATATTTAATACGCGTAATGTTACGTTGACTTTGAGTTTGCGCAATTAAATTCTATAAAACACTCATCACGTGTTGCATAAAAATTTACAAATAAAAACAATTTACAATTTAAAAATCAGAAATTTCTAGAAGCTATTCAGCAAAGGCTGAATATTTTGTTTTGAATTTTAACGGCGGCTAAACACCCTTGAATTTTAACAAGGGGTGTTTTGTTAGGACACGACAGGCACAATGCAAGCAGAAAGGGGCACGTTTCTTTCTTTTTTTTCGGGCGTGAAAGGTATGCGGAGCGATCACGATGATGAGGCACCTGCACGCAACGTCATTCCGATTCGTTGCGAACGTGCCCGCGGTATATCCCGGAACCGATGGTCCGCCCGTGAGGATTTTACACAATGGCGTCGCGGAGTGGAATCACCTGATCCCTCTTACACCGTCAGATTTTTACTTGGACGGAGACACATTTGGAAAATATGGTGCGCGAAGGGAAGAAAAACGAGAAAGAAAACGAGGAAACGGGCGAGGAAGGAAGGAAGGAAGGAAGGAAGGAAGGAAGGAAGGAAGGAAGGAAGGAAGGAAGGAAGGAAGGAAGGAAGGAAGAAAAGAAGAAAGATAAGATGGTAAGGACGAGACGGAAGAGGAAAGGATCTCTCGAGTGCCGGTTGTCATGCTGCAGGGAGATGGAGAAAAGAGTACAAGCAAGAGAGGCCCTGTAGTAATATTCCGCAAGCTGTTGTTAAACCTTCCCAGCGAAATGCGCTCCGCCAGGCGGCAAGAAGGAGTCGAGGGGGAGAAACACCCGAATGCGGTGGCTTCTTCCGCGTCAACGCGAGTGAGGGCATACCTTCCACCTGGTATTTCTCGCGTCTCTCTCGAACGAAGAAAGATTTCGTTAGCGGAAACGAAACTTCTCTTAACGACGCGACGTCTTGCAGAGATTGCTATCGCGCATCACACAGACGGCGGATTTGAGATCGAATCGCGCGTTGTGAAATTCAGTGGCCGACGAAGACAAAGATAAGAATACAACATATGCCGCGCGAAGACATCGGACGGATAAATTTTCGGATACGTAGTTGTAAAATACGCAATGTGTAACAAACGAAATGGAGAACAAACGCTAAGAAAAAAAATAGTGTGCGACACATTAAAAAAAGAAAAGAAGAAAATATTCTTCGTGCTGAAGATTATACTGCAAAATAAATGGCCGCCGCTGCCGATAGATGATGAGAATTTCAAAGTAAATTTTCCCGCTCGGCATTTTGCCAGCGACGCGGAAAGGAATCTCCGAGCGAGAAGTTTGACTCCGCGCGAGCGTGCGTAAGCGGAATCTTGAAAATTCGTGATAACGAGCACGGGACAGACGTGTTAATGGAAACGACGTCGCGTACGTATTCCGACTTGTAACGTCGAGAATTGCCGTTAAACTTTATTAGACTCGTTTTGCCACGATGTCGTCGTCGTCGTCGTCGCGCGGACTCGAATGCGTGCAATTATATTTACGAGTTCTTGCTTCTCAATATTCGGTTTGCCGACGGGAAAACGTGTTAATGGCCCGTTATTAATTTTTTACTAGTAGTTTGAGTAATTATTTACATTAAAGGAAATCTCTCACCGATGATTTTGATTACCTTGAAATATGTTGTCAAGGTCTAAAGCCGAGCGGCGGTCATATGTATAAGGAAAAGTTGTTCAAAATGCTGACTTTGACAACATATTTCAAGGTCATCAAAATTGATGAGATCTCTCCTAATATAAATAATTACCAAAAATTATTTTATTTATTCTTATCAGACACAGAAACTTCAGTTATTTGACGCGTTTTTAATAATTGCATTTCGTGGCTGCAATTTGCTCTCTCAGATTTTTGTACACGGAACTACACAACGCATATTCAGTTGTTATAAGAACGTCATGCGCGAGTAGAAACTCGCTACAAGCAAATTTTCCACGTCAGGAAACATTGTTTCAGAAACGTGTACTAGCGGGGAGGAGGAATATTGCGATGCGGAGATAACGTTTTAATAGCGGCAAAAAGACATGTTGCTTTGCGGATAATTACGGCAACGTCGTTCATCTTACTTTCGTTTGCCCGGGGATATCTTTTCCGGCGCTTTAATGGCATATTAGCATTTACACGGATGAGAAAATGCCGGCGACTGTTTGCACTTCGGATAGTTTGCTCTCGAACAATACGCTTCTACGACGGAAGCCTTTTCGCTCGTGTAATCGTTGCGGTGATAACAACTGTTGCGGTAATTAGGTTAATGGAACGACGCTGCGTAGCGCGATTGTTTTTTTTTTTTTTTTTTTATACATTCAATGCACGCAGAAAAAAACGCACCGCCAACGCAACGCGTCGTTCGGTGCGTTTAAAACTCTGCTCGGAAAATTGCTCTTTCCCTAATATGTTTTTCCCCGCCGGCACGCGTTGATATTATTTCTGAAATAACAACGAGCTTGTACAAATTGTTTACAACGCTAAACGCACCTGGATAACGGATGCGTGCGCCGGGTAATTGTCATTCTTCATGCATTACGTGGAATATTGTTTAAACAATTTATCGTTTGCGGAAAATTATTTCTCTTTATTAACATTTTTCCCTCTCTCTTTATATATTGTTCATGTAGATGTGATATCCGAGTTAATCTTTTGTCCGTACCGGGAATTAACGTAATTTGTAATTCGTTGAAAAAAAAACTTTTCCGCACGTGCTGCCCGCAAACGGAGTAAAATCTCGTTATTGAATCGGCGAGATCATTTGCAGAAAGAAAGTTTCTTTCAACGAATTAATTACGTATGGCTTTATTTACATTTAATATTGGTACAACATTGACAAATCGCGCAAGAAAAATGTGTATGGAAAAATTAAATCTCGATATTTTACTTGACGTGACGTTGTTTACATTCAACATTGCACAACAACAACAACAACTTGTCGATCGTTTGACGTTTAATTGTTTTTAGTTGTAAACCTGGATCTCTTAAGAACGACGTGGCTGAATTTATCGCGGCTGAATCGCAGCTCTCAATTAGTCGAGAGTACTTCGAACCGCTAGAGTCTACGAGACCACGTTGCTCATATTGCACTTCGCTGTTCTCCCGGCACATACTTTACACGAACGCGCGCTTAACGCGCGAGCGTACATACCAGGAGGCACGTAACTACGCGCGGTTTAAGCGATTTCTCTTTCTTTCTTTCTCTCTCTCTCTCTCCCCGACTCTCCTTTCCTCTTGTTTCTACACTACTCGAGAGAGAAAAGAGAGAGAGAGAGAGAAAGAGAGGAGAGGGTCCTCTCGGCCGAGCCGAAATTAGAAAACTTTTTATGTACGCCAATTTTTAACCAGCCCGCGCTCTTCAACGGTAATTACTTTTTAAGCCTCTCTTTTGCATATTATCTTCGACGGACGCTTTCTCTCTCTCTCTCTCTCTTTCCCCCCCCTCTCTCTCTTCTGTATCTGCTGTTCCTCTCCCCGTGACTCGCGTTGTAATTTAAAATTTGTATCGCACCGAAATCGCGCCCGTCTAATATCATCGTTCGTTCTTGTCGCGTCGCTCCATTACACCGGCAAAACTTACAAGACTTCGCGTTTTGCCATCCCGTTCGCGTTTCCCTTTTTGCTCCCGACGCTCTTGTATTCATGAATTTTCGCGTTTCGAGGGATGGAAGACAACATGAGAGAGGGAGGAGCGAACGAGCATCAGCGCAACGACGAGCCTTCTTTAGCGTCGAGTTTATGAACGGGGCGCAGCGACTGTGTGTGTTGTCATTCCCGAATTTTCTAAAGAATTAAAATTCACGTAAAAATTTCGCGGTTTTCGCCGCTTTTACCGCGGCGCTTATAAAACTTTGAAATCAGCTTTAAGTGTTTTTCTTTTTTTTTCTAAGAAACACGCATTCGGAAACTTTACCAGAAGTTCTCTCACCGGCGTAAAAGATGCTTACACATTTGTTTCTTAAAAAGCTTTCTGAAAGTTTTCTCTCTCTTATTCTTAAGATAAGAGAGAAAAGCAAAACGAAAAAAATACAAAAATTCCATTATGAGGAAGTATGAAGAAAGAGAGAGAGAGAGAGGAAGAGTTTATTAGGCTAAAGAAGTCTCGACATTTTATGGTAAACAGAGAGAGTTCGAGGTAATGTTTCTTCGAAATGAGCGCACACGACGTTGTGAGTGCGCAAGTCTCGTACAAAAATTTTGTCGTGCACTCACGATCGCGCGGGCTTTTCCCGCAGTCTCTTTCTTTTTTTTGCTGGATTTCACCCGCGATTACGTAATTATTCTTTGCACGACGGACATTTTGTTCAGCCGTCTCGGTGGGATGCATTTTTTTGCCGTCGGTCTCCGGTCGGTTTTCGCTAGGGAACGGAAAATACATCTGCTAATTTGCATAGTAAATTTGCGCGGTGCACCGTAACGTTTCGAGGACTTTGTCCGCGACGAAAGGACGAAGGAGGGAACGAGGAGGTGGGATGATTGTTTGCGGACCCGTATCGTACTGATACTTCCTTGACCCTCTGACGTCGTCGTCGTCGTCGTTGTCGCCATTTCAAAAGTGCCAGAAAAAAAAATTAGTATTCGAGTTAGCGGAGCGCGAAATGAAATTTATTTTGTCCGCGCGTGATTTTTAAAATCTCCTTATTACACGCACAGTTTACGTGAACGAAGAGATTTTGATATAAATCTCTGTACCGCAAATAGTCGTGCAAAATTATAATTCTCTTTTTGTTTCATGCGTTTTTTTATCTCTTAATAATTAATTAAATTGTTCATTTTCATTTTCACACACAAAATTCCGGAAGCATATAATTTATCTCAATCTCATTGGACGCGCGATGGGATTATTTAAACAACACGTCGACTTGTTGAACTCGAGCAAGTGTGTCGTTAGGTTTACTTCAATTTATTCGACGAAATCGAGACACGGAGAAAAATATCGGCCGCGCGGCTAGACGAGCTGCCTCCTCGGCTTGCTCTCGAGGATTCTTTGCTGTCTCTCAAATTATCGTCGGCCGGCATTGAATCGGCGCATCGGAGCACGAAGGCAACCAGACTCTTGCTCGTGAGTCGCGCGCTCTCTTGCACGGTCTGCGAGAACGCCCGTTGCTGCTGCCGCTTCCGTGTCATTTCGCGCCAGTAACCACGAGCCGTCTATTATGAAACCGGAAGAGTCTGGTTACGGCGTGGCGACGACGTGTCACGGGTCCCGCCCGTCGATTCTTCCTCGCTTGATTGGCCTATAGGCGGAAAAAAATTCCCAACAATATGTAATTCGTGTTTTAGAAAATCGCGCGCAGATTTTTCTAAAATCTCTCTCTTCTAAATTCTTCTTCAAATTCAACTTTGTAAATCGCAATTTAATAACAAAGCACAATTGACAGAAAAAAAACAAAAGAGCAAACCAACGTTACATTAAGTATTTGTTGATACTTTTTTTCAGTCTGCTACAAATTGATTATGTGTCTGTGTCTCTCTCTTTCGTGTGTTCTGCTATTTATTTTTGTCCATCCTCGCTTAGAAATATTACAGCATACGTCGCGACACTAATAGCTCCGATTTTCATCGCGCGAATATGAAACTGGCAGATATTTCTAGCGCAACAAAGTTCTGAGCCAGCTGAGTGCAATTTTGTTAAGTAAAGGTGGGAAGTCTCAAACCTGTCAAGTGCTAAATTAAGAAACTTTATTTACGACAGCTAAGAACATGCCATTATACGTTGTTAACAGCGTATCAACGAAACCGAGTGTTAACGAAAGTTTCATTATTATAGCAATTAATGAAATAAAAACTAAATTCTTCCGTTAAAAAAAACTTCTGCGTGAATTTTGCAAAAAAATTCGAAAATTTCCTATTTCAAATATCTTTGGATAAAAATTTTTTATCTAAAGTTTGTAAATAAGTTCTTCAATCTCGCGTTTAAGCAAAACATCGGATATCTTTGCGCTTATAGTCTTTGAATAAAACTTAATGCAGAAGTTATCTTTCGTGCAGCGATATAATAAACGATTTCTTTTTTCTTTTGTTTCAGGTAAGGCAGTAAAACGATCGGGAGAAAGTAACGATGCGCTCGAGTTGCGTACAACAGGTCGCGGTAACGTCGCAATTAACGAGACGGTCGTAATAGTCGGGTCGAATCGCAATAATGCTGGATGGTCGACATAAGTAGGTATTAAAAAAAATATATATAGATAAAGCAGAGTCGGTTACAAGCTCGGAGGCTGCAAGGTCGGTGGAATTCGCGCACGATGCGGGGGCGCGGAAAGTCGTTAACGACAGTTTAAACTCGCCGTGATATAATGGATCGTACGCCTGTCCTATTTAACGATATCCGCGCAACACACCAACCTCCGCGCTTGCTCGCTTATAGAGGTAGGTAGGTACATCGTGCTCTGTTGTTATAAACGAAACTCTGTTGTTATAACAAAAACAAGTAAATCCACTTTTCCTCCAGCTCGGCGTCGAAAATGCGCACTCGGTATATCGGCGGATATGATCTATGTTTTTTGTTTTTGCGCAAAACTCTCGATTATACGGACAGACCGCAGAATTATTGTTGTTTTTTTTTTTTTTTTTTTTTTATCTGGCGAATGTGTGTATTGATGAACAATAGAAGTGCAACGAATGAAAAACGCGAAAACCGATGTATTAACATCTTATCCGAGCATTGTTGGCCAATTCATTATATTTCATGGTATGTCAATATGAATTTCTTGTATTTTATTCAAAAAACATTATATAATCAAATCAAATTTAACAATTACTATATATATATAGCACAACACAGACGCGCACGCGATTATTGTTTTTATTTTAACGTGTAGTGTCAGTGAAACACAATCTGTCATCGCGATGACAACTATTATATACGTCTTACAAACCATATAATACACATTAGAGAGATGTCAGAAATAATGCATGAAAATCAAAATCAAAAATAGTGAGGAAGGAGTGAAAAAACAACAAATTGTGATTAGTTACGTGACTATTTTTGTCATATATAAGCGGCAACAAATCAAGATCAATAGAATCGATTGTGATTATTTACACATGCTTTTTCTGGTAGAACAATACGGGGATCAGTGCATTTGGTGAAAACAAAACAACATACATTTTTGTTAACAAAAGCTACACCATATTACAAATAACAAGTTTATAAAATCTTGACTGAATTTCAAATAATTGTAGGATCAAATAATCGATACAAGTGCAATTATAATTTTAAACAGATCTCGTGCTATTATACTTTTGTTTTTGTTCTTCAAGTTTTTTAATGTGAAAAAAATGAGGCAAATGAAGACGCGAAATTTCTCTTTACGAGCGGATTCGACCTCGAACGCACATCGAAGAACGCTCGCGGACTGGAAAAATTATGGCCGCGATAAATCTAGGACAGGTCGTATACGCTTGCTACGCATCGCGCGGCGACTGGTATTTTGGTGATTACATTAATCCGAGTTCGAGATATTTATGACATAATATTTTACGGACGAGAGAGAAAGAGAGAGAGAGAGAGCCCTGTTGCGCGCGTGCAGCGCGCCAATTTGTGCTCCGCGTGCTTAACGCGCTCGCTCGCTCGGCATTCCATTATCTACATTGATCCTCGCTTTTCGTGTATTTTATATTTTTATCGACGTCATCCCTAGGGCAAAATGAATTTCCGCGGATCGACGTTCGACCGTAAATTCTGCCCGCTGTTTGATCGAACCCTAAAAACGCGCGGAGTCTCTTATAGCTCCGGCAAAAGTTCTCGTTCGCAAATAATTTGTGTATTGCCGTTGTGTATTTTATATATTCTCGTAAAAATTTCTGCAATCAATATATTTTTAACGCTACATCTTTTACTTCCTCGTAAAAGAATGCGCAAACACATGTATTTGGTCCAGGAAAATGATTAAGCAAGGAGAGTGACCCTAATACTCAGCAATATATTAGCATCGTGAAGCCACTAATTTTTATGCGAAAACGATACGCTTTATATGCGCACGTTGTTGCGTACCGAGCTTTAGCGCGCGCGGCTAGAGAAAGACTCTCTCGTCGTTAAATAAACGTTCCAAATAATTCTCCGCCGACCGGAAACACGTTCCGTTCCGTTCTACAAGTGCAGTGTACGTGCGGCGATTGTTACCTCCGCCAAAGTGGTTGCTGCTTTGTTTTATAATTTTTCCCAATTACACACAGCCGCGCACCTCTCTCTCTCTTTCTCTCTCGCTCTCTCCGCTTTTGAAGTGCACTCGACTGTTTGCCGGGGTTTTAATGACCCGGCATGCAAAATTAACTTCGTTATTTGTGCCACATTATTACGAAATAACGCGCTCCTCAACTCCCCATTTGTTAGTTTAAAAACCGGGTCGCTACTCTCGATAGAGAGAGAGAGAGAGAGAGAGAGAGAGAGAGAGAGAGAGAGAGAGAGAGANGAGAGAGAGAGAGAGAGAGAGAGAGAGAGAGAGAGAGAGAGAGAGAGAGAGAGAGAGAGAGAAAGAGAGAAAGAGAGAGAGAGAGAGAGAAAGAAATAAATTCCAATGTGAAATAACACAACAATTAGCTAAACGAAAATATTGGCTTAAGATTTATCAGATTGCAAGTGTCAAATTGCTTCTAATGGCCCAATGACCGAGCAAATACAACTGGTTGGTCATTTAAAGTAAAAATACAAACATAGGAAAGTGTTTATGTGTGAAGTTGGGAATTAATATTTAAAAATATATCATAAAGAATACTTAACATTGAGAATTGTTGTTGTGTTTATAATATATTTACATATCTCCAATAAATAATTTCTTTAACAAATATCCGGCCGACAGTTGTCTTGTTATTAAATTTTCGCGACAAATGTTCGCGCGTGCGAACATTTCTTCTCGAATAATCTCGCGGAAAAAAGTTCGAGATCGCACCTCGAAAACCTCGTTACTCATTATCCCGGGAATCGTTAGATCGCATTATTTTTCGTTCACGAGTACGGCGTGTCGCGGATCGGGCAAGGCAAACAAATAGTTTTCAATAAGAAAGTTTCCTTGTAAGAGGTCCAGGTGCACGAAACTTCTGCGGCAAGAGTTTAAGGCGCCGGGGGAATAAAACTTTTTCCCAGTTTTTATAAAACAGTTCCTGCGCTTTTCCAACATTTAAAGACTACATAGTTCGAAGCTTCTATCCTTTTTTTTCTCCTCGCCCTCCCTCCCTCCGGGCCGTGGTTCTCGGTCTTCTTTCCGGCAAGAGAGGAAGGGCGCATTCTGTTACCTATCTGGAAGTGCGCAACCCGCGCGTCTTTTGCTTGTTCGCTTCGGGCTTATCTCTCCGCGGCAACTTGAAGCATTCCGCCGCGAGATATCTCGGGGAAATTAATATTCCACGAAAAATCGCACAAACGAAAACGCGGGCGGGCGGAGCGGGCGATTTCAAGCGCGAGGAACGAAGAGAAAAAGTTCTCTCTGTGCCGAGAGATCAAGATCGGGAAAGCAGAGTTGTGCAAACAACACGCGCGGGTTATTCTTCTTTTCCGCGAGTAAGAAAAACACTGTCGTGGCGATATCGAAAAGCTCGATAATGTGCCCCCGCGTTCGACTTGTAATGAAATAATGACGAAATTGCACAAGACGGTCTTTTATCGACGTCACCGCTCTCCCGAGTCCCCGAGCGTTTTCTGATATTCATTCCTTCCCGCCTCATCGTTCCTGAGAATTCCCCGACGACGTTTTCGCTAGATTGAGCGAAGATTAAAATGGATTATGCGCGATTCGCGCTAATTCAATGAAAAGCTTCGGTTTGTAACAGAGCCGAGTTATTATTGCCGTTATAGACATCGGCCTTAATTCCGTTGGAAAACCAACTTCATCGAATTCTCAACGACGAAAGATGATGTTTGCGAACTTTATTTGCGTTGACAGCGTTGACCCGGCGAATTGGAAATAATTTGAGTCACACGCACGCACGCACAGATATTAACGCAACTGTCTGATTTATTACCGAGTACAACGCGCGTGTAACGTCTCGTCGAAAATAAATCTTCGCGAGCTCTCTCGCTTCTCTTCGAGGTGGCGGAATGAGCGCTCATAGCCCGGGCAAAGTTAAGAAGTCTATTCACGATCCGCGAGAGATGCGGGATAAGAGGAAAAGTCTATTGTTAAGAGAGGTGTTGCGATCTAAAGAAGAAAAACTTACGTTCTTGATAATAAATTATATTCTATAGTTAAGAAAATTTTTTTTAAATATTTCCATGTGTGTAAAAATACTATTTTTTAACGACATCAAATTTTAACAATTTCGACAAAAATAATTGTCCAAATTTGATATCGTAGCATCTTGGATCGGACCAAACGGACTCCTTAATGCGCAACTGTTAGGCAAATGGTTATTCGCTTCCTCTCGCGTCTCTTTTCCGCGTCTTCTACAGAATATTTCTGTATGTTCTCCGTGACCCATCGAGGTATTCCAGGGCCATTGAGCGGAATGAAATAATGACGGAATCACATCGGACGTGCTCTTCCGCGGCGGTCGTACGTGCGGCCAATATCCGGCCGCGGCGGTCGTATAGCGTAACTTATCCCGGTTTGAAAATTCCGCGGGATAGTGCTTTTGCTGG
Organism: Pseudomyrmex gracilis; assembly: GCF_002006095.1. Classification (NCBI taxonomy): domain Eukaryota; kingdom Metazoa; phylum Arthropoda; class Insecta; order Hymenoptera; family Formicidae; genus Pseudomyrmex; species Pseudomyrmex gracilis. The sequence continues at coordinate 288,418 of NW_018020607.1, forward strand.
TACATTCCCGATACGTCTCCCCTGTGATTTTCCCTTTGAGGGCGGAGGGAGAAAGCGACGTATCGTTGCGTTCTACTTGCGCGAACGGAATTGCGAGTAAAAGAAAGCCCCGCGTCGAACTTCGATTGTACGGAACAATATTTTTCTTACTCCCGATACGGACGCGCGCAGGTTTTTACATTGCGGTCAGCAAGTTCCGTCTTTGTGTTCATTTAACTCTTCACTGGAAAACTGTATTAATTACTTGTATTAAATAACGTGAAGAGATAAATTTAATGTTTTGCGCGACAAGTTATTAAATTTCATTTTTTTTTTTTAAATAAAAACTTCGCTCGTTGCACGTATTGAAGTTGCAGTATTTTCGCGCTCCGAGATAAATCGAGCTTAAACGTTAAAATGCAATTACTCATCGCGTAACGTTTCCACGAATATGTTAACGAATAAATGAAGGGCACGCGTTGCTCCCGTTCTATCTTACGACGTATCGGGAATAATTTATACCGGTTTTCGCTGAAAGATTCAAATATGAGCGCGATGTTCATGCCGCGTGATACATTGCGGCGTTACGATCTCCGGCTGGTCGGAATAAAGCGCGCTCGTTGTTCGCACAGTTTTCGCTGTTACGTTTTTGTAAATAAATAAGACGACCCGTACCTATATCCGAATCGATACGAACGGCGCGTTGTTTGACGCGCGATTAATTGTCGTCCATACGTTATTCGCCTTTATTAAACAATTTTAATATCCGACGTAAACACGCGCCGCGATATATCATCGGGTAATACTCTTATCGCGAGCTGCGAAGTAGGGAGAATTGGATAGAAGCGGAACATTTTTCACTTCCGGGAATGATATACTGTTCCCGGTGCAAGGATGGCTTCGTTCTTTTACTCCGTGAAGAGGGAAAGGTGCACCCCCGCGCTGAATCTCTTAAGGATCGCGGAACTCGATTTTCCTTCTCCCCTCCGTCCAACGAAGTCGTAAGTAATAAAAATCGCACCGGACGACAGCTAATATTAGCGATGACATTCCGATGCATTTTTATTGCCATTTCGCTCACGTGTCGCTGCGTTATATATTTTATTTTGGACTCGCGTGTTTTTATTTCGCGCCTCCATCGAAGCGTTTAATTTACTTCTGCGAATTTTCCTAACGTACGTTTCCATCACGTTTGTGTCAATAAAATCATTATTTTTGTTTTTATTTACAGCAACAGTTACTATGTTGTAAGAAAACACAATATGATGATATAAAATGCGACGTACAACAAATGTCTCTTGATATATTTTGCAATTCAACACTCGTCGACGTCCATTCGCACGATCCATCAAAGCGGATTAATCTAACGTAACAACAATCGCGCGTCAACAACGCGCTAATTACCGCGCAATAAAGGTTTATTCGTTATTAAATGCGAGCATTATCCCGATTAACTTGAAACTCGCGTTTCTGCAGTTTCGCGTGGTAAACACTTGGCGAGTTAGTGACAATCGAACGCGAAGATACCATCGCACGCAATTGCGGCGCCACGACACGATAATTCTCGGACACGAGAACGAGCTCTCTTGGCGCGCTCGAGGGAAATAAATGCATAATAAAACGTCGCGCATGTCGTGTCGCGCGGCGGAAAAACATTCTCGTCAAATTGATAGAACGATTTTTCGATACAGACATTCCGCATCACACTTTGGAACACACGGGGGACGGGAAAATAATGCGCGCGGTAATTTGTTGCGCGTAATGCATTGTTTACGCGCGTTGTGGTTTATTTTATTCAATAGGTACCGTGTCGCACGTTGACAGGCGGCGCAGTTTTGAAAACAAACCGCTCGAGAATTCGCTGTGACGGCGATTATTACCGTGTGAAAGTAATCGCGGCGCCTGTTTCGATGAGTATTGCGCGAAAAATAAAGGTTTTTAATTGTTGCGAGGTACACAAGCTTGAAAAAAGAAAAAAAGTGAGAAAAATTCTACGTGAAATGAAAAGAGAGAAAAATCGTCAGTCGTAACGAGATCAACTACTGTCGCTTGATAAAAAATTATGAAGAATTTTCCCAAGAGAGAATCTCGAAAATTATATTATATTAAGAGAATTATAAAACAGCGGATCGTGTGTCCGGATTCGACCCGCGCGCGTTTCCGCTATTTTCCGTCCTTCTACCTCGCCGGAAACTAAATCGAACTAAACGAGATTTCATTCTCGCAATTTTATTCAAGAGAACCTGGAGATAATTCAAGGCCGTGGATTAATGAAATGTAATCGATCGATCGGTATTACCGGCGAGGGTCGAGTAATTTTCGTGTCCCCCCGTTCCTCGATCGATCGCGAAGGCTCGTCTCTTTTCTAGCGCCGGTATTCGGAATGATCGCGGAGACATCCCGTGGCTCTCGGTCGTGTCAACGCCTTCCGAGGGCGCCCCATTGTCCTGCGGCTTTCAGCTTCGGAAATGAAGTAATGGAAACGCGGCTGGATCTCCTTTTCCTGCGCCGCACGACGTACAATTTCGTTCCTTTCTCTTTTTTTCTGATCTTTTCTTTTCTCTTTCCCTTTCGTTTTGCGCTTCGACTAGCCTTCCTTCATCTATTCTTTCTATCACCGCCTGTATCATCGACCGCACCCCCAGTTTGTCGCGATCGTCTTAGGCTAGCTGTGTCTCGTCGACGAAGCTGCGGAGGACTTACGTCGCGCGAGAGAAGAAAATTTCAAGAGCGGACAAGACCAACAGAAGATACAAAGTGGAGAAGTTTTTCTTTCTATTTCGGGAAAGGGGCAACATCCTCTTTGAAGAGACCGGGTCCTCGAAGGGTTAACGACGGGCTCTTCCGCTCCGCTTCGCTCTTCCGTCACTATTTTCCGCTTGTTTTCTCTAGTACGCGTCATCGGCCACAACGATCGCATTAGCACCGCCTTTCCTTCGTTCGTTTCCTCCCGACGTAAGCTTATATCGCACTCGAATTCTCACCGGCACCCCCCCGCGCGCGCGCTCCATTTCCCGATCTATCCGGTACCAGGACGACACACACCCCCGACGCGCACACCGGCTTAGAAATACAATAAAATTGTTCGTCGCGCGACTCGCCGTCTACGGGGACGTGACGCGCGCGAGGTAAAAGGCTTTCGGAGATTTCGAGTGGTAATTTATTTCCGGCCGCGAGAGGGTTCTCTGAAGTGCGCGGCGCGCGGGAGAGTCACGACAAAGGAAAACTATCTCCTCGAGTCTCGTCAATGTGTCGTCCCCGGTCCTCGACTTCTTCCTTCACCAACCCTTCAAACCGCCCCCTTTTCCCCTTCGCCTGGCTCTTCTTTCGTCTTTCTTTGCTGTCTTTCGTCCGAAATCTTTCTCAAAGTATCTTTTGGATAACAGTTCGCGTTTGTTTCGCCGCAAATTAGGATGGAAGAAAAATCGGCCGGTGATAATTGAAATCACGTCCGTCTAAAGCGATACGGCAATTACGCTCGCGAAATAATTCCAGGTCGAAACAGTCGTCGTCGTCGTCGGCTAATTGATCGTAAATTTTCACGTTTTATGCTTATCGTTAAATCTATTCTGTCGCATTAATTATGAAATTTCGATCCCCCGCAGAGAGAGAAGTTACTCATAAATATTCGGTAATAATTACATAAAGTTTATTTGGTATTAAATTACGATATTAAATTTTAAATCAGTTTTGCAAATTGAATTTTTAATTTGAATACAAGAAGGCTTCGAGGCTTTTTTCAAGGTCGATTTAATTTTGCATTACAACAAAGCGATTTTCTAAAAAGTCCTTCACGTTCGAACCATATCATTTCAGTCTTCTCTTCCTCACAAAAACGCGTGTAGGATGAAAAGGAAATATATTTCTCTGCAGTAATTACGGATTATACATATTCTATGTAATACTTCATCAATTTGCACGTGTCATTTTCCGCTTCCGTTTGCCGCCGGTAATTTAATGCCACCAATGAAATAGTACAAATCTGAACGACACGCATATGGCACAGAATCAGCCCATTGTCGCTCTCATTAATTATTACTATACGGGGGACGTATGTCGACGAGGGTGAGCGATTTATTGGTACAATGAACTAATTACTTTCTAGCGTACAATGGTAATTGTAACGCGCGCATTCCGGGTATATTAAGCGCGTCGCGCGCTTCCATTGTTACGTATCATAATGGATATTATGTCATGACGGCAAAATATCTCCGCTTTCCGAACGCGCTCTCTTTTCGCGCTCGGCGGATGATTTTATTCGTCTCGGAAGGGAATCCGTTTTTTAAAATTCCCTCTCCGGATTTTTTTCGTCCACACACACACACACACACAGCGAAAGCCACTTAAATCCTTCAGTGCTCAATTTGACCGTTCTCTTAAATCCCGTTCCTTCCGCACGCGTCGATACTTTCGGCGCGCTAACACACGCGGGAAAATACTTAGACGATGTTTCGCGATTGGTCAAACGCGCGGGGTTGCACACGCCATTAGCGATAATAATACATCGTCGTTTTAACGTATTGCGACGGGTAATGATCCTCCGTGCGTTACGCGTTTTCCGATTTTCATCTGTGCTCCGTGTGACTTGAAGTATTCCGTGTTTGTCTCTGGTGGCGTAAAAATTCACCGGATCGTAAAAATGATGTCCGGCCGAGACGACGCTAATTTTCCACGTAGCTGCGAAGACGTTCCCCGTCCGTCTGTACGCGGCAAAACATATACCCGCTCGGATGCGCCTTTGAAAGGAAGTCCTTAACGGCGGTAGGACAGCTCTTCGATCTCCTCTCTCTCGCATCTTTTTCCCGTTGTATGTTTCACCGACACGGTCATAAAGGGTCGTGCACGCGAATACGAGTGCCAGAATTGACTCTGTAACGAGCGGCTGTAATAACAAACGAGCTACGACGTAAGTCAAACAAATGGGTCTTTTACGAGTTTCAAGGAGATAGCGTCGTAAGGAGGGAAACGAAGAGGATAAACGGGAGAAAGAGGAGGAGGAGGGCCGATCGCAGAAGGAAAAAACCGAGTGTCGTTGCGACCCGAATATACGACGATCTCGGTTTATTAAAAAGATATTTCGTGCGAATTTTTTGCGCATCGCCGAGTCTCGATAGAACGTTCTTGTTATTCTTCAACTTTCGCCGTGGATCAGCTTCTCGTAAGTCTTGTGAGTGAAAAAAAAAACTTTGATTTTGAGTTACGTGTTGCGTTCCGAATTTCTGAAATGCCCGGTTGAGAGAACGCGTATGGTGGAAGAAAGGTCCCCTCGTATTGTTTTCAAAACTCATTAACTTCGAGATATCACCGAGAACCTTATTGTCCCTCGCAGTCATTTTTCGAATCGAAGAATTTCGCCCTCGTCCTTTCTCGGCAAGGCGACGAGCACAAACGGCGGCGTCCAGCAAGAGAATTCGCAGACAACAAGCGGGACAATAGCGCGGGGCGCAATGGCCCAGAGCGATTCCGCAATATGGCGCTGCGTGCTCGGCATCAGAAAGAAAACGCGCAGATCCTTTTTTTTTTTTTTGATATTCGCTTATTTTCCGACGACCCGCGCGTCGTTTTGTCACGCAAGGCTTTTCCAGATTTTTAATTAAAAATGCGGGAGAGCGGAACGGCGGAGGTGGGAGCACGTAAAAGGGAGAAGGGGCACGAAGGGAACGGATGATGGGTTACGTATAGGAGGGCTCTGAGCGGCGGATAAGCTTTGTGCGGCGGTGTATAAGCCCTCGGCTTGGCGCTGCCGCGCCGATATGCACACTTTGGCTTGCATGTTATTACGGGAACCGCGCGATTTTACGCCGGGAACGTGTATACGCTCGCGAATTAGAGCCGCGTTCCGGACGCCGCCGAAAATTCGCGCGATAAGCCGCGACGATAACGGCACCCCGCGCCGGATTTTACGGTAATCTAATCGTAACCGCTCTATCTTTCCGGCGCGGGGATTTCTGTGGGCTACACCGTCGTTTGGAATTTTTACGTCCGCGATTTTACGCTCTTTTCCGGGTTAGATATCGCTTTTCGAGACCGAACAAATATTACGCTAAAAGGGAATAACGCGACTACGTCCGTGCGCGAAGAAGCGCGCGCGTCGTATATTGCGCGATATTTCCCCGATGCCTTCGGGGAGTCTTACCGAAACGACGGACAGCGGCGAAGTCAAATCTGATTTTATTAAAAAGTTACTAGATCCCCTGTTATTAGTTGTCCCGAGGATTCGGATTTTATCTGTCGCGCAAAAGAGAAGAGAGAAAGAACCTCTGAGGTTCGCATACATGTACATCCCGAGCTCAAAGCCTCTTCCTCAAGTTATTGAATATACTTTTTCGTTGCCTCAAGTTAACGAACTCTATTACATTATCTCGAAAAAGTAACGAAATTTTTCATATAGTTTTTTCTTCTAAGATATCAAAATATTGAGAAAGCAATTTTATCTGGCGGCACAAAGAATGTAACGAACGCAAATATTTGAATTTTCGATATTCCGAAGGCTTACGTATTTTCGTCGCGCGAGATCTTTTCAATAAGAACGGTCACAGACAGTCTGCACACGCAACTTTTCCCCGAACGGGCAAGAAAATATGTAAAACGCGAAATGGGATTGACGCGGGGGCAGGAGACTCTGTGGGGGAGAGAGAGGTCGGGGCAGACGCGGAGTCTGCGGAAGGCGGAAAGTCACGTAAGGGCGTTATTAAAAACGTGCCAGTAGGGTGGTAGTTTTTAGAGGCAATATGCGGTTGTCTGCGTCGTAAGCAACGAGGCTTCTTCGTTCTTTTTAGAACGCGGAATCCTTTGGCGGCCAAGTTTCACAGATAAAGCACTTTCTCTCTCCCTGCGCGCGCGGTTCTTTTCCTCTCGCGCTTTTCCGTCGCGTCTCCCCGTGTGTAGCGCCCCCACGATTTTCCTTCCCGGTCACGGCAAACCTATTTCTCTCTCTCGCAACCACTCGACATTTAAGTCGTTAAAATTACATTAGAGAAAAACCGCGCGGCGCCCTTCAGCCTCGTATGTAACGGGCGTTCCGTAATTTAAGGATGAAGGTCTACGCTGAGGAAAGAGGGAATGAATCTGCACAGTCCCAATCGCGAATTACCAAAAACCCTAGATAGAATAATGAATGTTATTCCTCGCTCTCACTTGCTTCCTTCCGCTTTTGCGGCAAAGAGGTGAAGAGGGTGACACGGGCCATCTCGGCAACTCGCTTTCCGCTCGGAGGCTCCTTCGCACCGAGAACGACCGCTCCTCTCTCTCTTCTCTCTTTCTCTTCCACTCCAATTCGACCCCTCGGTCACCACCAACTCCCCTCACCCCAATCTCCAGCCACCACTCGGTTATTACTGGCTGGTCTCTCGGGAGGACGTTATTATCCGTGCGGCTACTTCGCGATGAGTTTCACCCGGAGGCTGATTGACGCGGCGCGAAAAACTTGGCGACTTTCTTCGGCACACAATCGCGTTATCTAATTATCCGTTCGAAATTATCCGTCGTTGTTTTCTCTCCCTAGTCGTCGATTCTTTCCGCACGTTTGAATCGACTCGTTCACAATTCAGAAGAGAAAGAGAAAGGAATGCAAAATAAATTATTCGCAAAAACCGCTCGAATTATTCCTCATTTGTCGGTCTCTTATGCGACTTTTCCCGGAGGGAATCGAGACTAATGCGCGGCAACATCGTTCTGAACTATATTTTTGAAAAGTGGGTGGGCTTTACGTTTGAAAAAAAAAAAAAATGGCGCGCACCTGCAGCCATCCGTTGCGATAAATATGGGACGGCGGGCGCGCGACGCGGCTCCGCAACTGACATTTGTTATCGAATGACAAGCTTCTCCCCGTCGACACATTTATCTTTCGGCGTAGCGTCGCGGTATGGAGTTCATTTGCCCGCGCACGTACCCGAATATGTACTATTACCGTGAACAAATTAACTCGCTCTCCGCCGTCCACGCTTCCGCCCGGCGAATCGCGCGCATGGGAGAGAGGCGCCCGGACCGCGCGGTCCTTCCGCGTTTGCGCGCGTTGATCAACGCGCGGGTATCAATCCTAAATCGAAACGAGCGAACCGTGCAGGACACCGCCGAATCGATTACGTCAAAAAAACGTCCTCTGAAATTTTTTCCCGGGTTCACGCTGCGTCGAGCTTATCTCTAGACCGAGTTTTTTTGCGTTCTCATCGCGATAATTTTCCCTTGAATATGCGCTAAAAAATGAAACTTATCAAGGTTATTAAAAACCAATCGTAAGAATATGAAAACTCTATCGATTTTGAATGTCATATTTGTCCACAGCGCGCGGAAAAAAACCAAAAATTATAAAAGCAAATTAGATCGGTAGTGACATGTTACAGTACCGACAGTATGACAACATCGCTCAGACCATATATTTCTAAGTCTAATGGTTTCGTCCACGCGAATGATGACGGTGTTTGCACGTCAGCGCGCGGGTCCAATTCGCCTCCTCTCTATCGGTTGATGTGGAGCCGTACAAAGCGGATGATAGATCGGGGCGAGCGGCAAACAAAAAGTCGCATCAACGAGGGGGCTCGTTCCTCCTCCGGCCGGTTGGGTAACGAACTATTCTCCGACGAGGCGGCGCGACACCATTTTTAGCCGGTGTTACGCGTCCCCGTTCGGAGGTATCGAATTAAATCTCACCCCCGGTTTTTTTCTTCGCAACTCGGTAACACGCAGCGCGAACGTTAATAGATCGCGCGGTGCGCTCCACGTGGACGCGCGCTTGCGCTTCTCGTCATACTGAGAGAGCGTCGAGAGAGAGATCCTCTTCTCTCCCTACCGCTATCGATTCCCGGGATCGATGTAACGAAACGAGACGGTAGCGCGCGCGGGAAACGAACAAAGGGCCGACGAGAGCGGCGCGGGCAAACAAAATTACGCGGATGGCTCGTCCCCGAAGCTTTCTCGTCGCACGCGAATTACTGCGACCGTCCGTTCCGGAGTAACGAACTGATCGCAAATCGAAACGCGCATCTCCGACAACCTCTATCTTCTCGCACACGCGAATTAACTCCGTCCAACCCGAGCTCGCTATACTTCGTGCAAAGCGCACATCGAGACGTAAAATTATGAGCCGTTTCTCTGCTGTGTCGCTGCTCGTTGTAATCGGTTCAAAATTATTTTCATTCCAATGTCCGGACATTAAAGAAATAATTATTGGACGCGTAATTTAATTAATCGTAAATTTTTTTATCAATTTAAATATTTTTAAATCCCAATTTTATTTAATAAATATTTCGTTAATAATTGTTCATTACAATTATTGAAACATTTATATCATCGAAGAGTTGCAATTGGTGCGCGATTGTTTGTTATCGTCGCCGATCGAAAGATTTGCTCGGAAAGTTTTCAAAGTACCGGAAAATCACTAAAGATTTTTTCGCTCGCGCGCGTCTGGTTTTCTCCCTCTGGGGCGAATGATTGCGCGAGTGAAAAAGACGGCGCTTCATTCAGAGAGCGACGAGCGTGCGTCAAATTTGAGTCCGATGAAACGGGAGAGAGAAAGAGAAAGAGTAGGCGGCGCAGCGGCGGAATATCAACAGATGGTGTTTTAATCGCAGTACCCTTTGCTCCCGAAAGAACGCGGGAAGCGGAGTGGGATCGCGGGAGAAAGAGAAAACAGTCGGCATGGAGAACAGCCGTGCGCGGGAAGCGTTGGAGGACGAGTCGAACACGAAGCGGTGAACACACGAGCAACGGGGAGAGGACGAAAGGGAGTGGCAGGAGGCATTGCCAGAGCGACTGGATAGTAAATGATTGTCGATTAAAGTACCCCCCCTCGACTCTTCCCCCTCCGACCAGAACCGCGACGGACCCAACGGCTCGATTGACAAATGGTTCGCGAAATCTGCATTCGTTGCGAAGTATTCGCTTGCCAATTTCGCTCGAGAATTCGTGCCCGGTCATTTGTTCGCTGCTCGTTCTACCGTGAACTCCATGGAAGAAAATGAAAACAAGAGAGAAAGAGAGAAATAAATAAACACAGAAGAAACGCGAACGCAGCGCCTGTTTCGTTTGTCCATCTGGATCGCGATCTTTATCGACTTTGTATCGGCGATTCGCCGCGATAGGCACGCTCTCAATTATGAATAAAAACAAAAAACAAAAAAAAAAGCGGACGATTGTTGAGAATAAGTCCGAACTCCGGTACTTTCGCGCCGACACTTCCGATATCGATTCGATAAACTGCTAATTAACGGAATAAAAGCGCGCGCGAGTCCACAGCCCCGCGGTCTATTCAATGTTTTCAATGATATTCCATTTTTCCGGTCGGACATTAAAAGATTCCAACGAATGCCGGACTCGAATAAATTTCGCATATAACGCGCCAAACTTTAATTCGTAAAAAAACATTAAAAACTGGAATTTATAAAAACTAGCACCACACAGGCGCGCGCTACGCGCACGTTATTAATATTTTTATTTTAACGTGTTGTATCAGTGAACACAACCTGTCACCGCGATGAAAGGTAGTATATATGTCTTACAAACTATATAATACACATGATGTACATATGAGAGATGTCAGAAATAACGCATGAAAATCAAACTCAAAATATAAAAGAAAAAAGGGAGAATGGAGAAACAACACGTGACTAAAGTCAGTGACCTCGCCGCGGTCACGCGACCGAGGTCAATGACCCCCAAGGTCGCGCAGCCGGGTCAGTGACCCCCCCCCCACCACGGTCGCACGGCCGAGGTCAGTGATCTTACGGTAGTATGTACATAATATATATAATATACAATATAAAGTATAATATACTTTATATTGTATACTATATATAATAAATTATATGTATAATATATATTATTTAATGTTATATATAATATAAATTACAATCACGTTACTTTAAATAGTTACGTGTTGTTTTTCTACTCTTTTCTGTCAAGTGTGACTTTACTTTAGTCACGTTTTTAATTTTCTCCACGTATACGACGAACTGTCAAAATCGCTTTTCTGTCATTATTTACTCTCTCGATCTTACCGATTCGATTCGACTCGACTCGACTCGATCAACCAACTAATCGGCAACGCGGAAAGGAGATAACAATAGATGCGATACATTCGATATCAAAACGCGCACTTCGCGGTACATATGGATTTTTTATATAGGAGGAGGAAAATTAGAGAAAGACGTGTTTGAAAGTTTATAACTGCGTAAAAACACGACTTTTCTTTAGAGAAGCGTCCGTTAAATCAAAAATCGAGATAAAGCTGATCTTTCTAACTTTTGGTATCAGCGGGTTTGCGATTGTAAAGTTGCGAAACGACTAGTTGTTTATGACGAACCGAAGTAAAAGCAGATTCGCGGGCGATAAGTGCCTGATCGAATGAAAGGCGATCAAGCTCTCTCTCTCTCTCTCTCTTTCTCTTAAAAGCGTTTGGCTGAAGTATTTTCCGCACGACACGCCTCGGCGGCCAAAATATTCGCGGCACGTTTCGAATCGTCCGAAGTATCCGAGCCGTCCGAGCGCACGAGTTGAACTCAGGGGCCCGGCTTCTTCGTGCGTGCAGCGATCGTTTGATCGTGCACAATTGACAAGGAATTAAGAGAGCAAAGTCGAGGTCGAAGATCGAGACCCTTCGATCTGAGACTTGATTGTTCGACGAGAGAAATACGGGGGCGCGTCGCGTCGCTCTGCCAAATGATTCGACAGATTCGCACGATTTTTTTTTCTGTCTACTACGATTCTCTCGTATCTCTTCGATACGTCCCACGTAAAATGCGCCGCAACGTTTCACGGGAGGGAAAGAGTAATTTTTTTTTTTTTTTTTTTGAAATAGTTCTTTAATGTTGTTTTCGCGGATTGATATTTTAATAAACGTTATATTGCGAACGAATATACATTGAAAGTAAAATCAGACGCGGTCGGAATCAAATGTCAGAATAGAAATTGATATATTGAGTCTCTTTTATCTGGAATATCATGTCGCCACACACTGAAATATTAAATATGTAAATTCTGAATATTGGAATATTGATTGTTGAAATAAAATATTCTGAAATGTCCTCTCTCTCCCTTTCTGCCGTTCTTTCATGCGCGCGACAATTCTATTAGAAGAAAATTATAACGCGAAAAACTCTCGCAACATTTTACATTTTTAAGGATTCATTACGTGTCGATTATAAAAGTGTAAATGAAATAATGTTTCCAGCGCCATGTGGTGAGAAGTTAATTTGTAGCGGATACAATTAAACCGCGCGCGAAACACCGGCCGATTTCATTAAAGCGACGAGTGTTGTAAGACGGAAATAAAGGTCCCTTTTTATTCGAGGCGATATAAAACGAGACTTTTCACCGTTGAATTATCCCCCCGTGCTCCTGAAAAATTAACTTAAGATCTTACCGTCGTCGTTGTCGTCGTCGTGCGCCGAGGGTGGCACCTCGGCGTAGCAAATGAGAACGGGTGCAACGTTACAATGGCGCGGCTCGAACGGGGAGAAAAAGAACAGAAGGAAATGCGTAAGGGGGCGGGATCGGGGCGGGGAGGGTCCAATTTACATTTAATCTACAAACATTCTTACGCGCTCCTTGTCTCGTTACTTTCTATTAACGTGGAAACTGCCGGGCATTGGAATAATAATACGCTTGTTCCGCGTTGCCTGTATGTGGCGCGGCGATCGATAACGTGGCGTGATCGCGACGATCCGTAGCGCACAATACACAGCGTCTTTCCGACGGGGAAAAAAGAAAACAAACAAAAAAAAAAAAAAATAAAAAAAAAATCAGGACGAAGCCGGAAAAAAAAGGAAACGACGGCGTCTGCGTTCGCGAAACTTGCTACGCGAAATTTCCGCGTTGGATTTCTCCGGCTAATATCCGACGTTCATGCTCGGCAAGCGCATGCACGGACCGCGGCACAGACCGATAGCCGCGCGGAGAGACGAGATCGGGGGCTATTCAGAGGCCCCCCTTTCCCCCTCAGATTTCCAATCAGGAGTATTAAAGCTCACTTCGCTTATTCCGCGCGCGTCTCGAGCCGTCTCTCTCGTATATACACCGCGATATTCATTACCAAATATTTGAGTTTAAAATGTGGGAGGATGCGCACATCTGCTGTGTTCCCGATTTCGTAATCTGCGCGATCGATCGCCGCGCGATGGATAAAACGTCCGCCGTTTTTCGTTGTGATACTTTTGCGCCGATGGGAGGAGGGAAAGAGGGAAGGATCCATTGTCGCGCCGATGCGGATCGATGCGCGTCGGTGCCCGACGGGCGCGCACGTTTATATCGGGGAGGGGGCGAGGAGGAGGATGAATCTGCAATTCCATTTATAAATCGGTGTATGGAAATGAGAAGAGGTAAAATCATGGGCTGAATTAGAATTTTAATTAGCCGCCTCGTCTGCGACGTCTTCTATTAATTTCGCGGTGTTTTCGCGTTAACATTTGTGATACATTTCAATTAGCATCACATCAGCGCGACACGATTACGGTTGAAAAATAAAACCGCGTTGTATCGCGAAAAAGCCGCGAACATTCCTATGCCGCATTTGTATTGCGTAAATTCACGTTGCGTGTGCGAAACAAAATGTAAAGTATTTTTAACATGCTGATTTCACACAGTGTGTGAAATCTCTTTCTCTATCTTTAACAAAAAAATTCAACGCTAGAAAAAGAAAAGGAAACAATCGAAGCGTTGTTATGGCAACGTCGGTAGAGTATAATAAAAGGAATAGATTTATCGATTCACAAATAATGGCGAGCATATTTGCGATTCCGCACGAAACTGTGTCGCGAGCTTCGATTCTTTCTCGTACAAACTTTAACCACCGCGCGATCATGATGAATTCAAATCCTCGTCAATTCCGGCCGTTATTGGTTTTGTAAATCAGCGCTTAACTCTTTCTCTCTTTCTCTTTCTTGTAATCGAGCTGTGCTCGCATGACAGCTCGGTAATAAACAAAAACGAGGTCGACGGAGGAGGAGGAGGAGAGGAGAGAAAACGCGACGCTTGCGACCCTTTGCGAGAGCGTCGAGGTGATAAATCCCGCGGAAGGGACGGCGGTGGCGGCGGTTCTCTCTCGCTTCTTTCGAGTTTTAACTCCGGCAACTTTCTTATTTATGTGTGGCACGAGCACGAATGGATTTTGCCCGTTAAAGTTCCCGCCCGTCGACGCGATTCGAAAACCCCGCGCGCCAAAGTAGACTCGACGGGTCGCTCCCGGAAAGATGGTCTCCGTCGGCGATTTGAATAAAAAGAATGCCCGCTTCTCGAGGAAAGTTCTTTAACGGTAATTACGTTTGCACGCGCCTTCGAGAATGTGGGTCGAGCGTAATTTGGGAGTTTTCTTGTCGGAGCTCATTTGGCGGCGAAGACGCGCCGCTGATTTTACATATCTACCGATGGTGCGCGAATGGTCGAATATTAGCGACAACTAATTATTGGTGAATAGTTTATAAATAATATTTTATTAATTTTCATTAAGTGTTTACATATCTAAAACAATTTTTTCTTACGTCCGTTAAAAGAGAGACATTTACGGATCTAGATTTTGATCGGGTTGAGAAAATCTGCGAGTCAGCTCCGTAATTATTTCGGACACATTCGGTTATCCCCGCGTAGTCGCATAATATACACACCACGGAGGGAAGGACCCTATTCACGCGGGGCGTTACGCCGTTATCGCAGATTGCATAAATCCTGCACACGCACGCCGATTCGTCTACATCCTTTACCACGCTCGGCTGGCCGCGTTACTTATAGACTCTCCGCGTCTATATATACATACATATATATTATATATATGTGTGTGCGTGCGTATGTATTCAGAGTCCCTTAGATCCTCGTCTCTTTCTTTGTTTCAGGTAGGTGAGCAGCGCGAATCTATCTCTATCTCTCTCGTCGGAGAGCCGTCTTGGTCGAGGCAGTACCGGTTATTTATGTGACGCGCCCGAGACGGTATGACGTCGACGACAAAATATTGCCGAATGCTTCCTCTCTTTTCTCGGCGACGTTCCACAGCCCTAGGTTTGACAGATACGAGTGCAAGTCGTCGTCGTCGTCGTCGTCGTCGTTGTGTTACGCGCTTATCGAGTTTCGAACGCGCGCGCTTGAAAGGGAGAGAGACAGAGACACGCGTAATCGCGTGCATTCGCGATATTACGCGCACCGCGTCGAAATCCTTTCTACGCGCTCGAATGGATGCGCGTAACGCGATTTTACGTATGCTTGCCGCAAAAATCATTTTTCAGAGCGAATTTCGACAAAAAATTCTTTCGGATAAAAAATTAACGAAATAGATTTTAATTCTGAGTTCTGTAATTTTCTCTCTTCTGTAATTTTCCTACTTAAGTCGGAAAAAATTACGTCTCACGAGATAATTTTCTCTCGCCGGAGAGACGCGAGATATCGCATGTTGCTTTAAATATTCGTCAGATTACGGACGAGGTTGTCGAGTTCGCAGATTAAACCTGGAGCGCGCGCTAATCCGTAATATCGCCTCGGACTCGAAACACGGCAGCGTTTTCGGATCAGCGTTCAAACAGCGTAAACAAATTATTACACGGAGACACATTCTCACTTTCGTCGCACATTTTGCGCTCATTTTACGATCATGCGTTTTTCTCGAGATTTTCGCGCGAATAATCGATTTGGTCGAAGAAATGTTGCTCTTAAAAATGTACTCGTGGAAAAATATCCGGTATTTTTGCGCTAAAACTACGTGGGAGGTACGCGCTTCTTTTTGCGAGTGTATGTGTGTATTCAGTTATGCGGACGTGTGCGCGCGAGCGACAGATGAGCGCGTCGCGACGAGAGAAAGAACAGCAAGAGAATAGAAAGGCTGGCGCTATTGCATGCTGAATTATTGAACAGTGCACTCTGGCTTTACCCTCCTCCGTGTATATTCCGGACACCTACGGTCCCGCGCGCGTATTATTGTCTCGCGAAGTAGACTACCAGCTTCTCCCCGGGCTTAAGGCGAGGTCTGCGATCGCGCGCGGTGTTTCACATGTCCAGATATAAATTATTTCCCGGATTTCATGACAGAGAACCCCCCGTGCGCGTTCTCCCGTTTGGATTTGTATAATGGAATTTTGTTGGATGTATGTCGCGCGCGCCTTCTCTCTCTTTTCGACGAAGATATTAAAGACGACGCGTAACGCGACTTCGTATGGCGACTAAACGCGCGCGTAAGGAAAAGTTCAAACTTGTAAAATATATATTTTTTGTGACAATTGAATCAAGTTTCACAAATTCACATTGTGATTAGAAACACTCGTTCAAAAAACTCAATCAATGCTCTTTTGTTTGTTTTTTTTTTCGATGTGACACGAGTAAACCAGAGATACGTGTGTACCGAGCAACCCTTGTACTTTATCACACTGTGTCCTAAAACCCAGAAATCGGTCGCTTCGCGAAGGTTCGAACATCTCGGAACGCGCTGCCAGGTAACTCTTCGTAAACCCTTAAGATCCACCGGTGTCATTACTCAGAGCACCGCATGCGAAAGTGTGCAGAGAGAGAGAGAGAGAGGGAGGTAATTCGGGTTACATGGTCGGATGTAATGGGCGGTCTGACCGGGTTCTGCCGGTAGCTGGGAGTATGTCGGCGGTCTCGGAGAGGTCTCGGGGGTGGTCGCGATGCAGGAAAATGCTCGTAGCGCGTGCGAGAGAGGGTGGGAGGCGAACGATAGCGCAAGGGAGCAGGAGGGGGGCTGAAATGTATGGGCTTCGGTTTGGACGCCGCCGGGATTCCTACGGGCCCGTAGGAACTTGCTGCTTGCTCATAAAATGCAAACGGGCGGCAAGTTTAAGTTTAGACAGCCCTCCGTTCCGCTCCTTTCCTCCCCGTCGCTTTCGCTCTCCGTTCGTGTACGGGGAGCAGCCTGAGGCTGCCCTAGTCAGCCGCCGTAACCAACCGCGGTCCGACAATAATGAAATCCATAAATCCGTAAGAGAACACGCGGAACACCCTGGCGCCTTTCGCGTCCAGAGACCCTTTCTCTCTCTCTCTCACACTTCCATCTCTTTGTCTTGCTCTCTCGTCTCTTTCTTCCCGCACCATCTCTCTCGGGTAACGTCTCTCCACGTGCTGCGCCTCTACCTTTCCCGCGAGCTTTCGTCTTCGCGACCCTCGACCTCGGGTCTTATTGCGGGGGTGGAAAACGTCTTTACGACTCGCCGCGAATGCCGCGGAACCGGGTTACGTATATACATCTCTCGAGGGGATTCGGCACCCGAATAAGTTAAGGTTACCTGAGATGTGCTTAGACCAGGGTACTTCGCGGAGGGAAGTTTCTCTCGCAACAAAAAGGTTTCTACAGAGGAACTCCCAATTCTTGAGAAAATTAATTATTACTGAATCTCGCGAATATCCGAGCTAAAGTTAAACCAATTATTTTCCCGCGAAAGTTTTAAAGTTGCCTTTGCCCCGCGCGCACTACATAGAGATAATTTTGCTTACACAAAGTTTCTTTGCTCCTTACGCGCGCAATTTTACGAATTACAATTAATAAGAGCATGTTTTATTTGGAACATTTTCCGTTGATTTTCCGTGTACGCTTTTAAAAACAACAAACGGAATCGCGCAATGTTGTTATTCACGTCGGAATAAAGTTACACCTGGTGGCGCAATCCAGATTCCATCTTACGGCGCCGGTGCGTCGCAAGAACGGCCGGTGATCGGGATGAAATATCGATTGTCACGCGGTTTCGCGGCCGGTTCTCTCTCTCTCTCTCTCTCGGCAACGTCGAACGTGCCTCTGATTGATTCGATGCCGCTCCGCGGTAAGGAACCGGCGGCACTCGGTAACCGAGGAGGGAGCATTGTTATGCTAACGGAATCTCGATGACTTCCTATCGATCGCGGCGACGACGATACGAGAAAGCCCTCGAGTCTCTCTCTCTCTCTCTCTCTCTCTCTCTCGCGTCGGATTTTTCCATTTCGTAGGTTTCATTTGTAACCCGCTCTGTAAAGGCCGCAACCGCTATTTTCTCGACGTGTGCTGTATTATTCCGCAAGATGGTTCTTTGCCCCCCTCCGTATTCGCGACTCGCTCCGGAGCCGACGTTAAGACGCTTTAGAAACGGACTAGATGGATCTACTTGAAACAGACTCGTTGATCGAATATAAATATCACTCGCACAAAGCCCGGGGAGACGTCGTGCGCGCATTGTTGCGGGCGGTTGTGAAAAACGTTGGGACACAGAAACACCGAAAAGGATGGATGTTATGGATTGTTGGTTGCGAGAGTTTATTTTCTCGTCTCAGACATTGTGGTTATAGAAATTTTAACACATACATACATATAAAATATAATAAGTATGATAAAATATATAATGGATTTTTTAAATTTTTATAGGAAGGTAAATTGGGTGTTTTATATATGTAAAAGAGGAGCTTGCAAATTAAGCATCTCAGATGAATTTTCGATATAAATTTAATTCGAATTTTCACGTGTTAATTTAACACGTTTAAAATATATTTGCATTCAGCATATAAGCTCATATTGATCTTAAATCTAAATTTAAATGTGTAGTATGTTATATAATTTTTAGTATAACACAATATAATACATTATACTGTATTAATATTTTTAATATATTTCTATGACGCTTATATAATTTATCTTGTCACATTTGTTTTATCAACTCGATCCGAAATTTGATTTATCGCAAAATTGCAACGTCGACAAAAGACTACGACGTCGTCAGTTTGTCGTACAGAAAGTTTATGAAAGAGTTCACGAATTTCATTTGTCGCTTTGACAATGTGTCTTCAAATTTGAATTCCGATAGCTTATTATCTCGTCAAACGTTAGTAAAGTCTTTGACAAGCCTCTTTTATCTTTGTTTCGCCTTTAAAACTTATCTTACAGCCGAGATCTTAGCAACACACACATACACACAAACATTCTCTCTCACCACCAATAAAGTTTTCTTTCCACTAGATCAAATTACAGTTTTCACGCGCGTCAATCTCTCGCGTGTCTTGCTCCGACTCCGAAGAGAACTTTTCTCTTCCTATCTGTTTTTGATTAAGTCGCGCAAGATTAAAACGTTTAAATACTATAATACTTTAATAATAGAGTTAAAATAAAAGCATTTAAATATAACTTGTCAATATGCTCGCGGTCAGATCGTCCGCGTGTTGTACTTCTTGCAAGACGTCCGTCCGATCGACGTTCGTGTATCTATCGAACAAAACAGCTGTTGTGCTTCATAAGGCGCGGCGAACATGATCACTTTGGCTCTAACAAGGGTGTATCAAATGCGCGAGCCCGCGAGCTACCACGTTGCTCTTGGAAACTCGCGTCTCCTCTGACGTTTCACAATGCGCCAACTATACGCCTTCGCCCAAAATATTCATAACGCTTAAACACTCCCGAGGCTTGCGTCATTCAGCATGTTACCGTCCTCGTGACACGAGCGCTCGCCTTGCCAAGAGGATTACCTCGCTCATCGCGCTCAACTCGCTCGTCTCGGTTGCGCTTCAACGCACCGAGTGACGTCAGCAATTCGCTGAATTTTGCGAATATTATTCCTCGCTGATGTTTTACTGTTACGTGCTGAAAGGCAACGGGAATACACAACCGGCGAAATACATCGCGGTAGATCCGTGCGCGCCGCGAGTAACATTGCGCGTGTGATTTCACTATCGAAATTTTACAACCCCTCCGAACGGATCAAACATCCTCCCGATTCGGAAAAATCGATTTTCAACAAACACATTTCCTCTGTTGAACGAGTTGTTCGGTAGTACGAAGTTCAACGCTCGTAATTACGCGTCTGTATTTGTTCATAGTTCGGTTTTTGTACAAATATTTTTTTTTACAGCGGATTTCGCGCAACTACGAGAAAAGCCATCAAAAACTATTAGTTTTGCAAACACCGTGCGTTTAACCGAAATGAAAATTGCAATCTGAATGTTCGCCTTCATTATGGCCATTGTTCTTTCATATCGCGATATTTTTTCTCTGTTCTGTATTTCTGTTGATTCTATCACCGTAACTTGTTGCGTTTCGACGAAAGAGGAACATATAATTTGTTTTTATTTGCCAATTTTGCGCGTGCGAACTGTCCTTTTGATGTGTAAACGCGCGTCTTTTAACCTAACCTACACACACGGAGCGCACACACGCGGAATTTTCACAGACGCCATCGACGTGGGATACACGCGTTACCATCCTTCTTCCGCGAGATAGACGAAAACGGACCCTCGTAACTTTCGAAATTTCGGCAAAGTTTCTTCGCGCTTCGCGGAGCTTCTCGCCGTTGTTCGTCTCCGCAAGCTTCTCGCACTTGCCGTTCGTTTCCGCGAACGAAACGTGCCACGGAGCAGTAATTTGTTACAAAACGGGGGTAAGCGTCGTTGTGTGTAATACGCCATACACATACACACACACGTCGCTATTCTGACGTAACGTCGGTTCGTACAAAATGCTCTTGTTCTTTTATTTAAATTTTTATGATTCTACTTTAAGGAGCTATCTCTTGAAATAAAATTATTCTGCTATCTCTTGAAATAAAATTACGAGTAAAATTGAAACCAAGATTTTTTTTTGTCCAAAATAATTTCGTGGAGCAACGTTTTCTCTCGCGGAAAAATATTTTGCGAAATTTTGCTTACGGCTTAATAAAAATCAGCACCGCGCGATATTTGCAGTGAAAAAATCCAAAAATCGTTCCGTTCTATGAAAGAAAATTCTAGGACATATCCTCGCGTACATATATACCGGAAAAGATAGATGAGAAGACGCGGGGAGAATAGAATGTATATTTCAGAACAAATACAATTTGAATGAATTAGCAGTAAACTGGAAATGGGCAATCTGAGGGTTACCTGGACTTAGGAGAGGAAAGGAAGGGTTACAGATCTCGTCTCTGCTGTCTCTTCTGGTGATGTCTTCCCTCTTCCCTTTGCTGCTTTCCTCCCTTTATCCTTGCTCCTTCACTTTCACTCCGGTCCGCCTTTCCTTCCGCCGTCGTTTGCGCTTCCTCTTATCAGATACGTTACGTTGTTTCCTTCTCTTTTCGCCGTCCGCTAATCCTCCTCTCTCGTCTTCATCTTTCCGCGCGCAACAACGTCGATCTAAACGATATTTTCGGGGAGAAATTCCACGGCAACAGAGAGATTTCTCTACTTTGTTTCCTACAGGCGGCGTCTCGTCTCTTTGTTCGCGCGAGCACATTGAGAGAGAGTTGTCCGCCTTTCTTCTTTTACGGGGTTCTTCGTAAACAACCGCGATATGCTCCGTGGAACATCGTCGATAGCTACTTTGCGCGCGTGCTTTCGCCTCTTCGCCGAGTCGCTCTCTTATTCACAATCTTGGAAAGCTGTTGGCTAGCGATGCATATTGATTAAGTTCCGCGCCGTGTTCTCGCAGATCGTGTACTCACAGCGCCGAAGGCCAATTCTGCAACAGTTATTCAAGAAAATTAAAATCGTCTTCGTTCCTCTTCAATTCTAATGACCGATTCGCGGTCGAGAATATTGCAAACGACGTCGATTTATTATTACGATGTGTCGTCGTTACATTATATCTCGCGTCATTCGATAATTGCAATCGCGCGTAAACATCAATCGTTTCGCGTTTCATTTGCGGGCAATATCGCGGCGAAGCATGACTGCGGGTAACAACTCCCGCGAAGTGAGTATATCTTCCGCGAAACAGCCGCGCGCGCGCGCGCGCGCGATACGGCGTATAAACTCTGGTCGACATTTTTCTCTTGCTCCGCGAAGTACACACCAAGGTGTCGTACGTCACGCGGCTACCTTGTCGGATAGCAACCCGCAACTAGATACGAAAATGTGCATCGATACGTTCGCGTTACAAGCTCCGCTCTCGAGTGGAACATATTGCGCTGCCGTATTGCCGCGGGAAAAATGACAAAACAAATACGACATAATATTGCGCAAAGATAAATATATACATTGTTCATATATATGTTACTTTACCTCGTTTCGCCTCGGATAGACGCTCGTTCGGATGCACTTCCCGCGTGAAAACGTCGCTCGACTCCATTTCGCGACGCGAGAAGCCCGTCGGAACGTTTTGCTCTCGCTTCACCTTCTCTTCGCTGCGTCTTCTCAATCAACTTCGCGCGAGATTCCGCGAGATAATTGCCGCGATTGAATCAAACGAACTGAGTTCTCTTTGTTGTACACTCGCGACACCGGTTCGCGCGCGATAGCGATCGTACGTCGCGAAAAAACACGACGTTTCGACGAGCGTCCGACGGCCGTCGGGCGCTGAGTCCGACGGCCGCCGAGTTCAAAACAAACACTTCGAATATTCTCTCGAGATGCGCTTGCTCGCTCGCGTCTGATCGCGAAATTTCGGCTTGCGGTTACGATCGCGCGGATGTAATGCGGAACGCGTCCGAAATTCGGCGAATGCGGTGCCGCTACTAATTTCTTCGAACGAACGCCATGTTTGGAAGACTGGCAACGATCAACTTTGCGCGAGCGAGTTGATCCGCGACTCACAGGCGACAAAATAATCGCTTGGTACTAGCCGCGATTGACTCGAACAAACGCGCTTTTCGTCACTGAACACTCGCGACACTGATTTGCACAGAAAAACGATCATTTTTCGCAAAGAAATACGCGAAAAGTGCGAGACGTCTCAACGAACGACCGACGCGTACGCGAACCTTGCGCGAACTAACGAAGTCAAAACAAACACTCCCGATACTCGCGCCCTCCCGCGCCAAACCAAAGTCAAACGCCGTAAGTATTCCGTTTGTTATTCGGTCTTGATAATTTCAACAAATTTGCACAACAAGAACGGACGATACTCTTCGTGTTTCTCGCGTGTTTTTTTCACGACGAGCGATAGCTTTCGTGCGCAAATCAGTATCGTGAGTGTACAACAGAGAAAAAAATCAAGTGTTTAACGCATCTCGGAGGCAATTGCGGCTCTCAACGAGCGATTATTTCGTCGACGAAATTGTGCGGATTCTCGCGATCTACGCGGCGCGAAGTTTGCCGCGTTAGAGTCTCAAACATGGCGTTCGGCGAGGAATGCGCCGCCGGCGTTCCGTGTAATGACGCCGAATTATCTCGTATGTTAGACGTGTTTTCGCGTGTCGAGTTGCGATCGCGATTGCGAGCCGATCAAACGCGAGTGAGCTTTGAGAAGGTGCGAGGATACGTCGACGATGATGCGGCAGGATTCGATGACGAACAACAGCGACGCGTCGGCGAGTCAGTTCGAACAGATATTCTCTGACGTAAACTCTCGGGAAAAATTGACAGCCAGAGGGTTTTGTGGTCTTGGAGAGAACAAAAGAAAGACGGTGACAGCGAACAAGTGACAGAGTGAGTGACAAAAAGTGAGTAAGTGAGAGAAATATAAATAGATAAAAAGAGAAATAGAGATGGATAAAAGAGAAAAACAGGCAGTTAGAAAGAGAGAGATGAACAGATAGATAGATAGATAGATAGAGAAATATATGTAGGAAATACATTTTTGCTGAAGCGCAATACGTTTCCCGTTAATCTTATAACACCGCGGACGTCCTTGCATTATTCCCGAGCGGAGATTCGTAACGCTTACGCCATGAATAATGTACTGGTTTCCCGGGCACAATCCCGCCGCCACATACTTTCAGTTGAGCCGACAGTTCGGAGTAGTTTTCAAATAGTTCCGGCGGACGTAAAGTCCGTACTCCTCCGGCTCGATCTTTGCATTATCCCCCTTTTCACCCTTCTCCCGCGCTTTCCGCGAGCGTTATCGTCCGGAGTAACGCGCGGCAATCTCGCGTAATAAATCGGCGAAACGTGTAACGAAAATCTGACGCGACGGGTGGCAGCGGCAACGATGGCGACGGTGGCGGCGGTCGACCGCGCTCGGCTCGGAAAGCATATTCATGAATTTTACATTTAAGCCGGTAATGTGATTTAACGGTTGATGCGCCCGCGGGAGCAAGCGCGACCGGGAATATGACGTTTACACCGCGGCGAAATGCAACGAGCGATCGCGAGAAAGAGAGAGAGAGAGAGTATATATGATCGCCGCGCGCGGTATTATCGCTTTTTAGAAATCTCGATAATTGCGCGCGTAACAGCCCGTGCGCGAGCGCGGGAGAATGTAGTACGGCCACGGCGTAATCGCGGCAATCGTTACGTCGATGGTGCGTTTTATTATCGCGATTAATATCGGCAGTGTCATCGGGCGGGCGCGAATGCAATACGTCTCTGCGACGCGTCCCTCCTCCTCTTCTCCCTCGCTTCCGCTTCCGCTTCCGTCACCTCCGGTTGTCTCTCTTGCGCGTGCAACCGCGCGGAACGCAACCGATATCTGCAGTGTGACGGCATTGACCTCTTTTGGTGGTGCATAAACCGTTAACGGTCGTATCGGACGATAATTACGCCTGCCATTGTGATATGTCATAAATTTCCCGTGAAATTTGCCGTTTGCGCGAACCTTATCTCATCGCGCTTGCACATCTCGTCGCACGGCGCGCGCACACTCGCTGTTTACACCACGCGACCAGCCTCGGGGAATAATTAGAACGCGCTGTGAATGAAACAGTATGGAAAATGGAGATTTCAAAACGGGTACGTATCGCGATCGCGCGTTACATATCGAGTTCTCTGCGCGCACAGTTAGATCGTTAATAAAATATCTATTACGTCTCCAAACTGCCGTTATTCCGTTTCCACTCGATTTATTCATCAACATGTCAATCAACAACGTTGTTACATGGATCTCGTGAGCACTGCGCAATCTGCGCAAAATCTGAACAAAAATTTAACTAATTCAGAGAAACTCGCTTAGAGTAAAATTACGGAACGATAATAATTTTTTAAAGGAAATACTGATGTTTCGAGAAACCTGTAGATAACACCGTAGATTAATGTATCTTCAATTAAATTTATTTATTTATCAAGTTAACTTGAAGTTTACTCGTTGTGGATGGATATTCTCTGTTTGTTTTGAAATTGTAAATTTAACGATTCGTAACTCTCAAAACACTCTTTCCTGTACGATAATTAATAACCTAATATAAATGTCTGTGATTCGTGAAATGATGTGATCATTCGTCTGTGTGTGTGTGTGTGTCTTCGTAATTTCTGCATCATGGTTGCGCACTCCGCACGCCGGCGCACCCTTCCGTTCCACCCACGCGTCGAAGTCATCGCATTCGAGCTTCGGTATGCCGGTATTTTCCGTGACACTGTCCACGAATCGATACGGAATGTAGGCTTCATGAACGACGATTTCGCGTAGGTGGACATGCGGGGGACATATATATTATCCGGCAACACGTGAACAATTCGCTCATCATCGCTTAAGAGATCCGACGTATCTGTTCGGTGTAATTAAAACACATTTTTCTATATCAATGAAAAAAAAAACAATCGTAACATTCAGTTGAGTCTTCGAACAGAAAAACGTTTGTCAGCTTCGCGCGCAACATCATTCTTCCGTGTATAAATTTCTAAACTTGTATAAATATACGCGTATTTTTTTCCTCTGTCAGCTGCGTTTTACGGTCTTCATTACTTCTTTCGCTGAAATTAATGCCACCGACGGTGTAGTTTTACAAACTATTTCCGGCTGTTTCCTTCGTTTCAGTTTCTTTAGGAGATGATATTCGCCGACGTCCGTTACCGAGATAGTGGTATGGTAATTTAATAACTAACTTTACTTCGTAATGAAGAAAGAGAACGGAGGAATATTTCAAAACTGATGTAAAAGTCGAATTTTGAGTTGTGCGAGATCAAGAAACGAACTGGTTTCGAGCCAACTAGCGAATTTGTTTTGTACAAAGTTGCATATTGTTTTCCGAACAAATGGCTGGATGAGTATATACGCCGGGGGACCTCATTGAGGTCATCGCCTGTCTCGAATACGCCGGAGGGGAGTATATTTCCCGCTTGTATCTTCCGTCGCGAACAATACGTATCCGAAGCCGAGATACTTTAGGCGGAGTTATTTATAATATAGCGCGCCGCTATTATTTCGTTCGTCCGTAGAACATCCCGCGCGTATAATCGAGTCGGCAATATCTCCGAGAGATCTAACCCCGCTGTTAGCCCCGGATATGGGCCGAGGGGATGCATCAGCGTGTCCGTACGAAAAGCACGGAGTGCTTTATGTTATTAGCTCTAACGCGGCGAGGAAATTATACTGGAAGAGAGCGAATTAAGGTAGAAGCAGTGCTACATGGTTCCCAGAAAAAGGATCTAACGGCATGACGAGCGGGGAGAGGAGGAAGAGGGCAAGGAGAAAAATACGTCTTGCCTCGACCACGCGATGTATAGCGTTATATCCATTAAGCTACGTGGTGTCTCGAAACATGACTTCTTCAAATACTCGAATTTTTCTCCTTCTCTCTCTCTCTCTCTCTCTGTAAGAGAGAATTTAAATAAAAAACGTTATCTTTTAGACCACTATAAATATAACAAGATGAAATTAAATTCCTTTGTGAAATTAGAACATCGAATTAATATTTTATCACCGCGTTGAATTTTGCTTAAATTTGTTTTAACTTGATTTAAATAGAAAATACATTATCTTTTAAAATTACGGACGTATGTGCAAGAAATTAAATTTCTTGGTTGAAATTAAAGCATTAGATTAATATTTTATCACCGCACTAAATTTCACTCGAAATTAACTTGAATTTTGCTCGAATTAAGTAGAAAATATATTATCTTTTGATATTGTAAACATGCGCACACAACTTTTGAATTCAAATTTTCCTTGAAATGAAACGTTGAATTAATATTTCACTGAATTTTACTTGAAATTAACAAGAAAATTTATTCTTTATGCGATTTCGTATTTTACAAACAAAATATTAATGTTTTTATTTCTTCTTCGAGTGTCAATATTGTTAATACGCGTATTATGCATTCGGGACACCACGTATACAACGCGGACGGCCGAAGGGCGTCTTTTTACAGTTAGTCTCTGTATCCCATATGGATAATCGCACGTCGACCGACTACTCGCTCTCTCTTCCTCCTTTTCGCTCCGTCGCATTAAAGCTATGAAAGGAGGCGATCACGAGTCTCGATCAGACTAACGTCCACTGTATGTTGTATATCCGCGGCAGCTTGCGGTTTACAGCGCGCCCGAGACCGTAAGCGGCTTCCTGTTTATCCAAGCGCGGTTACGCGCGAAAAACTTTATCAGAGCAGAAAGCTGACATCTCGGTATTACGCCGTTAGTATTGTTTATTTTTTTCTATGCAACGTCCGCACGCATTTCTTATGCAAACTGATAAAAAGACTGAAAAAAATCATCTGGAAAATATTTTGTAAAATATTCGAGCACGCACGCAAGAGAGACAAGTTTTTCTCACCAATATGGTAGTTTTTTTAACATACGACTGGAGAGAAATGTAAAATAGAACAAAAATGCATGAATTTCTGATATCTCTGTCACTTCATTTCTAATCGGAACTTTTGCGCGCGATCGACGCTTTTCGAACTCGTTCGCAAAGTTGACGCGTGACATTTCGCAATCGTGTTTATATTGGCGGGATAAAATCCTGTAATTTCGTCTGGTTCGTTCTCTAAATTCCGGAAACTTGGCGCGGTCTCAATGTCTGAGCGCGTCCGGCTCGATGCTTTCTGCTCGCGCGTTGTGCTCGGATCCGCCGAGCACAAGAATTAACCACCGGGTGAGCACGAATCGACGCGAATTGCGAATTCCCTTTTCCGCTCGAATGTTCCTCATCTTCGGCTGCGCGCGGATGCTGCATACCAGTTTCCTCGAATTGAATCAGCGTGTTTCTATAGACCATTGCGCCATTGCGTCATTGCCCGGGGTCCGCTTCCTCCTGTTTTCGTCGCGAAACAGGTGCGTTTGTGTGTCGCGGCGAGGCGGGGGCATGTGTACGTCAAGAGGGAGAGGGTGCGGAAGAGCCGCGTCGAATTCACCCGTCGAAATGGGAAAACACGTGGGACCATCTGCACCGGTTCTGTGCGACGAAGCGAGCGTGAATTTCTCGCCGCGCGCAAGCGTGTGCTAGCGATCCTACGTTGATCGTGGCAGAGCAAAAAAACAAAAACGCTTGTTCCACTAAAGCTTCAGCAATGCGCTTTGCAACATCGCGTATTCCCGCGAATCTCGGCATCTCTTTACGTCATGTCGATATCGTGGGAAATGAGCCGGTGATAAATTTTCTTTTAGGAATATTTTTTAGATTTTTTTTATTAGAAATAAAATATGTTCTTTCTTTGATAAAGAAAAAAGTTACATCGCACGATGATAACGTCGAGAACTCAACGCTTGTAAGAGATTAAGTCGTGGTTCGCGCGTTAATTTCGGTCGCAACGAGCTGATTAGAATCGCCATCGAGATGAACGTACACGGCTCGACGTATCCACGCTATTCCATGACGATGTTTATGAGCGTATTACTCACGAGGTTTCACATGGTTGTAACACCAAACTCGCGACTAATAAACTTATAAATAGCGCCACGAAATGGGGAACTTGCAGCACCGCCTGACATATTTCCCAGTCACGTCGCGCCATCGCGCATGAAACGAAGGATGACGAACGGATATCGCGCCCGAGATACGTCGCGCGCATAAAGTCACGATGATCATATAATGACGTAGGAGACCGAGAGCGCGAGATACCGTGCGAGAAAGGATTTCACACGTTTTCGCAGTATACGCGCGGAATCCAAGTTTAGACCGCGCCGCTTGGAAGACACTCCATTTGTGTTATACACGCTCCCGCGGAATAGCCTGAGCGTAATATTTCATTCGGCGCGCGGTGTCGATTTTACGAGGGCGTCGGATTTTGAAATCGGAGACGCAAGAATTGAAACACGAAATTCCTCATTCCTCATTGACGGCAAAAATAGGAGACATCTCGTAAAACGAGATGATGGAATCGTTGCAAAGCGGACGATTTTCATCGGCACGACTTTGATTGTCATCCTCGTCCTAACTGACTGTCGATCGCGAATGATGACGCTCGGAGAGTTTTTTTTTTTTAATTTGATCCTTGAGTGGTGTGTAACGTCCTGCTTTCGCGGTAACGCAACCGACTGTGCGCGAATCGCAACCCCCGTCGACCGCTTTTGCGACCTCACTGACCCTCTCTCTATCTCTTCTCGCCCTCTCGTCGCCCTGCGCGCGCGTAGCTGTGTCATCAGACGCGTGCCGCAGCGATGCATCACGGAATGACGCGGGATCGCGGCGTAACGCTTCACCCGCTCACAAATCACGCCACGCAACGTCGCCCGTGTGTTGCCGCGGTTAACGCGCGCGCACGCGACGCGATTATTCTCGCTCTATCCCACCTGGACCCCGGGGTCGTCGCCGTTGGCGGCGGGGGCTGTTGCGATAAAAACGCGGCGACGCCGCGGCGGCGCCCTGCTCGGGTTCCGTGCAACGCGACACCTCGCTCACCGACGACGCGGCTTCACCGCGCTCGCGATAACAAAACTTCCTCTGCGACACGAACGGTAAGAGGCATATACATATTATATATAACGTCGCATTTTCATTCGACGCCTCAAGCGAACGTTTGAACAGGGGAAAAGCGTAAATTGATAAAAGACGCCGGTGAATCAAAATAAATTCGCAAATAGGCAGGACGATCGACAAGTATCCGCGCGACGACGCACTGATAACAAAGTTTCATCTCGTAAAAGGCTTTGTATTTAATTGTAATTAAAATTTCGGAATTAATAAACAAAAAACAGTCAACAATAACTCAACATTGCTGCTGGAAGGCAGAAAAGAGCTAAATACATTTACAACCAGAATACACCGACTGGAACTGAAGAGGAAGTTCGACGTTATCGAGTACAGATATTTCGGTGCAGATAAAGCGCGCCGATGTTAGTGGTGCGGGATATAAAGCCGCGGCGATATCCGATCCGTATATCATAGCGCTTTACGTTTCAGCCCGGTTATGCGTGCTTTCGCGTCGTGTAGGACACGTAAATGTCAATCCGACTTTATACTTGGCGCGCGGTACCAAGTCCGATGCTCGGCTTCGCGCGATTTTATTTTTCTCTCTCGGTATTCTCGCGTCATTGGGACATGATAAGCGTATTTCTCTCCCTGGATTTTTGTCTCCCCTCTTCCTGCTTCGTATCGTCCGTTCATGATTTCTCGAACGAGCCGGGAAGAGCGTGCCGGGACTGCTGAGTCACCTGGCGATACAAGGGAATCGCGCTCTGACTTTCAATATCCTCCCCTCGTCGTTCCTCAGCCGTGAAAAGTGACTTGTGAGAGCGTGGGAAGGCGGGCGGAGATGATTCGAGAAAACAACGTTTTCTACATTCGCTCCCGGAGTTGTCTCGCGCGCACACCGTCGGTCGTTGTTAACGTTCGCGAAACACTCGATTGCGAAAGCCAAGAACGACTTTGTTTCTAAGGGAAAGGACGAACAGCTTTATAAAATAAATGTTCCAGTGGATATTTATTAAAAAAATAATTGTTAGACACGCAATATTAATTACATAAAACAAAGTAAAATACCCAAACTGTTCGTTTGCTAATAACGATTTGTTATTTTCTGTTTCAGGTACATACACTGCGCTGTCATTTGCTTCTTTTCATCAATTAGGAGTGAGTAAATAAATGAGTTCAATACGTCATTAAGGTAAATGTTCCAATGACTGGATATTTATATCAAAAAAATACATTAGATACATTAAATATTAATCATAACAATATCTCAATGATTTAAAAATATTTTTAAGATTTCTTTTGAGTTATCAGTTTCTAACTTTTTTACATAAATATTTTGTTAAAATTAATTCTCATGTCCGGGACATTTCGCCGGGACATTTGTTTTGTGTCTTATTTCTTTGTTATTGAAAGATATCGAGAAAACAAGTTTCGAAGGCGCTTCGTATCAGCGCCAATGTTTGGAGCAACGGGGAATGTATTTCTGTTTGTTATTTTATTTTTCTACAACACCATTACGAAGTGAATATACTCTTAAATTGCATTTTCTTCGGTTATAAAGTACGAGAGAACCGTGGGAAGCATAGGTGGTCCTGGGGGCGACGACTCTGGTTCCCCCGATTTCTGCCGGTGATAACCGGCCGTCGACTTCGTCTCACGTGAGCACGAGAGTAGAAAGGACACGGTAGACGGTGTCAGCCGTGGGTGAGAATTCGCCGCCTAATTTGGGAAGGTCCGTTTTAAGGGTCTGGGACCCTTCTCGGAGAAAGGGGGAAAGGAGGAGAGGAGGGCAGAGGTTCGTTGTCGTGGCGATCAAACGAGATAATAACGGACTTCTCGTGAGTCCTCGTTTCTCTCTCACACGCTCGTTTTACGAAATGCAAAGTCCGCTTCGCGCTAAAAAACGAGATCTCCGACGAGCTCGTTTCTCATCGAGGTACCACCATTTACGGAGATCCACAGTCGCGTTATAATTTCGGTGAAAGTTTCGGCCGCGTTTTACAAAAGTACATGCAGAAACTCTCTGAGACCTTTCTCTGAGTCGGCGGGAAGGAGATTTATATATTTATTCGACTTTCATACTCGCGGCTCGTCTCTCGACTGTGCGCAAAAGGTAAATTTATCCGAGCAAAAGTTTAATGATTATATAATTATAAAGTTTTTTAATCATATTAAACTTCGCGGGAACAAGTATGAAGTAGAAATTTCGCAGGATACCTCGTCGCGTGACTCATTGAGATCCGAGTTGTCTCTTAATTTCGAAACCGTCGTTCAGAAATGCCCGGAGAGAGAGAGAGAGAGAGAGATTTCGTTGAAGCGCGGCTCGAGTTCTCTAATGGCGGAAGCAAACCATTTGAAAAGTGCGTATATGCGATAGAAGTAACGGATCTCTCTCTACTCTTTCTCTCGGCGGCGACGGGGCGACTATTTATCTCGTTTGCCGTTTATTCCCCTCGCCACCGCTCTATCCTCACTTAATTAGGTTCCGATTAAGAGCGGAGCTTTGTGCAAATACCTCTTTAGGACTTTGCTGAAAACGCTCATTAAGCGGCGGCTATCGAGTTACCGCTCTGGTAACGAACCTCGATTGTTTTCGATCTCGAGTCGCGTCTCGTCGTTCGGGGCGCGGCGATAATCCCGATTCCATCTCCGTGATCACGAGCTAGCGCGAGTTTTGCAATTATGCACTCATCCGTGTATAGTTTCGTCGTTTTATATCGTGTTTCTCCTCACTCTCGCGAGATCCCTCGTGGACTGGATACACAACTTTTACATTAAAAAAAACCTAATCCTAAATGTAAAATTGACAAGTAACAGATTCCAAAATTGTGGAGAAATGTACTTCGCACCCAAGTATCATCGGCGATTAATGCAAGTTTCGATAACCATCGGACTTTTTCCAGACGAGAAATGTCCAATTTAATTCCGACGTTGGTCATGCCGCTCATGTCTCGCTTTATCCTATTATTTGGTCAAAGCGTCCGCTTGTTTATTACATTAGATTTTCGCGTGAACAGTATCCGATGACAGTATCTTCCACGCCCAATATTGACGTTGTATTTTATCTAAATGCAAATTTGACGCGAGGTCTTGAATATCGAGGGATCTTTCTCCCCGTTTCGCGCGCGCACGGCCGTCGTCGTCGTCTCGTTCCAGGCGATTCCGTAACGCCAGTATGAATTAGCGTGATTCCAATCTGAATATCAAGGAATCCGCGTGAACGTGAGCAAAATGATAATTCGCGCACGCGCGCGCACGATACTGTGCGAAACACATTGCTCCGTGTGTACTTTTCCTCAGACGGATGTTCTTCCTTGCGACGAACAGAGCGCGCGAATTAAATCCGCGTTTGATACGATACAAGACGCCGCGCGATACGGAATATAAAATTACGTCTATGTCAGGAAGCTTCGTTTTATCTGTGTGCTGCGCTCGCGGATTTTTTTCTCGCTGCGGGGGTACAAACCGCGCTGACTGTGCGACATTGCGGAGAAAAAACAAACAGCTTGTTTTATCTCTCGATGCGCGAAAGAACAATGATTTGCGCGATTAATTTAGATAAAAAGAAAGGTACGCAAATAAAGCAAATGTCCCAATAACCGAGTGTTACTGACATTTATTGCAGGAATAACAAAATATTTACATTGTGTAAGGTTATGTTGCGGCCTTGGCATATGTCCGGTTATTTGGGACATTTTTTTTATTGTTAGTTTTTGTGAAATAATTTTATCGCTTTATATTGCACGCGATGATATCGAGTTTCTGCGTTACCGATAAATAAAATGTTTGGATTGTGAAAGAGTTAGTAAGCAAAGTCGAATAACTGCGATATTTATCTATTACTTTGGTTTACTTTGCGCGGCAGAGTGACGTTCAACATTTCTGTCGAAATAGCGAGCGCCGTGGAAACTGAAAGTTACCACGTAAATTAAATGAGCAGCTCCCTCCAATTCGCAATCTTGGGCAGCGCTTGATTAAATTGGTAGTCATTCACTCCGTCTGATTATTTACTCTTCTTAACTGAAATTAGACACCGTTTTATTACTATCCGGTCCCTCGCCGCGTTCCGCAGGCTAATGTCATATCCGTGTTACAGCAGACGCGCGTCTCCGCGGAACTTCCCCATTGATGAGAAAATAAGCGAATCACGGAATCGATATTACCGGAGCTCGCGAAAGACGAAGTTAATTATTATCCAATTGACCGTGAATGCGACACTGTGTCATGCAGATTCTTCTTTTTTTTTTCGTTCTCGCAATTTCCGAGTAGTTTTCGCATTTTTTCAAAATTGTTTTTTAATCGAAGAAATATACCGAAAAAATAAAAAAATGAACAAAAATATATCTGTTACGTGAGTTTTTCATTTGCTCAAACGCAGAAATTTAATTCTTTCAGATTTATTTTATTTTTTGTTGAAGAATAGATGTCGATTAGAACGAAGCTCACCATCCGGCACCATTGACAGTCTTGAATTTCCAGTGTGACGTAGACGAATCCTTGGCGAGAAGCTCTTGCTTGTGCAAGCTCGCGTCTTTACGACTGTCCCAAATGATCGCTTTAAATCTCACTGACGCGCGTCGAAAGTTATCGCATTTTTCTTTGCGAATTTTTACCGCGTTTTTCCTCTCTTGCGTCGATTGCGAGAAAAGGACGAGATTTCCCGCGTCGATGGGCGCGCGTTTTCTGCACACACGCGCACACACACACCCCCACGCCTTATCAACATAGAGTCGACGTGGCGCGAGAGGAAAAGTTAATATCGCTCGTGTTACACTACCGGTTTTAAAGAAAAGGCGAGGAAGAACGCGGGGGATCGACTTTTATATCGCGCTCCGATCTCTCGACCCTCTTTCGAAACCTATAAAAGTCGAGCGAGCGTCACCGGACAGAGAGAGCAACGAGTATGCGCGAGTTCGGAATTCCACCCTTTAAAACACGCCTAATGTTACCACATTGAGACAGATTTTTTTTTTTTTTAACTTGCGCGCATTGCCTCGTTTTCGATTCAATTTCGAGGCGTGTTTGCGAATGCCTGCACTTTGTTTGTAACCTTTGACAACAAGCTATGTAAATTACATAACGCAGAACAATAGACGCGAACGCGGCAAAACTCGCGGCTTTTGCCTTTCTAGATGACTAAGAAGTTGCGCTCTGGGAAGGTCTCGAAAACGAGATCCATTGTATCTATTTATAGAAAGTATCGAGCGCGCGCATTTTCTCGCAAACATATTGCAACGCAATTGCGAAATGTGATGTGTAATAATTAAAGACTGTAAATATATTCGGAATGCGCTCGAGAAAAAACTTTCCGAGTTTAAATTGGTCGATTTAAAACTTCGGTTGTGCGTTATTGCCTTTTCTCTGGCAGAAATGACTGGATTATTTCTTCGCTCGCTGTATTCTAGACGTCTTTATTGCATCCCCGACTAGAAAAGCGTTTGCATTAAATAACAGTGACGGCGCCTGCTATTAGTCATAGTCTGCGGAAAAATCGCGTAAACGCGAGACGATGACTCACGGGTTTCTTATAGACGGAGCGCGAGCGAGCTCCCTTCGTACACACGATATACATATATTTAACGCGTAATAACGTTCGGTCGTTGATAAGAATGGGACGACTCGAAAGTTCGTATCATTTCGATCAGCGTTTTCGCCTACTCTTTTGTCGTCGCGAAAGTATGTCGTTTTTTTTTTTTTTTTAAATAATAGTGTCTTCATTTTTTTTTCAATTTCAAGAGACACCGCGGAAACAGTTCGCGCGCTGTTCCCGCGGAAAAAAAATCGAGACTATTCTTCACCGACGAGAAATCCGTCAGCTTATACTTTCCTATTGTAAATCAGCGTTTGATGTCACTCCGCGTCAAATCGCATGATTAACGGCCCGAGTGAAAGGGAAACGCGCGAGGGGGGTTCGCCGACTTCTCATCTGGAGCCTCGTCCATCGATGTCCACGTCGCAGCACCCCCTCCTCGAATTTTAATCATCCCCTCGAAGGGGGCCAGAGAACAGTGTGAGAGAAAGAGAGAGATCTCGCGCGGCGACTGATGCGCCGCTTTATTTCGTTAACGTTTCAATCGATCATCGTGCGCTCCTGGGATTTGCCCCTCTTTTCGCCGCTCTCCTCTCTTTCTCTCCTCTCATCTTTACTCCCCTATGCACTATGGCGTTTCACGACCTCTCCCGCCTCATTGCTGACGTAATCGCTGTGCCGCTCTGCTTTGTGAGCACGATTCTGTCTCTAGCCATTACGTCGTCGATCGGCTTTTAACGATTCTCCAACCGCAGGGAGCTGTACAGAGAATTTGCGTCATAATCACGTTTCTCTCTCGTCGTTTTTCGTCTTAATTGCCCCACATTTTTGCTACTTACGAGTTTTCATTTATTGATTTTTTTTTGCAATACTAGCACAACACATACGCGCGCTACGCGCACGCTATTATTTTTATTTTACTGTGTTGTGTCAGTGAACACAAACTGTCACCGCGACGACAGATAGTATATATACGTCTTACAAACCATACAATACACATGTACATATGAGAGATGTCAGAAATAACGCATGAAAATCAAACTTGAAAAATAAAAGAAAAAGAGGAAGATGGAAAAACAACACGTGATTAAAGTGACAGAGAGGAGTAGATAAACACCATGTGACTAAAGTTACGTGACCGAGAGAAAGAGTAAAAAAGAGAATATTATATATTTTTTATATGATATTCTATATCTATATATAATACACACACACACACACACCGTAATTACGTGACCAAAGTCAGTGATCCCGCCGCGGTCACGCGGCCGAGGTCAGTGACCCCGTCAAGGTCGCGCGACCGAGGTCAGTGACCCCGCCGCGGTCACGCGACCGAGGTCAGTGACCTTACTGTAGTATATATATAATACATATAATACAATATAAAGTATAAATAAATTATAAATAAATGTATAATAAATTATATGTATAATATATATATTGTTTAATGTTATATATAATATAAATTACATCCGCGTTACTTTAGTCACGTGTTGTTTTTCTACTCTTTCCTATCACGTGACTTTAGTCACGGTTTTAATTTTCTCCACATATACGACGAACTGTCAAAATCGTTTTTCTGTCATTATTTAGTCTCTCGATTTTACCGATTTGATTCGATCTCGACTCGATCAACCAACCAACCAATCGGCAACGCGGAAGAGGCAACAATAGATGCGATATATTCGACTCTGAAAGGCGCACTTCATGGTACACATGGATTTTTTTATATAGGATTCTTTGTTGTCTCGTTCACGAATAAAAGAAACGATCGCAGGTTGACGCGAGATGAATGAAAAGTTAGAAGATTATTTCGCGGATTTATTTTACTCGACGATCGAATCTCGAGAACACATTTCGCTCCGCTCGCTCCTTTTTGTGCGCGCCGCTTCTGACGATCGTTTAAATTAATGACGTGTGAGAGCGACAGAATTGGAGTGAAAGAACGCTGCAATTCTCGGTCGACAAACGAATCACGAAAAATGTCAGAGGAATCGCGCGTGCCACTGTCGTTTTGACTCGCATTTGGATGAGAGACTTCCGCGTTCGAAGCGCTCGATTATATTTCGAATGTAATCGAGAGGAAAGAAAATTCAAAAGAGAAATTCTCTCGCTTTATTAAACTGTCGTAAACTACAACAGTAATAATTTCTCTCTTTCTTTTTGTTATTTTAGAACAATTTTACTTGTTAACAATTTCATCTACAACAAACCACTAAGGTTTTCATTCGCAATTGTCTAATCACGTTTTATGTAGAGCGTAACGCGCAACACACGTCTGGTGTTACCGTTGCGGTTGCGCGAAGCGAAAGTTAACGCGCGAGAGGCACGAAACAAGGGTTGGGGAAGGAAAACAGAGAAGAAATAAATTTAATAAATTAACACCTCCGTCTTGTATATACCGCGTTAATTTGCACCGCGCAATATTCGCGGCGCTCTGTTACTGAGCACAAACGCGAGGAGAGACCATCTCTAACACGTTGGCCACTTTCACATAACGGCCGCGCGATTTCTACGCGTCGTTGTGCGTAGTGTAAACAATATTTAATATTATAGTGTTTTGTCTTGAGCTTTAGCTCGTGGAAGCGACTCAAAGGACCGCTTCCTCGCTCCGTAGCAAATCGGGAGAGAACCCTGGGATGTTTTAATTGGCGCTTTGCGCTTCGCGGAACGCGTATTTGCCGAACGCGCTCACGCTAATGCTTCAAAGCACACACAACTGATATAATGATCATGTCGGATATATACCATTCTATCTTCGGATTAGCGTATCCGCCCGGGCTCTCGCAATCAAGTAGTCTGTAATCTACGGCATGTCAGTCCCATTGACATCTCCCGGTGTATATATACGCGAAACCGGGATCTGCAATGATTTCCTTGGAGATTATGTAATGGCTCGAAGCAATCTCTGTCTTCGGAATATTGCTCTTGTCGATAGAGCTGCTTACCTGATAAGCCCTTGTGTTCAAAATAATCTGACGAAATAAGATGTTGTGCGGGTGGATCGCTCACAAAAAGTTTCCTTTTACGCAAAGAACGCGCCGAACTCGAGATAAATATCCCAATAATCGGATCGTTGGTCACATTTGTTATAGAAATAATTATAACAAATTATACACGTAAAGTTTAAAATCCATCAAATATCTGATCATTGAGATATTTATCACACTCGGAAAACGTTGATCCTGAGCACATTTCTCAAGTTTTCGTATATTCAAAAAAATATTGTCTAAATAAGTTTCCAAATAATCGAGTTTAGTACATAAATGTAAACAACTGTTAAGTGCTTGACTTTTGTAAAAAGCGTGGAATAGTCAGGTGTTTCTACAGGTGGAAAGCGACAGTGAATTGTGATCTCTGGAGTTTTAGCTAGACCAGACCGTCTGTCGATACAAAAGAGGGAAAAACGGAGTGAGAAAGAGAGAAAGAGAGGGTATCGTGGAAAAGGGTGTGCGTGTGAGGGAAGCAGACAACGCGTAGTGTCCGAGATGCGGAGAGAGGTCCGCGTTATCGAGAGCACCCGGCACGGTATTGGCAGACCGTTTCCCAGCAAATAATTGGAAATGCAAACGGAACCGACCGCCCTGTGATAGTTCGATAATTGAGTCTCTTATCAGTGTTTGAATGCGCCCTCTGTCTCGCTCCCGCGCCCTTTGCTCCCGGCCGTATTCCGTTCTCTCTCGCCCGCGTTTCGAGCCCTCTTTCTTCCGTTCGCTATCAATCGTTCGCCTCGCCCCCGATCCCCTTTGTCGTGCTTTTCGTCATTTACATGCGCCGGAACGCGAAGAGAGAGACGCGCATCACCGGCGAACAGATGCTCCTCGCGATGCAGGTGCGCGCACGTGTTGCTAGGCAGATGATGCGCACCTTTGCGACTGCATCGTTACGGACAGGTCCTGTACCTGTCAGTCCATTAGCGCCCGAATTTTTTTGTTCCGCATGCTC
The DNA here is from genome assembly GCF_002006095.1 of Pseudomyrmex gracilis. NCBI lineage: Eukaryota > Metazoa > Arthropoda > Insecta > Hymenoptera > Formicidae > Pseudomyrmex > Pseudomyrmex gracilis. Next base: position 327,226 of record NW_018020607.1, read on the forward strand.
CGGTTGCTTCTTTGATGCCGCAAGGAGCATGAAACACAGCGGATGTTCCGTCCGTTTCAAAGAAGAGCGACGTCAAATTAATTCAATAAAAGTTTCCTCGAACAGAAATATTATTCTTTGCGCACGCATTTCTCTCTTTGTGTTTCTAATTTTTTGCTTTTTGAGCTCTGCTTTCAAATAATCTATTTGAACTTCATTATACGAGCCGATTTTTGTTGTTTTCCGTATCGCAGGTACCACCTCAACTTATCCGTTTCCATTTTTTATAATTTTGACTGCGGGCAGTGTCGAGATTACCAACAAAGAGTCCAATTATCTCGCCGCCGCGGAAAAAATGCGTTTTTGCCGCGGCTAAACTCTTCAGCGCGTACCAACGCGCGTTCTAACACGTGAAAAATACATTCTTCGCGAGAAAGAGCGTAGCTACTGATCTACGCTCTAACGCGCTAACTTTCAACTCCTCCGGGTCATTTCCCTTTGGTGCGCAAACCGTCTCGGTACGTTTGCCGTAAATGTACCCGGAGGTCGCGCGTATCGCGGCACACGTATAACTCCTGCGATATCTCGGATCAACACAGGAACCACGTCCCGCTCCATGCGACGGATAAATAGTGTTTTGCGCGCATCCATACGGGCTTCATAGAAACAGAGGACATGTTTGACACACGCGTCCGAAACTAACCCCCTTCGGGCTGCGGGAGTTACAAATGTATAACATTTCGCATTATACCTCAAAATATTATGTGAGAGAACTCGACATTTTCGGAACTGTCTTCCGTTTCAAAACAATTTAAAAATATTTTCCGAGTACGCAGATAAAAAGTTTTTCTACATTATACGGCCAACGAGAAAAAACTCGCTAAGCTTATGTTTGTTTTACTGACAAAATATTTTGTTAACAAAGCAACAAATTTAATGACAAATTTTTCTTGCTGGCTATGTAGTAACTAATGTAACAAATGTTTGCTGTTTCAACAAAAATATTTTAACTTGCTTCTAAGGCTTTTTTACCTGGAAATGTGAACGAAAACAGTTGGATGACATTGAAAATTTATCAGAAGAATTTTTATAGCGAATTGAGCTCGCGTTCTCTTTAAGAACTTTATACTTTTTTACGACGGTTTCGTTATCAAGATTCACGTGTCGCATGTTTACGTAATAAAATCAGATAAGAGAAATAACGTTATTGGGGGAACAACCCGCGGCGCGGGTTGACACCGAGTTAGTCATGGCGGTCACGGGAGGTTTAAATGTCAACCGTATCGACGTTGTCGCGCAATTATTCTCAGATGCACCTTATGTATGCGTCCGCACGCGCGCACTTGCGGTTTGCGTGTACAAACGCACATACGATGCCGTGGGATGCGACCCGGCGTGGACGACTATAAACACCGATGCGGGTCTAATTACGCAAAGGGCGAAACGCGTCCGATGTTTTGCTGCTCGAGAATCAAAATTATCTCTATTCCACCCTCTCTTCTTCTCTCTGTTTCCCTCGTGCTCCTATCCTATTCCCGTCACCAGCCAGTGCTTTCGATTGCGCTGAAATTTCAGATAATTTTGTCTAGTCACGGCTGCACCGGCTGCGCCAACTCGTCGTACATGTGGTGTATATTCGTTAGCTTATCAAAACTGTCCTGGCGTATTTCCCACGGGATACTCGTCTGGAAACGACACCATAATAAACCAACTAATTTGAATTACTCCTGAAGTTCTTTTCCATATTTTTAAAAAAGAATATCCGCGCGCGCAAAAATCGCGCGAATCGAAATTATCTTCATTTGACGCTTTATTGCTGAATGAATGTTGCAAAAAATAATTGCGTGTTAGTATTGTGAAGTGGAAAAATACTCGTTTTTTGCGCAGTTTTTTGTACATTTACGTTTACGCGCACAATATTTACATAATAAGTCATTGATGCAATTTCTGCGGCGATGCATAAACGCGGTTTTTCATTTTCGAGCGCAAAGTATGCGCTTTTAATGCAGGCATGGCGAATTAATATTTTAATATCGCGCACACACTACCAATTACGACACATTCCCTGAATAATTTAATTTATCGACACGCTTTATGTACGCCGAGGCGCTCGTACGAACGCATCAATCAAAATTTCGCGCAAATACGTGCGATATCTTGAAGAGCGATTTCGATGCAACATAAATTCAGTGTGATTTAAATTACGCCGATGCACAAATAAACAATAATGGCTGCGAGGATGGAAGAGAAAAATTTTAAGGGGATGTATCATCACAGTTTTCATCGGTTCTTCTGGTTCGCTGGTTTCTTCAATCGCGAGGGATGAGGGGAGAAATGTATATCCGAGTCGAGGCCACGCAATTTACCGCGCCGGAAATTAATTTTATATCGGTCAGGATCGTTAAAGCTCGAACAAACGAGAAACGCTTGGCTTCGCCATATTATGGAACAATTCCGAGTACGGTCAGTTAATTCGCGAGGATGTGGCAAGGAGGAGGCGCAGGTTACAGAGGGTGCAATTTTACGCAATGGCGAAGAAGCGTGTGAAGAGGGTGGGGAAAAGTGGACCCGGCTTAATCAAATTCAAGATTAAACTTTGGAGTTTCGTAAGTCGTTTCTCGCGAATATTTGTCGGAGAGCGATTTTAATTTCCATAAGTACCGCAATCTCGACTCTCTCTCGGCATTTTCCTGTCTTCCTTTGGCTGCACCTTTCTCCTCCCGCCTTCACCTGTCTCGTGTTCGCGCGAACGATCGCGCGCGCTCGCGTAATATCAAGATTTTCGATACCGGAAGTTCGCGCGGTGTTCGACGCATTTGCATTTTAACGGCCACGGGAGAAGAGCACCGGTTTCTCTCGCGCGAACATTTCGCTCGGTGTCTTCGAGGGATCTAAGGAGAAAATTTTCGAGCACAGCGTGTGATTAAATTCTATCACGATATCATACGCATCTGTCTCCGATATTAAGCGTCGCAATATAAGCGGTGAGTTACCGTCCTTGTGAATTTTTCTTTTTTTTCCGAGAGAGAGAGAGAAAGAGATAACATCTCGAGACTTTTACTCAAAAGTATATTATTTTTCTATTTTTCTGTGAGAAGAGATTGCAGTCGAGTGTTTGCGATAAAATAAACTGATAAAATAAGAGAGAAAAAGATATATCGTCGCGATCGTAAAAAGAAGTAACAAACGAGAAATACTAATAACGACGGTTGAAAACTGCGCGATGAAATTTGTATTCCACGTGGCACGGAAAAAATAACGGGAGAAAAAAAATGCGCGCTAGTGTTATCTTAAACACAGCTTGGAAGTTTTCGATATCTCGGGCGTGTTCGCGTATATCGCGAGGTTCAATATTATAGCGTTGTTGTGCCAGTCTCGCGATAGCGATTGTGTGTGTTGCGCGACGACACGCGTGCGACGAAACTGTCAATTAGAAGTGTAAATTCTTTACTGCGCGCTCGTGGCTGTTACGTAATAGCGGGATACACCTGATTAAATTTCTGCCGCTATCACGCGCACCTGCCGCCCGATTTAAGATCCCTCGCGAAGGAAGAGCACCGACGACGGTCGAGCGAGACGAAAACACAACCACCTCGATATTTTCCCTCGTGCTGCAATTTTACATCCCCGTGTTTAGCCCGGTTGTTGTCTCCGGATCCGGCAAAACAACGCCGAAGTGCGCTCTTTAATTTGATTTTTTCTTTTTGGAATATATTTAAGATCTGTAATATAAATCAAGATGTTTTTTTGAGAAATTGCGAGATGCTTTGGAGAAAAATATGCAAATCAAATTCTTTCGAGTTAAGGGGAGTAACACACACGCGCGCTAAAATGCAAATTTTATTAAAAAAGTTTGGTATATATTTAAAATTATTATTATATTTTAAAAATCCAACAAAAAGCACACAAGCCGCGTATTAACGCGCGTACGTAACAATTAATTTTTTTTTATTAAAAACTTTTATACAAGTAACGTGATTTATAAGATTGCACGCGAATGATTTTATTTCGTTTCAATTCGCGCTGTAAATCCAGCTAGTGGCGTGCACGTGTAAGACTATGGTAATTTTATTCAATCGATCCCGTGGAAACGGTAGCACGCAATGCGCACATGAGACGTGTACACGACCTAGCGGAATTATCACCGAATGTTCCGCGGCAAGAAAGTTACTCCCCTGTCCGGGAGGGCTAACGATAATTAAGCAGTCCACTCGACGTCATAATACGGGCAATTTACTTGAGAAACGCGCAAACGCGGGAAATTACGATGCGCCGTCGTCGTTTGGGCGCGGAAGGGAACAGGCGGGAAATTAACGAAATTCCGTTTGCTCGCGCGATACAACGCCTCTCTCTCTCTCTCTCTCTCTCTCTCTCTCGCAAGGTCGATAAGGTGGTGCAAGAGTGAGGATGCGAGAGAGCGCGAGTTGACTTCTCCATCTTCCTCTCTTCTCTTTCTCTTTCTCTGTCTCTCTCTGTTTGCTGCCGAAGGCAGTTATTACGGGCGTTATTTCAACCCCTCCAGCCGTCTCTCTACCCTCCGGGCACATTGCGGTATTAAATTCCCATATTGTCACGCTACGCGACCCCGGCAAAGTGCAGTCGCAAACGCACGACGCGGTGGCGGATACTATAATTTTTATCGATGGAACGACGGTAACGCGAAAAAAAAAGATCTTTATGAAATGACGCGTCCAGTAGCACGGAGCTACGCTCGCGAGAGTGTATGTACGCGGTGGGAGAGAAAGGGGACGTATATATCGGACACACGTTGCGCGAGCGCTTGTATGCACGTACGAGCACGTATGTTGATATACGAATGCATATGCTTGCTGTGCCCGGCGGGCAGTTGGTCCGTTGTTTGCTCGTCTTTCTTTCGCACGTCGAGAGAGCGAAACACACACACCGAGTCCGCCGAGTAATATAACTCAATCCGTTAAGGTTGCAAGAAGTAAATCAATTATATACATACATAAACAAGCTCTCCGCGAGAACATATGCGGGAGAACCTTTGTTTAATAGAAGCCAAGCTTTAAAACCACCACGTCGTGCAGCGTATTTGGAAATGAATTACCGAGTCACACACTGTGTGTATGTGTGTTCGCATTGAGCACAGAACGCGTTCTTGATCAACCGCGAAATATTATATATATATATATATATCTCGCCTCGAGAAGGTCCAAAGTTGCGTGACGTCATTAGCTTATTTGCATTCGCGGTCGTGACGGCTCGACCGATCCTAGAGAAATCGACTTATCGCCGAATTGGATTACCTCGCGCGGCACGTCGCCGGAAATTTCATGACTCGTTTCTTCCGTGACATTTCTGGCGCGCAATATTTTCGCGAACAAAAGACAATTCCGGTAGAGATAATTTGCGGAAGATGTTGAAAATATATTTATTTATACTTTTTTTTACTTTTTTTCTCTCATGTGACTCAAATATTGTGTGTGTGTTTGTGTGTTTGTTTGTTGTTTTCCTTCTCTCTACGCGTTGTGATTTATAATGCGTACGTTATATATATTATTTTGTATCCGCTGTGTACATACAGTATTTGTATCCGCGCATGTTTTTCGCGGTTATTACCTCGCACGTCGCGCATAACGCGCACACTTCGCGCCATGCTCGTGTGTGTGTGTGTACAGCGTGACGGGGCAATAAAAATGCAAACCTTACATCGTCGTACGGCTGTGGCTTACTGCATTTCTTGAAAAATAATGTGTGACATTTATCGACTTTCCGTCCGGGACAGTTTTGCAAAAATATCAGACGTGCCAACGTGACGAACGATACCGAAGCTTACGTAAGTTCTGTCTTTTTTGTGTTTACGCATCCTCTCTCGCGCGACATTAAGATATTAAATTTTCATAACGCCCTCTCCGAGACCGAGTTATGAAACGTTGCGGTCAACCTTCGTGCGCTGAAAAAAAAAAAAAAAAAAACACGAGGACGCAAGAAGAACGATCAAAGATAATCCGCGCGAAACGTATTATATTTCGCGTATCAATTTCGGTTTTATTAAATATTCGAAAATTTATTTATTATCCGCGTTAAAATCCGAGAGAACATTACTAAAAGCGCAAATCCACGTAGATTGCGATTATACTTGCGTGTAAATTTTAGTGTAGAATTTGCAGCTAGTATATTTCAATTATCTGATTTAACGCACGCGCGCCGCAGACATGTCGCATTTGCGTTTTATGGAACATCGGACTGGTTTTGAAGAGAGAGAGAAAGAGAGAAAGAGAAAACAAATACGAAAAATTTTACGAGATGGCTGTCCGACGATGGTATACAACGATGGTTTACGGGAAATCTCCGGTTTCGGGTTTAGAGAAGTTTCGAGAAACATGTACACGTTGGCAGCCGTGCAACTTCGTCCGATGTTCGCGCAACCCTTGTTTGGCAAACCCTTCCGTGATCAGGTTTATTCTACGCGCGCGAAATCGATGCAGACGCTCCGGCGGAGAAGGAGAGAGGGTTCCGGGCGCGCGTTCTAGTCCGTTCGAATTAATTGCATCGCAACGAGAAGCCCCGCGAACGAATGCGTAGCACGCACGCCGACCAATTTATGCGATTGGTCGTGGCCGATTTGGATCCTCCGAACAAGGATCGCTTTCGATCGCGCTCGATTTCGATAAACATATATCTCTCTTTTAAATAAACTTCCCCAAATTTAGTGTCTAATATTTTTGAAATTTTTATTCACAAAAATTTCGCGAGAAAAAACGTATTTTCTCTATAAATTCGCGGCAATAATAATTCTGACAGCTGGTATTTTAAACGTGCGTTTCGCGCGTGTGAATCAAGATTAATCTACTTTTAATGCGTTTTTTTCCCGGTGTGAGGTTGATAAGCGCGCCGATTTATTTTTTGCATCAAATTCGCCCGTCTTCCAAAGTTTTCCCGCACCGAAATTCACCGTGCCATTTCGTTCGTGATTAGACGCATTAGCCCCGGCGCATAATCGTTTCGCCGTTCGTAAAATAATTCACCTGTCCATCGATCAGCGGGTTTAGCTTTCGCGGCGTTTCAGCGGCGCCGCGATTCCGGCGGGATCATTTAACCGAATCATCCCCGCAAATGGAGGCGCCTCGACGCGCGGGCGAGCCAAAACCGACGTGACAGCCTGACGGTCGGTACGACACTATACTTTCGCAATTACCTATGTTAATTGCGTGGTTTTAACCCTCTCGCGCCATCCAACGTCAAGCCGCTCGTGCTCGCTTTATCTCTTTCTCCCTCTCTCTCTGTGCTTTCGTTAAAACCTCGATCCCCTCCTTCTCACACACACGCCTACACATACACACACACATACACATGCCATTTCTCTTTCCCGGCCACATCGTTCCTCTTCCCCTCTGTGTGTACCCACCGAGTTCGCGTACGTACGTAATCGTGCAGGTTTACATCCCTTCGTGTGCTTCACAACCCTGATTCGTAGTGCCTCGCGATTACGGCGCTTAATCGAGCGATTCGTTTGCTACGTGCACAAACCGAGGATGGAAGCTAGCGCGTTATGTGGACACAGCGCTTCTCCATCGATCAAGACCCGATTCTACCAAAGTGCTTTGCCGGCCTAATAACGTTGGCGCTCCGGTCTTTATCGATTTTTGGCTATTCATTCATTTGTGTTTGAAATTTTCAGGCTGACGGAGAAATTTTCAACTAATTAATTGATATAGCAGCTCGTGTCGTTGTCTAATTCTTATCAATTTTTCAGTCGTTTGAATTTCGCGACATTTAACATTCAATCGCTTCGTCACTCATTCTCCGCGTTTTGTAAAATTTTAATGGTGGATTTGAATTTGTTCGGCGAAGAAAACCACTATGTCAAATCGCGATATTTCGCCGCTCGAGTTTATTTTCAACTTAACCGGACTTTTGCTCGCGCAGTAATCGATGCCGCGCGCATCGATTCTGACACTCCTCGATCCCTCCTTCCGAACGATGTAAAACCGCGCTTTGATTTGCTCGGAGTCCGTCGTCTGACTTCTATCGGAAAATGCGGGCACGATGTAAACGCGAGACAGCGCTAAAGACGGCTGTGGGAACTTTTCGGGTCGATAGTCATTACAAAGAGCAGAGACAGGCGTTGTAGGCGACCGAACTACGTAGCTTCGCACGAGGCAATCGCCCACGAACACGACACTTTCCTCTATGACGCAGAATAAAAAACTGTATTTTTCATCGACGATTTTACGTGCCCGCGGGATCTCTTTGCTGAGTCATCGAGTTAGCGACGGACGCAAGCGCAACGAAAAAAAAGTAATTTGTCTCCGCTCGAAACGCGCGTGCATTTTTAGTTAATTAAACTACTCTTTACAGTCACTCACAGTGGCGTGTAAATAAACGCGCGCGCGTGCGCGCGTGTTTTACGAATTTGCATGAAAAAACTTGGGGGCAGCGAGTGGAAGTAATCTAGCTGGTTTCGCGCTCCGGAAGACGGTGACACGTCGCGTTTGCCACTGCGCCATTGTAATTTCACGGTTCAGTACGATCCGCGCCGTGGGCGCGACCTGCGATCAATGGCACGTCATCACCCGGCTGTTATGACTAGAATGTGATTTTTAAAGCAGCGCGCGATAATAAAACATCGCGCAATCATCGGAAACACACATTGTCGATTATGTATTGGATTAGGAAAAAAACGCAGAAAGTGTCGCGTGTATTTGCGCGATATCAGAAAATTCTCACGATGTTGAAACAAAAATGCTGGCTCTCCCAGAACAGAACAATATTCAATCAATGCATATGGAAAAAACATCTTTTGACAGTCGCAAATAGGGCAAACAAGGTGTTAACATGAGAAAGCGCCCGCAGGATCGTCGCGCACGCGCTTTAAAAATCTAATCTCCCGGAAAGTTAAGGCCCCTTATGTTTAAAGTGTCTCGACTCTCCATTGTGAGAGCCCCCGCTAGATTTCTCACTCGAAAATAGCCGGGGCCGTTGTGCGCGCAGCCGTGTAATATTGCACGAAGAAGATAAGGGCGACATGTATGTCGACGAGTCACACAAGATAAGCTGAAGAACCGGGACGGTTACCGTGGGGGAACTTCCTCATTTCTCAACCCCTTCCGCACTTATCGTCCTGGTTATGTGCCATTTCCATACACCTAATGGCGCACCGCGAATAGCGAAACAGCATTTCGTTTTAATGGAGAACGGTGTACGTACATACACACACCGCACGTCCCCTTCTCCCTCACTTGCGCGAAGGGGACTTTTGGCAAGTTCTCGTCGTGTCGCTGTCGTCGTCGTCGTCGTCGTCCAAACTTCCTCTTCGTTAAGTACTTTGGCAACACGTCCTTGAGAGTTTTTGCCGACAACGGAGGGGGTTAAGCGCTCTCGCGTATATACGCCCGTAGAAAATTTACATCCTTCAGTCGCGAATTCGGTTGTTAATTTTAACTCTCGAGTGCGGCCGACCTTGAATGTAATTAGGACGCGTTCGCCGAATTGATTGCGTACAGATTGGGAGTGAAAGAAATTTTAATTGTTTGTGCGTAAAGTGTCTGATGCAACGTGCGTGTAACAAGAAGGAAGGGTTGTTAACGTTATCGAATCGAATAAATATCTCGGATGAGAATATAATCGATAAAATAATAAGCTTATATTAGTGAAATATATTTTCGAATTATTCATATCGCAGTGACATGTCGTTTTATTTTCGAAGTGATTTAAACTAAATTACGAAAATCTTCTCAAAATATTTGAGACGTATCGAGGTGTCACTCCACCTGTCAATTTGACTAAATGTATTAGATATATTTTAAACTCAAACTGGTTATTTCAAAAACTGTGACAACGAACACATTGTTACGAAGGAAATCGACGAAGAAGACACTCGAACAATTATTAGCTCGAAAAATTAATTAGCAACCGGATTGTATAGTTTAATTAGTTAACCATTAATTAACGGAACCGTGTTATTGAGTGCGGCGGTCGGTCGAGAGCGAACGAGAATCTTACGATATCGAAGAAAACGCGTTCTTTAAGGGATCTTTCGCGTTTCCAATTAGAAATTCATCACGTCCGTGTCTCCTCGAGAATAAACAGAACTCTGTCTCTCCTGCGGGGAAGGACAGCTCCTCGGGGAAATATGTGTTGGAATAAGTCCGCCGATACTGAGTCACCTACGATAACCTATCCTATCTGCAGGGGCGCAAATAACGTTAGAATTCATGGGCGCGGCCGTCGCGAGTTAATGTTACAACGTGATAATAATTTTCTTTGTGCTGGAGAGACAAAATATTTGCGCGCCACCGTAATTATTACGTCTCTTCCCCTTTCCGTAGGTTCTACGACTTCGGTTTATTCTGCACCTTTAACACGCTCGAAGCCTCTTCACTTATCGCGTCTCCTCGTGTCTCTCTTTCTCTCTCTTACACGCGTTTTTATTGTGCGTTAATCAATTTTGCGTTTTTTTGCCCGCAGGCTTGTAGCATTCAAGCAGCCTTGACATCGCTTTTATATTAGCCTTATTAATGTTGCCGTTACGGCCACAATTAATTTTCTCTCTCTTTCTCTCTCTTCAACGTTGGCGTTAGAAGACAAGTTTTTTTGTCTGTTGATCCTGGGAATATTAAACTTCTTTTGATTGTGTATACTTTTGAAGACAAATTTTTTTTCCGTAAAACTGCGGGTATCCATCACCAACACGAAAAAATAACATGTGATAAAGAGCCTTCATTTCGCGTTATTGTATTTTAACTTCATAAATCATTTCTAAATTGTCATTTATTACATTAAGCGCGTTTATGTTACGTGTCAAAAAATGCGAAATAGACTTTATCTGACAAAAATTTTTTTTATTTTTAAGGTATTTAGGGTTTTATTTAATTTAGGCCCTTTGAATTTTTGATGCCTTTTCGCGCGTGATTGCGTTTTAATCAAAAAAAAGATCGTTCCCCAGCTTGAAAGAATATCTGAACGGATTAAAACCGGTCTGTGTGTCCGATCGGATACAATTTTCGACATCGATCGGCCAAGGATCGGATCGAGCGTGAGGTCTCTCCGCAAATAAAAAGCCATTAAATTCGGGACTCGTCGCATTTATCAACGCGATTATGGTAATCCGCGAGGACGTAACAACGACGTCGGGCGTTAACACACGACCGCACTGCTCGCCGCAGACATTCTCGGTTACACTCCGGAGCTCGTGTTCGGGAGTGGCCTCCGCTGCGCCCACGGATGTACGCTCTGATGGCTGCCTTAAGCTACGTCCTGCACACACATACTCACAAACACATGAATCGTTGCATTCGTCCGCTTCAAATCCGCGCGCTCTGTGCGCCGCGCCCGCGGTCCCTAATTCCGCGCATCTTTCGCTTCGTTACGATCGATCGGATAACTACTATCCTTTTGATAATTGCGTGTTAATGCATCGCGTTTTGAATGCGATTCAATTCTCGTCGAATTTGCGCGGGCAAGCGAATACAAACGGATCTCGAAAATGATGACTTTCCTTACTCCGAGGTCGCGCGGCGCCTCTTCCGAGTCCGAAATTTGCAAAACCCGAGATAAAAGCAAATATGGCATGAGTGTTTTGCCGCTGGATGATATATAACAATAATAATAATAACAATTATTCTATTTTATGAGCGTTTAAAATTACTGTGACTTTTATCTTGTATTTTTATTATACAAATAAATCTAATAATTATGTCACACATATATTATGTCGGACGTGGATGTAAGGATTATTCAGTTTTTATTGCCTTTGTAAAATTTCACTCGCAATTTTCAGTTTTTTATTAACGCTTTCAATCAAATAGAGATGCAATTTTTTTTGTCTAAGTATTATCGTATTCCGAGTTTTCTTCGCGAATTTTGTGCCGTTAAAATTTTATGATCGCGCAGCGTGCCGTACATATTCATGACTTATGCGTTCTCCACTACAGCCTCGATTTTGCAACGGCACGTTTCGGTCAAGCACTGAATCTGATTAATTGCAGCGTTCGTTCGTCAAAAATCACGCAGTTGCAAGTAATTCGGTCATTGAATTGACAGAAATTATTTGGCATTTATTTAAATAAATATAAAAATGTTCTTTCTCTCGTTTTCCTTGAATTCCGCAGTCACTAAAGTTTGTTTTCAATTTGCAATTTGCGTGGCATATTGATATTTTATTTGCAAAGAATAGGAACTCCGATAACAAAACATATCTCTGAATCAGTCAACAGACAGTTCACGCGCATCGCGTGAAACTTTTATTACTTTATAAGCTACAAAGTTCAGGATGTAGTTAACGTGTAGTCATATCCGCGCGATTTTTACGCCGGCGAGGGTTTTTTTACGCCGCGCATTTTTGCCCGCGGACATCGCCACGCACCTGGCGCCGGCAGAGAGGAAGACGCGCAATTAAAATAATCCCAACGAATTAAAGCGTAAGTATACAACAGGAGTATGTATTCACTCCAAGTAAGTTGCGATTCTCTCAACGACAGTTAATTAGCAATCACGCGTAATTCTGCGACTTTACGACCGATTCTCGGTCGCCCGCGCGCGTTCTCTCATGTCCGCGGCCGCTTTTCGTCCGGCCTCGAATTTCATCGATCGCGCGCGCGACATCGCGATGCGCCGCCGCGCCGCATATGCATATCTCCACCCCATCGAGTTTTAATGCGCGATTAATTAATCGAGTGACGCGAAATAAACGCCGCGCCGCGTTGAAATTCTATCCCGACTGTCGGCGTAGCAAAACGTGACGTTGAGCGAGCCATCCTTTTCCACTCGAGTCACATAATTGAACGGACTAAATTCATCTCCTCCTCTTCTCTCTCTCTCTCTCCGTCCTTCGCTATCATTTCCTCTCTGCGGATCTCACTCCGCTTTATTTCCACCCTTTACCTTCGCGAGACCGTCCGCCGTACTCTCTCTCTCTCCATGCGTCCTACGGAGTTAACGTCAGTTCGAATCGAGTGTAGTTAATTGACATCTACTGTCGAAAGAAATGTGTTCGGTAACCGTTAAACGAATTCCGTTTTCGGCTCTTCTCTCCCTCTCGTTTTTTCTCTATCGACGATGGCAAAAGTAAGTGCAAGCGAAACACTTAAGGACGGGAGACGTGTGCGTATATAAACGACATCTCGTTCTCTCTCTCTCTCGTCGCAAACGCGCTTCGTTATGGAGAAAATAGGAATTTGGCGTGGCGAGACGACGGTCGCAGCGGATGAAAAAATAGCGCTCGGTCCTGCGCGCGCGTGTCGATTGACAGCATTTTATTAACCGAGTCCTTCGCCGATCTCTTCTTTTTTTTTCTCCACCCTCACTTTGCATAGCAGAGCAGGAGAACGAGGGGAGGGGGGTAATATGCTACGTGAGAGGGATAGCGAAACTCGGCGTATTTTATTACGTTGAGGTACGCCATTGCGGCGTAAAAAGGAGCGTAGGGAAACGCATACAAATGACGGAACGCTTTGCGCCTGGCTCTCGAGTCAGCTGATCGGTCACGGAGAAACATAATTGCACGTGTATTAGATCACTACCAAAAAAAAAAGAGATCTTTTTCGCGACATCGGCGAAAAGAGGAAACATGTTAATTATTACACGTTAATTATTAAATTTGTTGCTTTTTCAACAAAATTACATTTTGTTAGTGAAATGAAACATTCAGTAGAAAAGTTTTCTTGCTGGTTATGTAATAAAACTTTTTTTTGTTTTTTTAATTTTTGTGGTGAGGATCATCGCTTTTCATATACGCGCGAATCATTTCACGCGTAAGAGGTTTTCTTTTTGTACACATTTAAGTATGTCAAGACGGTGATACTTAGTCGATCTTGAAAGTTTGAACACCGCACAGCTAAAGACCGGAATCTTTTTAGAAAATAACATTCGTGTGTTATTTATAAATTATATGACGAGAGTTCTCACAGAGAGTGTTATAACGTTTGAGTATCTTCATTAGACTACGCCGAGGATATTGCAAACATTTGGCTGTGAAAGCTCCCGGAAAGGTTACTCCGCAACGATAAAATGAATTCCGTTTTCTTGTTCGGACAATAGAATAAAAACAAACAGAGAAAAACACGAGAAGAAAGAGAGAAAGAAACGGAGAAAATTTGAGGGGTTGAGGGAGACAATGAGAGTATTTTATTCCTTCGCGAGACACTTAAGGACGTGGAGGGGTGCAGTCGTATGAATATAAATGACAGTAGGTTGCTTTGAATACGCTTTGTTTTTCCGCGGGATGGAAGTTTAAAAGGTGATACGCGCGCGTATCACGGACAGGAAACGGCAGAAGATTTCTCTCGCGAATTTCTCGCATTGACTGAAAATATGAGACGAGTTCCGGATGTGGACGCAAGTGCATTTGAATAAACTGGCACACGCGCGCGGTCTATAAATGACGCGGTTGTTTTCTTAGTTAAAACTATTTCAAAAAAACGAGTCGACTAATTTTCACAGACGTTAAGTGTTGTTTAATATGGAATATTGCAAAATTCAAGTCTTCTTAGTGAAATTTTCATGATCATCGTATTATTTCAATTATCAACATCGAGTACACATTTCTAATTAATTAGGAGCTTTCGACGCTAATTGGCTAGTAATTATAGATGATATTGTTTTGCGAAATACTGTACTGTAGAAAATGCATGCGAGCGTGAACGGTGTGGAATTTACTTTTAATAAGCCGAGAAAGAGAGAGACACTTGACTCTCCATTTGCACGCTTGCACCTTATCCGTGCCTAATTAAAGCATAATTTTTTAATTACCATTGTGTCGAGATGCGCTCGACACAAGACTTCGGGACATTTGCATAACGTTAATTTAACCGGGCGCGTATGCGCACGTTGCCAGCTCCTTTCTCTCGCAGAAGACCTGCGTAAGACGTCGTCTCGAATAGCAAGTACGAAAGGACGACGAAGGAAGCAACGGGGATAAAGACTACTACCTATAGACGCTGCCAAGCGCGCTTTGTTTCCCGCCGAAAAACAATTCAGACGTCTCTACGCGAGAGCGGCGGCAAAGAGGGAATGCGCGGCGACTTAAACGAAACGATAAGAGGGCAGGGAACAGATCCGGCGCTACGCGAAGAGACGACGACGAGAGAGAACGTCGGAAAACACGTCGTCAGCGTGGAACGCGACGACGCGTTCTCCAGACGCATCCTCACAAGGTGCTCCGTGCGCCACTGGATGGAATCCCGGGTTCCCTTAATTACAACGACCCTCTTCCGTCCCATTAATAAGCGGCCTAAACAAACTGCCGTCATATAAATACTTGGATTTCTCTGCCTCTCTCTCTCTTTCTCTCTATAACAGATTTCTCTCCTTCTGGTTCTCACGCGCATAGTCTGCCTATCTCTCGCAGTCTCTCTTTCTTACGTCTCACCTTTTCCTCTTCTCTCTCTCTCTTTTCCATAATTAAATTTGCATCCCATCACTTTTCGGCTGTTCCTCCGTTCGTTTAATCGTTTCATTTAATCGGACACCGGGCGTTAGTATAATTAAAAGCACATCTCTTATGGAATTCGTCTCGTCCGAAGCTGTGTCTTCCGCTGTGTCTTTCTCTCTCGCACTCGGGTCACCTCTGTGGTCTTTCTCTCACTTTCCATCGACACGAGCGTCGTTTCTTGTTTGCTAATTGCGGCACACACCACCGCCCGCGGCGATTTCGCGTGTCGTTTCCGACGTATCAGCGCCGGAGTATCTTTGTCCGGCGAGTGAGAGAAAGAACGCGCGTGCGCGCCCGCGGCGCCACAGAGAAATTCGGTCTTTTGTTCGCGCTCGCGCGAGAGAAATTACTCGGGCACGAATAATTGCAGGAATACACTGCAATTATCGCAGTCGAAAAGACCTCGGCCGTTCCCGTAAAGGAAGGTTAACGTCGTTAGGACGCGCGTCGCCGGCGTGGACCGGAGAGAGGAAGCGCGTGATGTAAAGCCTATTTTCAGGAAGCTCGCGTCATTAAGAGAAAACGGTTGCGCAATAACGGACGTAAACGCGGGTTAGTTTGTACCCGCACAAAAACAGTTCTCCATTTAATCGATTCACTCGTTTTCCGCACGAGAATCAAGGCAGGTTGTGTGTAAATTCAAAGCGCAAACAATAAAATATTTGAGCCAAAATTGAAAATTTCTTTCCTTCGTACGAGACGACTTTTAATCAGAAAAAGAAAAATTTTTATTATCACTTTTAAATGAACTTCAACGCGAAAACGTCAATTGCCTTGCGTTTATTTGTCCGCGCTTGCCACAGAGAGAGGAGACGGTCGATTTCGCTATTATGCCGGCGATTGTTTTATTTTACGTTCCGCGGAACACAAACACGCGGAATCGTAAATTTCGAATGATGGCCGCCACCGTCGAGCTAAACGACTCCGATTATTCGTGCGGCCTCCGGCCGCGGCACGTACGCCCCGACTTTATCGGGGGAGGTTTCCGAGATATATACTTTGCGCGCTCGGGGAAACACAACCCCCCCGTTTGCTCTCTCTCGATACCTTCGTCGAATTACGATGGCGGGCCCCGCATTTTTCTCGGATGTGTCGTCCCGCCCGTCGGGATGTAAGACGTCCCGATCGACAATTACACACGTACGTTGCACGTATACCGATCGTGCGCTCTCGCGTTTCATCTTGCGGAGCGGACGTTTAGCGCTCGGAGGCGTGACACGGATTCTCCGTCCCGAAGACGAAGGTGGTCTTATCTTCGTCGTTTTCTCGCGCTGCTGTTGTGCGACGACCGTTTCGCGGCGACTTCCGACGCCGAGTTCCTTTGCCTCCCCTCCCCGAAGCTGAGAGGATCCATTCAAGTACTGAATTGCGTGTCAGAGTCGAGATTTATTAAGCTTCTTCTTTATGCTTTATGTGGAATTCTTTGTGGATACTTCGCGGTTCAGCGGTTTAGGTTAAAATAAATCTGGCATGCGATTCGCCGCTCCTTTCTAAGGTACACAGTATTCTCACGATACCCGGTCGAGGACTGAATCGACCGGCGCATTTTTAACGCCGTTCTCCTTCTCTTCCCAAAGAAGCCATGTCGGATTAATAATGCGCTTCAATGTAAATAGAGCGAATCTCAATACTTGAGATTTCTCGACGGGATAATCGCGCGATCGCGTTCTCAATGATAAAGTTTTAACAGCTTCTCTATACGTTTTTAACAGCTTCTGTATATTTGACAATGTATTTTGTCGACGATATATTTCTCTCGCTACATGTATCGCTGCTTCCTGTTCGCTCTGAAAGAACTGTCTGAAGACTCTGTAACGACGCCGCGGCAAGAACGTCACAATGCGAGATCTTTTACGCGCATAGTCGCACGTATGCAGGCGGATAGAGTTAAGGAGTCCGTACGTATATAAGATTTTATATATATATGTTGTTCATATATATATATATATATATATATATGTAAGGAGTCGGGGAATGGCGGAGCGTTCGAAGGGCATAGAGTTTCTCAATATTTAATAGCGTCTGGGTACGAGTGCTGTCTCGACACTTGTGAAATTGCAAGGCGTGAAGGACTCGAGTGCGGCGCACGGGAAATGGGAAATAGACGAAAGGAAGGAAGGAAGAGAGAATTCGTCTGTTGTCTACTCCGCGAAGTCTCTCGCGGTGATTACTCGAGTGCGACGTGGCGCGTGCATTATGAAGAAAACGATGGCTTAGCGTTTCCCGACGATGAGCCATACGTCGCAATTAAGAGAGAGACCTCCTCCTCTTCCCTTTTGCTCGCGATGTTCATCGGCGCAACGAAACGAATCGCGCGCGTCCATTTACAGGTCACACAACATTTACGCTTTTTGGATTTTCGGGAGAATAAATCACGCCACGAGTCGTCCGCGCGAAACGACATGTGTCGCGGCTGCGAAAATCGAAAGAGAGACGCAGAGGTATCGCGATACAGATTTAACGAGAGAGAGTCCGAGGTTCAGGGTGGTCTTTCGAAAGAAGACCAGACAGAAAGCGAGTGAAGAACGAAGGAATGGTCTCGAAGGAGGAAACACACGGGGAGAGGAGAGTAAAGCAGAAGGTGGAGGACAGGCGAAGCATAGTGAGATTGGAATACCTACCACGCAGAAGTCTCGAAGAGACGGAAAAGGTGGACGGAAACGGGGGAAAGGGGAGAGGGAGAATCCTGATCCAAGTTGGAGGAGACATAGCAAAGAGAGCGAAAGGACCAGGTTAGCCACGGTGGAGACACTTTCGTGAGATTGAGCCCGAATTCAATAGGAATGAATAAAATATAAACCAGCCGCTCTATTGCGATCCTATGGCGGGGCTAAGGTCGGGTAGTCGACCCTTGTGTAAATAAATAAAAACTATATCCATTACCCGCGGGAAGAGGGGCTGCGCGCGACATGGACGTGCGTGAGACTTTCGTCGAACTAAATGATCGATTAAATCAATCGCGCGCTTCCGCGCGTGATTTTCCATCTGAATATTTCACAACAATTTATCTCTTGTTGTTCCTCAACAGACTGTCGATTGAATTTTAATCCGAGAATTATTGTTTGCTATTTTACTTGATATCTGCGTAATTTTTTAGTCACACGTGGCGTATAAGGTGGTGATTGTCCCAATGATCGGATTTATTAAAGAAATTGTAAATCCTACCAGAAAAACATGTGTAAATAATCACAATCGATTCTCTCGATATTGATTGTTGCCACTTTTATCTCGACGCTGATTGGACGTTTCTTGAATGTGTTTCTCGATTCATGTCGTACATATCAAGACGCACGGTAGTATATATATATATATATATATATATATATTTATAATATTATATATACATATATTTTTATATTATAACAGTAGATTGAGCAATTATTAAATATGTGAAATCTTCAGTATTTTAAGCATTTTTAAGATATAGTTTTAGTTGTATAACTAACAAATAATATAAATGTACTTTCAATTACTTCTTTAATATCCGATCAGTGCTACTTGTCTGCTCTCTTATTAGAACGTTTACCTCATTATCAATTATTTCTCACGTGAGATCATCATCTTCTCGTTCTCACGAATCAAGTGATTGAAAAAGTTAATGCGGAGCGCTTGGAAGTTTTGCTCATGAAAATGATTGATACTTTATAAAAATTACGTATATGGAGAGAAAATTAAAAATTGAAAATATAACGCGAGAGAGATTTTACGAGCAAAGAAACCGTCGTTGGAGATTTTGTCGGCGACCTCAACTTGTTTCATCTATGCAAATGTTGCGATGCAACAGGCGCATCAATCCTCGGCGCATCCGGACACGTCGAATGAAAACAAGCAAGGTTCCTACTTTTAATTATTGTGCTGATTACAACTACAGTCAGAAATAATAATTAGATCGTGACGTCAAAGAGGGAGAGGAAGAGAATTCGTGCCGTTTGGGATTTAATCGAATCACTCGCGAAACTTTCTCAAAGAAGTTGTGTTTCGTGCGGAAACTTCCAATGCCCTTCATTATATCCTTTGATCTGTCGGGGCGCTAAGTCCTCCGTTGACGAATTACGTTCTAATTAAGATAAGCCCGACCGGTTTCACGGCTAACTCACAATTTGAACTAATCGGTTCCGCAATTTTCTCGTTTTTGAAAATCCAAAAATTCTCTAAATCAGATAATATTTATTTTGAAAACTCGTTGAGATTGTTCTTATCAAATTAGCAATAGTTGTAGTTCGTTTTTCTAATTTTTTCTGTAATTATTTTTGCCAGAACTCTGATAGAGAACTTGTTGAATAATTCATAGTGTTGTTTCGGAGTATTTTTCATTTTCCTCTTCCGCTGGTTAATGTTAAAATGTCATTTTACCGCGGTGCGGAGCGCACGAAGTCGGAGCGCAATTTCGCTCAATCTTACAAAATTTTCGTGTGTCGGTTGCCGACTTGACGGTCTCGTGCAAAACCTGCTGCTTGTGTTGGCGGCAGCCAACCGGGCGGATAATTACGACGGGATTGCAGGTGTCGGCGGAAAATCTGCTCGACCATCCCGCTTTTTAACTGCTCCACGGTGGCAGCCATTAAATTAAGACAGGACGAGAAAAAAAGTATTCAACGTTCAAATTATAATCCAAATGATATATTTGTTGACTCCAAATTTTAACATTTTTTAGGCCAATACGAGTCCAAAAACACGTTATTAATATTGTGTTAAAAAATTTATTTTGGTAAATTACAACGTTTCGCGATCGTCGGACACGGTCTTTGTCAATACATGAGAAACTTGTTAGTTGAAATTATAATCCCGAGAAGATAGTCTCGAGGATACAGTGGACATTGCTAGCCACGGGTTGTTGCGTCTTGCAGTGGCGAGGAATCGACTTTATCGGCGCATCGAAATTTTGCCGCATCCGGCAAGCACTCGGGCATTAGACGGCCCATGTAATACACAGACGGCGGAGTAAGCAAAGGGAGGAGGAAACTCGGGCAGGTGAACCCGCCGGCTCGCAATATTTCGCGTTCATAGCGTTGCTAAGCCGCAACTAACCGCCTTGTTAGGAAGTTACTCCCTTCTCTCCTTCCTCTCGCGTCCCCTTTTTCCCCGCCTCTACGTGCTCCTCTTCTCTTCCGGTTTCTGTTCCCATCCCATTCTTCCTCCCGTTTCTCTCCGACGCCGTCTGCCGGCGCTCTCTTTCTCTCTCTCTCGTCCGGACTTGTCCCTCTTCTTGTACAATCCATCTCTTCCCCTTCCTCATGTCCCTCGTAGTTGTATCACATACGCTTCTCTGCCGCTTCTTCTCTCTTTCGTTCACATCGCTCTTAAATTCGTCCGCTTCCTCTCGCTCTTTTTTTCCAGGATGCACCGTTCTTTCGCTTCTCATTCCTTCCCGTCTGAGTTCGTTACAATGGGTGTCTCCGAACAATCGCGTGCTTCTTGCGCCGGTAAATTTTGCAGCAATAATCTAAGAAAGTTGTCTTTTATACACGAGTGTATATCGGTGGTAGCGCTTGCGAGAGAGAAGTTGGCTTTTATCTCGTTACTTGCGCGCCGAGAGTTCTTTAAAAACAGTTCTTCGGACAGAGAAATATATATGCTCGCCGAAAGACGATTTTGTAGTTTCCGCGTGTGTCGGCGGCGGCTTCTCTGCCACTCGAGCGTATTTCCTCGGGACGCATCCATCCCTCCTGATCCTCGCTCTCAGACCAACGGACACTAAATCATAACTTGAGAAATTCGCGTGCGGCGAATGTGCGGCGCGCGGAACACCTTTAAGACCTCAGACGTAAACTTGCCGGGGAAGGATAGTGCTAGCCTTGCAAACCTTTGATAACTAAGTACGTAACGTCTCCTGGGCGGCAATCCTCGTGCTCCGCTGCCGCTTCGTGTGTGTTTTGGTATCGTTTCCGACGTAACTCTACTTACA
Organism: Pseudomyrmex gracilis; assembly: GCF_002006095.1. Lineage (NCBI taxonomy): Eukaryota > Metazoa > Arthropoda > Insecta > Hymenoptera > Formicidae > Pseudomyrmex > Pseudomyrmex gracilis. Next base: position 348,507 of record NW_018020607.1, read on the forward strand.
CGTAGGCGGCTCTCTCTCTCCTGGTTTAAAGGCCTAATTACAAACACCGCACAAACTTCAAAGCGTCTCATTTCAGAAATAAATTTTCTCTCCTGAACTTGTTTCTTAATTATTGTTATTATTATCATCATCATCATCATTAATATTATTATTATTATTAATATTATTTTATCAAGTGATATCTTACACGGTACGTTTGTTTCAGTTGAAAGTTCGCGATGCTTATTAAATTCTCATTTTTGCATCATAGACATTTCTCTCTCTCTCTCTCTTCTTTCAAACGATCTTTCTCTCGTTTTAGATTTAAATTTTGAATAGGTTTTAAGAAAATGTTTGAGTACGCGCTCGCAAGGTCGTCTTCGCAAAATCGTTATTTTCCAATGATATTGCGCCTTTCCTATCGATCAATTTTCCTCGAATGCATCTTTGAGAGAGCCGGAGAGAGAGTTGCTCGAATGTAAACTGGATCGCGACAGCCGACGCTTGGCTCTTCTCTCGGGGATATCCTTTGATGCTCAAAGGATCCTTTGATGCGGGCTTATATTCCTATCGGAATTAAATATGCGATTTGATGTAACTGCGTGTGCACGCGCGCGGCGCCGACCAATATCCGAATTCAATTTGCGACACAACCGACCATTTTTTTCTCTCCTTCTCCCTTCGCTTCATGCGACGCAATAATAGTTGCCATTCTTTTGATCCTGTGAGGACAAGGTCATAAATAAGAATTTCGCGAACAAACAATAAACTTTTGATTTTTTTCCTATATAATTTTATATCGCAAAATTCTCGTATATTTTGCTCGGACCTAAAACAAAAACAACTTTGCATAACTTGCAATAAATATTGAATTAATAAAAAAATCAAAGAACTCGTAATATTGAGAGCACGTGTGTCAATATGCGCGTCGATGAAAACAACGTTTGCGGTCATGTTTTATCGCGTTTATCTCACTCTCCTTACAGAATTGGAGTCGCAGAGTTGCTCCAATTCGCGAAAAGCAAACAAGAAGTGTATCGTATTGAGAATCAAAATCTATGGCTTCTCAACTGAGACGGGTAAGAGCGGTAAATCTTGATACGTGTCATATCCAATTTATTTGCGCCGGATATATATAGCGTTATTAAATACGTGACCTTACTCGCGGTGCACTTTTACAGAGCATCGCGGAGTCGCGTTCTGCGTAGTTTTTTTTATCGCTCCCAAGTTCTATCGCGCGATTGTGTCGCGACAAAATAAAACGCGCCAATAGGGTTAATAAAATAATAATCCAACTCGTATATCGCTAACATCAACTTCGTTATTTTCTGTTCCAGGTACGTAAACTGCGCTTTCGTCCCGCAATCAGCAATCTTCCTCGTCAGTCAGGAATAGAGTGAGTTTGTAGTTTAATATGTCATTAAGATAACTATCTCAATGAGTCCGGAATGTTTGAAGTATTTTTTAAAATATATTTTCAATTATTAGTTTCCGTAACTTTATATAAATATTTTTTTGCAGTTATATCTTCAATAATAAATTCTGGTACATGCCCAGAGACATTTACACGATTTTTGTTTGATTTATGGCGACAAATGTATATTCAGAGTCGTGAAAGAATTCATCTGATTTCTGTCGACGATTATCTTTCGCTCCTCGCGTGGCCGGACGTTTCTCGCGTTTTCAAGTAGGTAACCTTATTACACTCGGTATCGCAGGACGCGCGGGCGCCGCGATCGATCATTTTCAATTACAAAAATATCCATCCGCGGCTCTAAGCTACGGTGTGCCTACGCCAGTATGTAAAGGTCGCGTGCATCGTAGCCACTAGACACAACGTCGCCGCGTATTTCTAAATTTGCATCTGCGCCGTCGATAAGGCATGCAAGCGAACGGGGACGAATTTGCGAGGCAGGCGAACGAGACAGACTAATCGGCGACACGTCGTCG
>NW_018020607.1:350475-426626 GCF_002006095.1 Pseudomyrmex gracilis
GCTGCCGCCGTCGCCGCCGCCACATTTTTTCGCGAAACATCCCAGATATCGCCACGGCACACCAACGAATCTCGAGATTCCGACAGTGATAAGACGCCTTTGCTTCTATTTAGAAACATAGCCTCGCGCTTACGCGCGAAATGAGATTACAACACTTCGGTAAACATATGATGCAAAAAAATTACTTTTGAAGAAATTTGCTTTATAAAAATATCTTTAAAATTGATTAGATTACTTTTATAAATGCATTAGTACAAGTTGTTGTCGAGATCTTTAAAGTTACGTTTGATTGTTAATTAATTGTAATTTAATCAAATTATATTACATGTAGAGATTTAATTACCGCGCGGTGTAAAATCGACACCGCGCGGTGAAATCGGCGTTTGCTTTTCTATCATTAGTCAGCGATTACCGCCCTCTGCTCGCGAACCTAATTGTAAAATAAATAGAAAAAGAAAATTGAGGTAACCGCGATTAACTCTAATGGCGAGTCTACACGAAACTCAACGTAGAATGAAAGCTCGGATAAGTCGCTTACATAAAATTAGCGCTCAATTCTCCATAAGACGGGAAAAAAAAAACAAGTTCGAAAAAAACAAATTACATATAATTTGCCAAAAGAAAGAATAACTTGAGCAAATAAATAATTTGTATTCGCTTCGCGCGCAATTTGTATTTATGTAAAATCTTTACCGCTGTTTATACAAATATTTGCAACTCCGTGGAACAACATTTGACCGAACATGTGTATACTCTCGCTTCCGGAAAAGCGAGTGCAAATAGAACTTTTCGCTTGGCACGCATCGCTGCTGGGTTTCACTCGAACCTGCCGTGAGCGATGTAGGTGCAATCAGCAATCGCTGCTGAAGTGTAAATCCTATCGGCGGGCAAAAACGCCGCCGGGATACGCTTTCCGAACATCTGCTATAGTTTCGCGAACGGAATTTCGCGGCGTATGTGGAACCAAGTTAGTGTGTGTGCGCGCGCGCGCTTTCGACTTTCCGACGCAGACTGCGCGGCGATGCGCATTCCGAATTTTTCCACGAGTCGAATCCCATTTATTTTCGACGATCGTTTCTCGACTTGATTATTAAAAGCGGTGTATAAAGCGACGTAAAACGGTCACGCTGTAAATTCGCTCGCGACGACCCGAAAAAGCGTCGCGTCGGCGTCTTTCTGTTTATTTTCGCGAATGTTATTCCCGAAGCTTCTATCCTGATTGTGATTTCCGAGAGAGACCGGAGCGGCGAGAAGAGAGAGGAATGGAGACGTAGATAGAGAGCTTTCGGACGGATACTTTGTTCACTCTTTTAAAGACGGCGCCGCGCGAGCGCGTTTCGAGTCCTAATTACTCGAGTAAAGCTCAAGTCGCGAGTACGTTGGTAAATAAACGAAGTAAACGAGTGGGCTTGGACTGTCCGCTTCCGAGGATGTGTCCCCTAGTCGTAATTGCAAATAAAACTCGAACTGCCGCGCAAAGTGCTCGACGCGACGGGACCAGTATTTTTCAGTCCCTCTCGAAAGTTCCGCAGAATACTAATCTCCGAGGAGCATAGTTGAAATTTTTCGCGAAACGTCCGTCGGAAATTCGCCGATTTCCTTGTATAATCTTCCGCCAGAGTAAATTTTAATTACTTTGAAAAAAGACAAAAACCTTCCCAATGATCAACGTTTGTAAGAAAAAAAGTCAGTAGAAATTATCGCACATTTGATATCGAGTCGTGCGCGCGGCGTTGAAAAAAAAAAAAAGAAAAAAATCCGATCGTTTAAGTTGACGATAATTCGCGCCGCGCGTGTTCGCGACGGCGGTTTCGCGATGAAAACCGCGGTGTGTCGATTGGTGAGTTCTGTTAATCGAACGTACACAATCGGCCTCCAAAGACGATTTCACGTGTAGTTACGTTCGTTCCCATTCGACAATGGATGACGTGCTCCGCGACGCTGCAGTTGTTAGCGGGGAACTACGCAGCGCGCAGAGCTGCGCAGGGACAGCGCGCTGTGTGTAATTCGATAGTCTACCGAATGCAAACTCACTCGCGCCCTTCCCTCTTTTGCATAGCGCGCCCGCGTTCATCTCGAGCAAACAAAAGAACGTCTATATACGACGTTACACGCCTTCGGTAAGCAAACCGACCAGTCCGCCGGAACCTCTCAATGTACAATAAACGCAGCCTGATGTGATAGGTCTTCTACGCGCTCTCGATTGCGCTCAAACGCACGGAAATCGACATGTCCGTGTTATTATTATTGTTATTATTATTATGCAAGTCGCGGATATTGGCGCGGTCTAATTACGAAAATTTGATCGAATAAAAACTCGCGCCGATAATTACAAAATTATTTTGCTCGCTAAAAACAATATATTCGCGCGGTTATATTTGTTTTTAATATAAAAGGTGCACACACACACGCACTTGTATATAATTTACGAGTTAGATATCTTCACATTTGCGAACGATAAATTTAAAGTGGAAAATTCGGCCGATCGGCAAACACAGAGACTCTCTCCGAGACAAAATTGCGCCGGTCAAATATACTTGCGCTTAAATGAAACATAGATAAAACGCGATTGTCTGCTCGTGACAAAAATACTTGGAAAAATGTTTTTCGAGACGCCTCTTGTCCCACGTGTGCATTCGGTCAACGCGGGAACACACTATCGTTTCGCGTGCAAATATGTAATAGCAATATCAATATCTGTTTGCGACATTGGGCCACGGGAAATACGTCGGTTTAACATCCGCCCATGCGACGGCGCCATTATTTTATATGGATGTCGTATTGGCGGCCGCGTCTTTTTTCGCATATTGAACACGTTTATCATCACCGCGTTCCTCCCTCTTCCGAACGCGTACGCTTTTTCTCGTGCGTACGCGTGTCCGTCATTTACTTTTATCGTTCAGAATTTCCGCTCTATTCGGAACAAATTCCATTTCACGTAACGGGTGTCCATTAATATATACTAAGCGAGCACCTGAAAGAATCTCTTTCAGGTGCGAGACGTGACTGGAATGGATACGGCGTTTTGTTTAAAACGAAGAAATATCGCGAGGCAGGTAATAACCGTTGCGCGCGACGATTGCGCGACGTTTCGGCGATTTTGTCGGAATCCCGAAGAATTCTGCGTTACATTCAATTGCTCCTTCTCCCTCCCGGCTTTTCCTAACAGACGCGATATTCGCGATTAATCGACGTCTGTCTTGGTGACGCTGCGGTCACTCGAAACCACAGAGAGATGCTCAGTCGTGCAGAATTATAGCTAATAATCATGACCCGTAATCACTCAGTATTTCCGGTTGCTACAATTAAACTAAATATTGACACACGTTTTCCTAAGCGTTTTCACTCTGTTATTTATTGCGAGTGATTTTGTATTCGATATAAAACTTCAATCTCGATGAAGAGATTCGCATAAGTCGCAGTTTAAAGTAAACAAGGATTGACTTTTTGGTTTTAATTTTTTCCGCGTCCGTGTGCGATGCGACAAACATCATTTCGTTCCGGGGTGTTTTCCCGGGTATTTCTGAGCGAGAGGGAAAAACAAGATCTCGCGAAATCGGGACTTAGCGGAGAGACAACGAGGAGTGACTTCGACAAAAGGGCCGAGGGAAACGGAACCGAGCGAAAGACGCGGATATACGAGAAAAGAGAAACCGTAAGAGAGAGTAAGAGAGAAAGGGGGCAACGGAGCGAAGTGAGTGGAATCCGACGGAGTCGGCCGAGCATCGGATGGCCGAAGGAATGGTAGGCTGGATTCAATTACTTGGAGAACAATACTGCCTCGCCGTCATTGTTTGCTCGAGCACTTGCTCGGGTTTTCCTGGTTTGGGACCCCCCCGTGTTCCGTTACACCACGATATTTTGTTTGCCCGCTGCAACACCGACGTCGAAGGACAGCGAGGGGTCGAGACGACGAGGACTCGACCAATCCCGCCTCGACCTTGGCATCGTCTTCTTCTTCTTCTTCTTCGACGACGAAAGTTGCCTTCGGGTCTTCGTTTCATATCGATAAAACGCGAATGCGCACCGAACCGGTTGTGTTCGGTCTCTCTCTCCCGATTTTATAAAACATTCGAACGCGAGCCGAGCGATTCTCTTCCATCCGTGTGTATCATCGAGATTTTTGGCGGCGAAACCGTGGCTTCCGGCGCTGCGATGGTATTCCCACGTGTCCGAAGCTTCGCCGCGCGAAATAAAGATGGATGTATCTATTTGTCTTTCCATCCTCTCTTGCCTATCTATCTCTCTATCTATTTATCTATCTGTATTTATCTTCATCTATCCGTCGATCTGTGTGTAGTCGTTACCCGTTTATTTACTCGCGAGCGTTCGCTCGTGCATCTTCCGAACCACCGCCGCTTTTGATGCTTCTTCTCTCGCTACTGACGTGCGTGGAAATTGTCAGATCTCTCTCTCTTTGGCACATCAAACAGTAAGAAATTTACAGTAAACTTTACCCGCAAATTGTTGTTTGTGCGACTGATATGTACATAATAATAATTAACAAATGTCCGGTTATTGCGGGACGCTAATTTGACTTGAGTTCCGTCAAGTTGACGATATCGAGGCTCTTCTTCTGTCCGGCTAACCTCGATTGTCTCCACTTGTGCTGGGTCGTTCCCACGTGGGACGTTCTCTCGAATGGCAGATGCGTGCGCGACGTTATCGCGCATATATACACGCGCAAATAGATCATAAAATTTTTTTTGTCCTCGGAAAAACGACCGCCTGACTGCGACGGTCGTTCGTTATACTCGGGACAATGAAAGCCGTCGTCTATCGAGCGCGCGTTTGTCTCCCGGTCTCGCGGTGATATTTGCAAGCCTCAATGACTATGATTCTTTACGTCCTTTAAAATTGATACGGCATATAGTTCAGTTCCGACGCGGGTTTTATCGCTCGAAAGTTGTTTCGTGAAAACACTCGCGTATCGAACATTGATCAGATCAAACCGGCTAAGTGTATGCAAAGTGAATGTGTACGCCCAGAGATTGGGTTTTCAGTCCGAAGGTCTCTTTTATTCTTTGCGCTTTTGCAAACAAAATTAATTTCAAACATTTCATATGGGCGCGTGTGTCTCATAACAAATTTATCGCGGAATAATCGCACGAAAAAAAGGTTTGCAGAATGGCGAGAAGATTAGTTGCTACACGAGTAGAAAGAAAAGCTTTGCTAAAAATCTATTGAATTTTTTATTTTGTCAACGAAACATTTGGTTGACGAAACAAAAAATTCGGTAGACTCAGCGGATTTTTCTTACTGGCCATATAATAGCAAAACTTTGTTTTTGTCCATGCGTGAGTGTAAATAGAACGATTTTTCGTGAGAGAGAAATGTTTTTTCTCTTCACGCCGAAATTTTTTATTTTTGGTTTCATTCCGCGTCGATACACTCTTCCGATGCGGTCTGCTGGCGGTTATAAATATTTCCATAATTTGCCACTTACGCGCCGGCGCGGTGACAGAAGCCGTGTATATATAATACGCGCGTGGTTCTCCGGTGAAAAACGTCGCTGCGCGCGGCGGTCTCTCCGCGGGTGCGAATCTAGATTTTTAATGAATTTTTAACTATTCAATTTTTGCACGCCGCTCCGTTTTCATTCCCCTTCCATTCCGTCGATGTAACTTTCAACAGTCGCGCCCGGGTTCGAGTAGATGAAGTTGAGAAGGCAGAGTCGCAAAATGGCTGCGGAAGAGGACTGCGGTGGGTGGACGTAAAGTGCCGGGAACGAACCGGGGAGCGACTTGGGAGTGCGGAGGGGACGAAGGTACGTCGGAGAGTAGAATAATGAATAATTCCTAAAGAGAGATCGCGTCTTGCAGCACGTTGAGCGATATATAGAAACCGAATTCGGGACTTGTTTCTTTCGTGAGAGTTCGGGAGGAGATTCGCGCGCGCGATTTTGACAATTTTCTTGTGTTTAGTCGACATTGTGCTCGCGAGCGTCTCACAAAGTGACAACAACCGGTTTGTCTCGTTCGTTTTGCCGAGCGATTTCTAACACATTCGCGGACATCTGCTTCTCGGGTCGAAAATCGGCGAGATATTACTTTATTTGTTAAATTCCATATATTTCCGTTTAATATCGCACGCGGAGAAATAATGGATTTTGTCCGCGCATCATAAAGGATATTGCGTTCGATATAAAACGGAACGAGCATCGGGGTGCAGTTATATTAGGCGCTAATTGCGCGATGCGCGAATATTTATTATCTTGTATTTCGTGTAGCGAGCTCCCCGTCGTCGTCCGCAAAGCAAACACGTAAAATGGCAAAATGTACAGAGAGCGGAGAGATAAAATAAATGCGCGAGTCTGAAAGAGTGGTGTCACAGGTCAGATAATTACATCGCCGCGTGTGCAAAATCTGCGCGCGCGCGCGGTGTGGGTGTGATTTTATTATCTGCATAAAAGCGCGATAAGTTCGATCGCGGACAGAGAAATAACGCGGGCAGAGGTATGCAATTGCAATTCCAGCAGCGTATTTCTCGTAATTACGCGCGGCGCGTCACGTTTCGGCACCGAATAATTCTTCGCCGTGCGAGAGAATGAAAGAGAGAAAGAGAGAGAAAGACAGAGAGAAATGGAAACAAGGACAGAGAGAGAGAAAGAGAGAGAGAGGTCACCCACAAAAATCGAGAACTCCGCAAAGCGGCACTACACAGCCGGATATGTATATTTTCGCCACGAATATTCCGCGGTGCTGCCGAACGTGCCGCGGAATCCACGCGACGATAGCGCGAGCGCGCGGCCGCCCGCTGGCAGATAAGAGAACGGCAAAAAGCAGAAATGAGAAATGCTAATGGCATTCCGTTCTCAACGCTATCATCTTTCACGGGGTCGCACCGAAAAAAAAAGAAAAGAAAAAAAAAGAAAATAGAGGACGCGGGGCGAAAAAACGAGAAGCGCAACACAGACCGGTGTTTGCACAGACGTAGGGAGCGTCGACTCGCGGTGGCGGTGGTATTGGTATTGGTGCGCTTTATGCGACGACTCGGCCCGCTGATATCGCTCATCCTGAATATTTTATGGGACGCGTCTGGAATAAAATATAAAAATTTCGCGACACGCCGAAGTCTCGGCGGGCCGCCTTCGCGCGCTCGACTTCCTCCTCGCGCTTCTCACTCGAGACGGAACGGAATAATTTCGTCTCTTGGCTCGTTGAAACGTTAATTGTTTCTCTTCTGCTCGATTAATTTTGTCCTACTTCCTCTCGCGCGCACAGCAGGGTTGCGATATTCTTATACGCGCTTCCTATCGCTGCAGCTTCCCATCGCTGCAGCTTCCCATCGCGTTAAGTTTATTCAAAAGAAAAATTAGATTTTTTTACGTGCTTGATATAATATTTTATAGATTTGCGTATCTCTTTCTCTATTCCGACGGTGCACCGCATAATTGTATTTTCTCTGAAATTTTTCTCTTTATTTCCTTTTACGTCATATTTCAAAAATTAATATATCCGTTAACGTCATCACCGCGTGAAAGGACTGAGAAATTTCAGAAGACTCGAAGAAACGGAACGTCGCCAAGGGTGTCCATTGTTAATTACATACAGTCAGAAAGACATTAGCCGCCTTCTGCGCGCACACACTGTCGCGGGATCTCGACCGGAAGAGTGTGTATGAAGTATTAGAGGGAATGAGAGCCAAGCGGAAAGACAATGCAGTGGATACGAACTAATTGCCGGATTCTCCTGCCGTCTAGTGGACCAGGAAGATTAACTGCACGCCCATCCCCCTCAACGTCCGCCCTCACCTCTGTTTTCTCCTCTCCTGACCTTCTCGTTCCCCTCGTTTCTCCCGGCGCGTATATATGAAATTAGTTGAGTTTACTTTCGCTCGTGTGTGCGCGCCACGTCACATAGATCAGTAATTTGAACTTTCGAAACGGGGCATTCGTTTCTCGCGCGATTGCACAACTGGTCGTGTGTGTGTATGTTCAAAGATATCGCGTGTGCTCGCACTTTTTGCGCTAAAATTGCGTAGAAAATAAAAATTAACATGTAATTTAGTACAACGTGTCGTAATAAATTATATTTTGCAAGATCTGCTCGAACGCAAATGTTCTTTGCGTACATAACGTTTTTTTTTATTATCTCCAAAACTGAGGTGAATGTCTTAATGACCGAACAAGCACCATCGACCGAACATTTGTTAGAGAAATAATTGCAAAGTATTTAAACGAACATAGAAACTAATTAAAACCATTGTAAAAGTTCTTTAAACAGAGAGGAATTGAATAATTAAAAATGTCCGACCATTAGCAGGTGTACTTTATATGCTGTCTCTCTTTTTCCGTTATATAAGTTCGTACTATTATTATTATCATTAGTAGCGCTTGATATTTACAAAGAATCGCAGTCGTCACAACGAGAGCCGTACTCGTGGCGACGATTAGCGCTCAAGAACGCGAAAAAATGGAACACACTGCGGCTTGTTCGGCACACCACCGGTACAACTACGCAGCGCGCGTCGCGCAGCACCGCAAAGGGCTACCTTGTTAAATGCTGCAGGGCGAAACGACTTACGCCCGTTTAATCTTGAACGCGAATTCTGCGGTATCTCGCAAGGGGTTGTAATTCAGCGCGCCTCGTTCTCCATCCACCCTCTCTCGGCCTTTCCGCCACTCGCTCCACCCCACTTCTCCCTTCTCATCCTCTCAGCATAAAGGATGAAATGAAGCCGAAATACCGTGCTCTGCCCTTGCCATTCTCCGTCGCGCATCACCACCACCACCATCGCCAACAACGTCGGTATCTCTGTTGCCCTCCTCCCCCTCGCCCTGCTACCATATCGTCTCCACCTTAACCTCGAGTACCGCGAATTCTACCGTTCCTTTATCCATCTCTTCTCCACCTTTCTCGCTGCTCGATCGTCGAGCGTGCTGCTTGCTCGTAAAGCGGCAAAGAATTCACCCGTTATTGAATCAATATTGTGCAAACCTATCAGCGGCCCGTCTCCCCCTGAACGACCCGCTCCTCTCCGCTATCCACCGTTCTCTCATCTCAGCTCTCTCTGTCTCTTTCTCGTCGTACCGCACTCCCGCCCTTTTCGTTTTGCCATCTACCGAGCTTGATATGCCGCCGGAGGAAAGTATTGTCTACTCCCTCCGTCCACATCCCCCTTCTCACTCACCCCCTCCGAGTTATCGATCTGTGTGCAAATATTGAACTACGTCGGTGTGGGCGAGAACGAAAGTGGGAAAAAGCCCGACGAGACGGTACGAGAAAGGGGAGAGGAATGGGAAAAGGAGTGAACGCGAGGATGGCGGTTTTAACCGCGGGCAGGGCTGATTCCAAGGATGAGAGAAGGGAGAAGAGAAGAGAGCGCGGATAGAGAGCGCAGTCTTTCCATCGCGGGGGATGAATTTAATGGAGTAGCGTTCCGGTGCATTCCAGTCGAGTTCACGAGGACCCTCCAAGTCAATTAGAGAAAATCTCTTTTGGTGTCGTGTGGCGCGGTTTCCTCTTCTCGTAAAGTATCGATGACCGTGTTTGGCAAAATCGTCGTCGATGCTTTCGCCACGCAAATAAACAACCACGTGCGTGCGCGCGCTGCACGCGCATCGGCCGGATCGTCGTCTTTTTCAGTCGTTGCTCAGCTGACGCGTATGTCGGAAAAAAACGTTGAATTCGTCGTTTTCCAACTGCATAGCGAACGGCCCGTGAAATTGCGACGATTTATCATTTTGCGCGATTCGTTTTTGACAAAAGCGCCCGTTCGAAGACGCGCGTTTTCGTCATTTTGTGGGTCGCGTGCAGACATTCAAATCTCGCACAGATATATAATATCAATATTCCCGATGCACAATCATTCACATCGATATATCGTGCAATTTGTAATGTATTGAGTGCGCATGAAATTAACTTGGTTTTATTATTTCATTTATCTCGATAATCAACGATAATTGAATTTACAAATGTTTCAAATTCCGATTATACACATGCGCACTCAATAAACTCGCGAATAACTAATATTAATGTGCAATGCACATATCAAAGAATTGTTAAATCGTTGCAAAGCCACACAACGATTTTATCAGCACGATAATCAACGGTGATGTTGTAGTCTTTTTAGACGGTTAATTTTTTTTTTTTTAATTTAAGTTTGTAACAGCGAGTTTCTGAAAACAAAACTTTACTCGATCTTAGAGAGTAACCGCGTAGGTTGAAGAGACCAAAAATAGAAAAGGACGCCGCAAACCTCGCGGAAATAATTTTCCAATTTGGGGCAGTAATCCGATGACTTTCTCTCGTAATCCATTTTCCGCTCGCGCGCGGCGGTCGACATTTATTTGACATCAACGTTACCCCCGTTCCAAGAAAATATCGCGGTTCTTCAGTTCATTGTGCGGTAACTTTCTCCGACGTGTGCCCGTTAAACTGCATTTACAAATTAGCGTGGGCGCGCGTTCTCGCGCGATTAATATGCAACGACTTTTGCACGGAGAAGCTGGAGAAGAGAGAGAGAGAGAGAGAAAGAGGAAGCGGAGAGGAAAATCGCCGGATAGACGATACGAATGGTTCATTTCGCGTGGACGGCTAATATTTCGCCCCGGCTACGGAGAAACATACCGTGCAGAAGAGATGCGTGTTCATGTTTCCCTCGTTTCTTTCTTCTCGCTCTCCTTTTCGTTCCCGTTCGACACAATTTAACCGCATTTTATCGCACTCACGCAGGTTCGTTCGACATTATAGAGACCTTGTTGCTGTTTACCGTTCGCGTGCGTTCCGTCGATATTTTTTATAGCTTGAATTTCATACATATCGCACTCTCCGCCCTCGGACGTGCAACCGAGAGACTCATCCCCCAGCTGGTTTTCAACTACCGCGTCCTACTCGAGTGATGTTCTGTCGGTTACACGGTTATTTTTTTCTCTCTCTTTCTCTACATTCGCGCGAATGTAGTGAACTACCGCTGCATATAAATATCTTGATGTCCTCATGCGTCGTTTCGATGTATTTTGTTTTTTTTTGTTCGTCGACAATACGCGGATTTTATTCACGTAACTCGTAATAATTTTGGTACAAATGAAAATGTTCGCTTATTTACATTCTAAATAACAATTAATACGATAATTTATAATACGTGTACATGTATAATAAATTATCGTATAATAAATTATTTTGATTCTTTTTCTGTTGAATATTTGCTTGAACCAATATCACGTGTTTTAAATTCGCGAATAGAATTTTGCCACGCGTCGCGTGTGCAAATCAGTGTACACAACACGTTAAAAATCTGTTACCGCAATGACAGCTTTTATATATGTCTTACAAACCACATAATACACATATGAGAGATGTCAGAAATAACGCCTAAAATAAAAATTTTCTCACATCTCAATCGCATGAATTTCGCGTATAAGAGGCATTACTGTGCCTCTTGATTCATACGACATGAATCGAAAAACACGTCCGTGAACCGTCCAATCAGCATCAAGATAAAAGTGGCAACAATCAATATCGAGAGTATTGATTGTGATTATTTACACATGCTGTTTCTGGTAGGATTTTTGTTTTTTTATCATCGTTACGGGTCGGCCGTCGCGTAATCGATTAATTGGGCGTGTGCTGTTTCTATGAAAAGTACGCGAGCGACGCGTCGGAACATATCGATTCGCGGACATCGAGTGTCGACGTCACACATCCGATAGGAAATATTTTTTTTGTCCTATTCCTCTCTGACGGATCGGTTGCTCGCAATCCGGATAAATTTCTTTTTTTTTTATTTACCCGTGAGCGCGGCGTGATGTCACGCGAAACACATTGCCGTGCGCACGGTGTGTTGTATATCGGGAATAATGGCGTTTTGTGCATCGCGCGCGATGCGATCCATTACGGTTATCGTGCGCTAAAATATCGCCGATTAAACACGATCTCGCAACGGCCACGGGACACGTTAATATCGTAACGTACGTAATGTACGTAGGTACGTGTGTTGCTGAATTTGACGCGATTTTATACTATTTTGGCCCAATCTGCCGTTTTACGCTTCTTACTCTGTTACCGCATCCGATCGAAAATAGACCGTCGAATTATAGCGGGACGCGGCGATTATTTAGATCCAATGACAAAAGCGACAATTTATCTGCGACGCGGTGAATAGCGGCCGGTTTAATTCTTGATAGCCGCCGCGACAACAATGGCTCGTTGATAGTTAAATGCGTGTTGCATTTAGAGCTATTGTCGCGCAGGTGATAGTCCGTGATGGATTGCGTAATTTTATGATAAACTACAAAATAGCGACTCTTGTTTGCGTGCAAATTCCGCTTGCGCTTTTCCGTTGTCCCGTCCAAAAACCTTTATTTCTTCTTACAGTAATCAGAGATTATAAATATTGTTTCTACCGATTTTCCACCCGTCGTCTCGGGAATATTTTGCGCGCGAACGTTTGCTCAGCGAATTACATATCGGCTGAATATTTCGATCAGAAGTGATAATATTTTGACTGTTCGATATATATTTACAAAAAAAAAAAAAAAAATCCATCTTGATGTGAATTCCACATCGCGTACGCGCGTGTAGATTTAATAAACGTACGTGAACGTATTCGCTCTCTCGCTCTATGTGACTCGCCTATATGTATTTCGAATAACACGTAACGTCGCGCGTCACGTCGCGGGAGAAAAATGTTTTTTATGTACCGAACTCGAGGCTGTCCCGCGGGAAATGTTACGCGCGTGACACAACCGAACCTTACGAAATTACTTTTTGAAATCCCCCTCCCCTCGCCTCGTCGTTCCTTGTCGTCTTTACTGCCGCCATGCACTTCCAACGCTTCCTAATATCTCGAAAAGGAAGCTTAACTCCTTTTTTGGGGCCGGAACGTGTTTAAAATTTCATGAAACTTTACACCGAGAGAACTGTATGCTTATATGTTCTACTTCGCGTAGACGCTGTTTATAAACTTGGATGTATTTGTTACTATATCTCTGTAAATCGATGTACCTACTCTCCAAGCTCGAAAACTGCTTTTTGGATTTCCGCAAGAAGAGGCGACAAGTTGTCGCGCCTGTTATTTCTCTCTCACTCCCTTCCTCGTGTCTGTGTTGTCCGGTCACTGGGACATTTACTGGGAAAATTTACTGTTTTACGAACAGCAATTGCCAAGAGAACGTGACATGCGCGCGGGATCGCGTTTTTAAAAGTGGAATTTCACACTTTCGTTTCTGCGAAGCGGCCATTTAGTATTGTTACGCGAAGATCGAAATGAACGTCGACGGGGAACGTCGAGGGAGATTGTGTGATGGAAGTCTTGCTGCGTGTCGTCGGTTGCGCTTTTATTTCGACGAGAAGTTGCTGAAAGGCGAGTTGTTAACATTTCCCCGGCAACTTCTCCGAGTAGATGCGCATTGTTCCGCCCGACGCGCACCGTCGCCGAAAATTGAAGCACGTTTCGGCTGCAACGCTACGTGACGCGCGAGAGCTGTCGCCGCAGCCGCCGCCGTCGCCGCCTCCTCCGAACGCGGAGAATACGCCGCGCGAAATAAGAGGTACACTCAGGGTACAAATCAACCGAAACAAACGTATTCGCGAGCGCGTCCCGAACGCCCGGCTGGGTCGCGCCTTCCGAAGTAACTTTTTCGCGTCGCCCCGCGCGCGTGAATCTAATAAACCGGCGCGAAATGCCCGGATCTCGGGAACGGCGTACACCTTATATCTAGCATATGCCATCACGTCCCGCGGATTTTTTTATACGACACATGCAACGTGCCGGAATAACGCTCGTTCTCTCCTCGTCGCTTTTCGTCTCTCTTTTTCTTTTCGTCGCGCTCGTCTCTCTTTTTCTTTTCGTCGTCGTGTTGTGTCTGAAGTGGTGAAGAATACACACGAAAGGCTGAGCGCGACGTGGAACAATAACAAAGTATTATAAAAACTGTTCCAGTGACCGGACATTTATTATGGAAATAATTAAGATCAAATTATTAGGTATGTAAATATTAATCATATTTTCAGTGAAATGTTTTCTTTTTTTTGTTATGTTAACTCTGTATGAATACATCGGGGAGTAAGTTTGTGCGAATCGAACTTAATGAACGGATGTGAGGAAAAGTTTGCACCGCAGTGCGCTGATTTTCGATATATTTTTCAAATTGTTAATGAAAAACATACTTGATTGTTCGTATTCGCGCATTATTTCCGAAATACTTGCTGCAATTATCATCGACTTGCTTATACAAGGTGTCGGAAACGTTTTGACACAGCCGAAGTATGTGAGTAGATCAGAAAAGTCGCGCACAATTTTAACAACAATGTTAATAAATATTAAATAAATACGAACCAGCGAGGATTTGAGTCATTTTTTCAAACGATCCAAATTCACCTTCGACCGCATCAAAAAGCTTCCTGACACTCTGTATATCGTACAGCAATATGAAATTGGAAAAACACCGCGAGGAACGCGCACTACCGAAGCGATTAATTAGGAATGTTGTCGATTTCGATGCACACATCTGTTTATTCAAGCTGTATATTCCCGTTTACCGCGCGCGTAATTAGGCCAGTTGAAAACAAATTCTCGCTCGATTAAACGCGACCGTTAATGATGTACTTATAGCCATTAGGGGAACATACCGATTATTTATTTGTGATGCGGTTCCCAAAACGGTTACTTTTTCGACATCGCTTAAATCTCTTAATATGAGATTTCAGTTTTCACAGGTGTGATCTAATCTAATTAAAACAAAAAAAAATCAGAAAAATAATTTCACAGATTGAGAAACGAAATAAAAAATCTATTAATGTTTAAGGATGGAAAAGATTTTCTTTGAATACGAGAATTTCTCGTACTGTAAATCGCTTCGATCACTTCTTCAAATGAGATTTTCTCGTAATTATGAATCACTTCAATCATTTCGCGGTGGATAAATTTTATTCATCGATGACAGTTTTTATTAGAATGAGGATGATTGCGTTTTCGTAATCTCGCGAAGGAAATATAGGAGACGGCGGAATGAACGAAGGAAGCTGAGAGGCTTTTATAAACTGTGTTCGGGTCACTTAATCTTCCTTAGTTACCAATCGATGGCTTCATAATCCTCTTCTTCACGCGTTTTTCTTTTTTCTTTTTTTATAATAAAAAAAAAAAAAAAAAAAAAGAATTTGGTACGTCGTAATGACTAGACGATTTATTGCGCGGATATAATAAAAAACTGATCGGCATCGAAAGGGACACTCGTCAATCAGCGAATTTTTGTTTTAAAAAATGAAGTGGGCTCTTGGTGCGCAAAAAGAACCGAGTTCTGAAATAACGACGATAACGGGACGATGTGCTCTCTTGCTGTATCAAAAGCAGCGACTCCGATCGTTTCTTTTTTTTCCCCTCCCGAGATTTATCGAATCTTCTTTATGAACCGAAATGTTTGAAGAGAGAAGACGTTCCGCCGCGATTGAGAGGTTCCGTGATTAATGAACAAACCGCGATGCAATTTCGTTACACCGAATACACAGAGCGAAATTTTCGCTATAATAAAGTTTAAATCCTCGTTCAACGTTTGCACAATGTATGAGTAATTCGATTTAACGAGTAACTTGAGCGCAACACGCCTGATATTTGACGATATATTATACAGTTTTGCCCGTAATCAATTTTTGCTCGCAATTTATTACGTGAAATTTCTCTCGTTGTTCAAACGCGTCTTAATTAATTTTTTTTTTTTTAACGATGTTGAATAGTTTCCTTCAACACTGTTATATTTATACGAGCTTGGTTGCTTTGTTTGCGCAAGACGTCGTTCTCGAGTTTTGATCCCGCAACCAACTCTTGTCGCTCTTGTCGGACGTCCACATTAGTTTCCTTTCTTCCGCCCGAGTTAGTTTGACATCTTCGTCAATAATGATTGCTCTTCCCGACGGTACCATATGGTCGCAATATGGTGCATTCGAGAGCTATAAGCATCTCGTAAGATTTCAATATATTGTTGACGGGGACCCGTCATTTATCATGGACGTCGTCCAGTCGATTCCCTTTCGGAATATGATCTCCGCGATTTCTCGCGTTCTCTCGTTCGCGTCGTATCGCAGAAATTCGTCCGTTGAACTTTCAAAGATTTTGTATGGATTTTTTTCTGCGAATGGCAGACTCGCCTCTCACGAGAGGAGCACTGCCAACAGCATTCACAGCGTGAATCTCGAAATTCCGTCACGAGGACGAGTCGACGGTGTAATTCCACCATCTTGACTTCTTTCTTCTTCGTTTCGCCGAACTATCAAAAGTTACTCGATGTCAAGTGGGAAGCTTCGGGAGAGAGAGCGTTCGGGAGGGAGCTTTTCTTCCCTATCTCTTCACTTTCGAGTTTTACGAAGAGCGATATCGCGCGCCTATGCTCGATAAGACCGGACAAAAAGACCGGGGGAAAGTAATGGAACAAGAGGTGGAAACGGAGAGAAAAGGGTACGTAGCATTTCAGATGAAGTTGCACGCGCGCGCGGTTGCAATCGCGAATTGTTAGGGAATACTTCGTGAATTATGGCCGGACGGTAACGAAACTGCACGCGATTCGAAATTTTACGACGCAAGATGAAACATTGATCATTCCGCGCGACAGTTTCGTCGGCAAAATTTTAGAACTCGCGGTTATTCTTGCAAAGAGATTCAGATCTTGTGAAATATTTCGCGTTCAGCTTGCGTTTGTCGTAAAAAATTCTTTGACGAGGTTAGGTTAGATTACGCACTCGTCATTTAAGCAGTTTTAATGAAGCAAATAAATCGGATCATGCGCCGAGAGTTGCACTACTGACCGAGTGACACATTTTTCTTGAGAGAAGATTCCGACTTCAAAATTATCTATCAAAATTCTACTCGGATGAAAAATTGTAGGAAAGAAATTTACATCGAGGATTTTTTACTTTCGGCAAATATGTGTGTGCACGTGTTGCATAGAGTTTTAATAAACTTTTCTCCGTTTGTCGTTGGAATGAAAATTCTCGTAGATTTCGTCGAGTTAATTGCCGCGACGAAAGATCGGAAACACGGAAGAACAGAATGTTGGTGGCAACAGAGGGCAGAACGCGGGAGGAGGAGCGAACTGAGAAATGTGGGAAGAATGGAAGAGAGGGAGAGAGAGAACGGAAGAGAAAAGCCGGCTATTAGACACTAGCTGCCGCAAAACTTAGGGAAACTTATGAAAGTGGGATCGGGTTCGAGTGCTGCGCCGAGACACGCCGGCACAGCACCTCGAACTCAACCCCCTTTCCGGCCGCCCCTTGTCTTTTGTTCCTGTTTTTCGCGGCGCGAGGAGAAGGAGAGAACAAGAGAAACGGCCAAGTGGGATATACGAAACATATTAGACTCTACGGCACGTCCGCGAATTGGCCGGCAAGTTTCTTGCTCTTTTTTTTCGCTCTTTCTTCAACTCGGCGACATTAACCCGAATCCTCGGGTTCTTTTCTCGGCGACGACGACAAGGGCGTAGGGCGAATTGTCGCGAGAGCGAGGCGGGCGTGGTCGGAGTCTCCTTGTGAAATTGAGCCATCAAAAAAGTTTAGAAATCGTGCTTTGAATTCCGAGTCTGTTTTTTCTCTCTTCCTGTCTCTCTCTCCAGCGCGACCATCTGACTTTATATTAATTCACGAAGTGACCGTGGCTACGGAAGGAGAATATAATTCGCGTTTTCGGATTATTTCTTTCCCCGGGTTATTTTGTTTCCCTCCTCGGCCTAATTTTTTTTTCTTCTTTTTTGTGTTTTCTTCCGCCGAGAAGAACGCACCGTCAAGGGAAATAAAACGGATAACGAGGCACGAAGTTGGTGGGCGCGACCCGGAATATCTTGAACCGTCGACAACGATTGCGATACCGGGAATTGGAACTATCCGCCCTTGTACTCGGCGCAAAAGGCACGCGAGTGACAATCCTATTAGCGAGTAGGCAGCCGGCGAAATAGCTTTCGAGATAATAAAGCGTCGCTTGTGGGGGGAAGAGAGGGTTGTAGGGAGAGGGTCGCTTCCGCGGCTGGCTCTTCCTAGACACAACGCGCGGCCGGAGATGGAAATGAATTTACTTTATTACCCCGTCGCGCGCTGCAAAACATCGTGTTTCTCCTGACTTATAATATCAAAAGAGTAAAAAAAAAAACAAACAAATGCAGCAATCGCGTAGATCGATTTGCACGAGATAAACATATTTATGTAATTGAAATTTTGTGTAGAAATAATAAACATTTAATAATTAAAGCTTTTGTATAAATTGCAATTATTTTAAGTAACAACACGTCTATGTGGGAACTTAATTAAGTGAGTTTCTATATCTCTGTAAAAATCGTCGAATGTGAGGAGAGGAAATTTGACGACACGCCCACCTCGAATGTGGGAGCGCGGCGAGTTTCCGCAGCGCGAAATCTAAAAATATATACCTTTCGAAATAAAATAAAATGGTAAACGTAGCGTGAAACGGCTTGTCCGCCATATAACGTTGCCCGTGCAACGGCAGCAGTAAGCGGGTGCCGCAGCGCGCGCGATGGAGCCGCCGGGCTGCTGCGTCTCTGTCTTTCGCGAAATACATTTTCTCGTATTGCGCCCGACCCGTTTCGCCCCCTCGTCGTTTCTCCCGACACACGTTGGAACGTGCGTTCCGCTTGGCGTGTTCGCCGCGCATCGTTGTCCTTTTTGCGTCCGTCGCCGAATCCTCTTCCGTCGCGCTATCGACTTTTCATACGCTCGATGCGATTTATAAAACCGGCAGTCCGATGGGACTCTCTTTATATCTCTCTGCTCGGTCGAGAAACGTTAGGAAATGAAACTAGGAGCTTAATAATAATGAAGTTTTCAACATATAGTAGTCACTTCTATTTTGCATTAAAAAAAAGAAAAGAGAAAAATTTGTCAATGTTTTATGGAGCGAACGTATCTAATAAATATTTAAAAAATAAGACTTTAGAAAACAAGAAATTTTAGATTCTCTTGGAGTGTATTTTTATTTGCATAATTTTGTAAATTATATATAAAACAATATGAAATGACACAAATGAACTGTAGAAAATGGTTGTTCCCATTTCTTTTATTATCTTGGATTTTAAAATAACACAGTGATCTTTTACGTCTGTTGCGTAATTTTTCTTCACGTAGAAGTTTCTCTCGCGATATATATTGCAGATTTCTGTACTATTTAATTTTGTTAGTGAGTTACATCTTTTATGTGTTCCCTCTTTCTTTACTAAATCCCATTCAACCGCGTCTCGTTTCATACTCGCGTGCGTAGACTAACGTCTCTCGCGCGCGTCTCGCAATGTGTTCTTGTTTCTCTCTCTTAATACCGTCCCCTGTGCGAATTCTATCTTGCGTTGTGTTTTATTTCGCCTCTTTTTCGTTTTCCCTCAATTTTGTTTTCCCTCTTTTCACGAACAAACGTAGACGCGGGCGCGCTCCTCGTTTTCTCTCATCTGCGCCCGTTTCCGTACATATTTCGCTCGCCCGTTTTTCATTGCTCTTCCGTTTCTTTTTTTTTTTTCTTTTTTTTTTTTTCACTCTACTTGACGCCACTTTTGCCCTCGTACACCGAGGTGACCCCTACCCTTTCTTTTTGTCTGTCTGTTTTTTTTTTTTCAACTCCCACGCGGATCTTTCTCGCTTTATTCCACTTCATTTCTCCTTCTTTCGTTCAAGAGCTTACGTCGCTCTTTGTCCATTTCGCGTTGTGTGTTGGTCGCTTCTCCTTTATTGTGTTATATTTGTTCCCCGGTGTCCCTGCACTCGGTGCAGCCGCCGATACCTCTCCAGGTTTTCTACGCACGTAAACGCGCCCTCTCTTATTTTTCTCCCGGCTCTCTTTTCTTCGCGTTTCGTCTCACCGCAGCACTCGCTAGCGCGCGCGCGATCTCCCGCGATTCGCCGGTACGTGACATTTCCCCCTTTCCTTTTCGGTATGTGCACCCGGTATCTGATACGTGATCCGTTCCACCTTGTCTCGATATTGTCCTTTTCTGCCGCGCAAAGTGCATTCCTCGGGCGTCTTCCGTTTTCACGCCGCGCCTTTTCGCCGTTTTCCTTTTCCTTTCCTTCCCATTCTGTTCCTCAAATTCCTGGCACTTCGTTACTTCGCTCGCGCTGGGCGATCCACGAAAATACGATACGCTCGATTCCCTCCCATTACCCACGTTAATTCTGCACGCAACTCGAGAGAGAGAGAAGAGAACCGCAAGATCGTCGGGGCTGGCAAACTGTTCGTTGGAGCGCGAATCCCCAGTCAAACAATATTCAGCTAAATTTCCGTAAATTTGCTCTCCTCGTTTCGGGCCACGTTGCCGCGAGAACTCGGAAGTGTTGCGCGACGTTGTCCTAACTACCAGCTCCGAAGGTAGACGATGTACTTTCGCGCGCGTACGTCGTAAAAGAACTTTGCGCGCGTGTACGGAAGTTAAAAAAGTTAGAAAAAAAACGCGTAGGTATTAGACAGATTCCGTTCGATTCAATCAATCTCTTTTCGCGCAATTAAAAACCAGTTGGATTTGACGGACAGATCGAGAGTCCGCGTCGAATGTCCGAAAGCCGCACGTACGCTTATAAATTTCCTCGATTCTCGGAAGGACGCGAAAGGAAAGAGGAGTAATGGCGTGCTCGAACTTCACTCGTACGTTGCCGGAGATAAAACAAGAAGAAGCGCGCGATAATCGACGCGGATGAGGGCCGAGGGTTGGGCCGGTGAGTTATTGCGCTCAGATCGATTCGAGGATTTTCGGGGCGAGAGAAGGAAGGAAGAAAGGGGGGAAAAAGGGAAAAAGAATAAAACGACGAAGGTGGCGGAAGGTGAGGAGGAATTCACTCGGCCGCGCTAACGGACCGGGAAACAAGACGGCGGGGCCCCTTCTAACTTTCGTTACAGAGAAAGAGTGTACGTCGGGAATTTATTATTCCGCGTACGGAAGGGGCGGCGTAACCCACGTCCACTTTAACGCAATTACCGCCTCGTGCCGGTAGGGGGAGGGCGCGCGGAGGATCCACGTGGATTCTTCTTTGTGCGCCCGTCGGTTTTCTTTGTTCTCGCCAGGATTTCTGCTACCTACCTGCCTACGTCGCGCGGGGAGGCACACTTTGACCTCATCTCACGGCGCAGCGTCAAGTCGTGCGAGAGAACCGCGCCTCTTCCTCGCGCTCCGACATGGTAATTAAATTTAAATAAGGGACCGCGACGGAGAGAGAGAAGAGAGGAAAGAGCTTGACTTGATGAAGTCTGGAAAAACGCCGGGTCGAAATGGATAGAGTCGAAAGAAAGAAAAGATTCGGGAGATGAGCGGTCGGGGAAGAGAGATTTGAAAAATGCCGGAGGCGATTGTCATTACTGCTGTTCACACGTTTTTCTGTCTCTTTTTTTTTCTACAGAAGAGAAATCAGGGAAAAATTTCAGATTTTTCTCGCGCGTTTTCGATATTTTCTTCGATTTTATTAGTTGCGTTTCCGCGACTGTCTCCGACAATTGCGGCTTGGAAAGTTGCGCGGCTCAGCGTTAAAGTTTAAGATAAAGCGCGTTCTCCAAAGAAAACTCGCGCAGAACGAAGAGAGAAACGAGAAAAGTAGCTCGTCCTCCGCATACAGATAGCTCGGAAAAATCGGGACGCTGTCGCGAAGCGACGAAGGAAGAAGAAGAAGAAGAAGAAGATCATTTGGCAGTCCGGAATCCCGTTCGCATTTAACGTAATTACTGCTCGGTTCCGAGGCGGAGAAGTAGATGAGACGCGACTTTTTGCGTCTCGCGCAATCTCTTCATTTGGAATTTTGCTCGCGCTGCTTCGTGCACGGAGATCGTGTAAGACGAAGAACGATGTAAAGTAAATACCGAAGAAAGAGCCGGCGGCAAATGTTGAGGGGGAGAGACGCTTAAGGGAGTGAGACACAGAAGTGCCGAACATGTTCAGGGGGCGCAGCCGGAGGCGTTCGCGTAAAGCGGAATTCTAATTGCGAGGGATCAGCTGGGATCAAGTTTAGTTTCGGGCACGTCCGCTTTAACGCGATTAGCCTCTCGCGGAAAAGTGGAGAGGAAAAAAGATGAAGGGCGAAAAGGTGAGTCCGCATTCTCGCTCTTCTCTCTGATCCCTACCGTTTGTTTCGCCACCTTGTTTCACCGTTGGCTCATCGACTTTCGTGGGAGATGTCGCATGCCGACTCGTCACGCTCGTGCGGTCAGACGGAAGTTTAAACATTCACGACGATGCGTGATTCTTTAAATAATAGCCTTGTTTGTTCCTTTATGAACTCTTTTATAAACTCACTAAACTAGCAGAGAAAATTAACGAGAAGGAGAAGAAATATATTCAATAGATAACATATATATTAGATATATTAGATAATAAGATACTTTTTATCAAGTCTTAAATGATATAACTCTCGTGTAAAATATCTTTAAATGTTTGCGATTTTTTCAATCTTTATTTTTAGCATTCGATCATTTCTCGGTTTTACCGCGCAGCCGAGATAAGCTCCTTCCAGTGCAAACTCCCGTTCGAATCAGTGAGATTCGTGATTACAAGTTGCGCGGATAATTGACGACTTAACCATTTCTCCACCAAATAACTTGCGGCCTAAGTAAAGGACCGCGAGAGCTCTCCGCCTCTTCCCGCTTCT
The DNA here is from genome assembly GCF_002006095.1 of Pseudomyrmex gracilis. Lineage (NCBI taxonomy): Eukaryota > Metazoa > Arthropoda > Insecta > Hymenoptera > Formicidae > Pseudomyrmex > Pseudomyrmex gracilis. The sequence goes on from NW_018020607.1 coordinate 373,026, forward strand.
TGATCCGTGAATTTGTTTCGCCGCGTCGGCCAACCTCTTCCCCGCCTCTCCGATCAAACTTGAGATCAGAAAGAAGGAAACGTTGCGAAGGGGGATTTCGTCCGTCCGTTCGTCCAGGGAATTCAAATAAGAATCCGGTGGAAAACGTGGGCGCGTTTTAAGGGAATAAGACGAGACCCGTGGAAAACGAGGAGGGGTTCCACCGAAGGATTCGGAAATAGGAGCGACGAAGAGAAATTGGTAGGGTGGCGCTAGATGATGAGAGCAAAAAGTCGTCGGAGTCTACCGGCGTCGACAACGTCTTCGTCGTCGCCGCCAACGCTGCCAGTAACTGCATTGCGCCGTCACGTCCCACGAGACTTCGGAGGTCCGTTCCAAGATGGTTCATTAGTTGTCGCAATGCAGGACCTTTCCCCCCCGGTTTTCGCTCTCTCCCAACCTTCACCGTCGTTTTTTTCTCGATCGTCCGTTTTCCTTCCAGCTGGATCCTCCGGCGAGGCCTCCCGCGCCTCGCCTTTCCTTCCGGTTTCCACGGCGAACTACGGGACCGACCCGACGGCCGTCTCGAGACCCCGAAGCTCCAGGAATAGCAACGAAGAAGGATATTTTGCTCAGTCGAGCGTGATCGAGGATTTCCGCGAAATCCCTGTTTCGGGTGCATCCAGTTCCTCTCCGCGTTCCTCGCCGTCGTTCTCGCTGTTCGCCTCGTTGCGTCCCTCGACTTCCTCCGCCGTCGGAGGATACGCTTCCTGTTTGGGAAAGAGGAAGAGAGATTGTGTGTAAGCTACGGAGCGCGCGCGCTATACGCACCTTCTTGCGTGGGCCCCGAAGGGATTACGAATTGCCGCATCGTTGCAGTCGTTCCTCTCGCGTGGCCCGATATCGAAACAATTCCGTGTGCCAAGTCGCGCGGAAGTGCACTCAAAGACTCTATGATCGGGGCGAGATTCGATTCCGTCGTCTCCCCCGTCCCATCGAAACGACGAACGAACGTTCCCGGCGGCATTGCGAGTAAACAATATCTCGCGACGTTTCGCGATCGTCTCTTCGGGCTCTGTTCCTCTCCGTGTCGGAGCTATCCGAACTCCGCGCGCGGCCGGAGTTGAAGATTCTTCGAGGGAGTTTTCTCCGGGCGCTGTTTGTTTCCCCGTTGTCCGAAAGTTTCCGCGACGCGATAACTGATAAGCCGTTGCGTCTCGAGCAACGAGAAAACTGTGTCACTTTTGACGTCGATGAGCAACGAGCGACAATACGAGATAAAATTCTTCTGGTGCTTCATAAATTTCCGTTTATCGAATTCCTGCGCGCAGAGAGAATTGCGCGTAAAAATTTTGATTTGTTGTGTTAACACCGTGTGTTTTCAGTAGACGCGAATAATACCTCGTGCAAATCCAACATTTATCAGTGCGATACGAGAAATTCAGGTGAATAAATTACATTCGGCGTTAAATGCGCGGAATAACGGTGTGTGTGTGTGTGCGCGCGCGCGCTATTCGCGAGAAAATATTTCGACGTGTGCAAGTTTGTGCGTTTCTCGTTTCCAAGCAGTGCTTTTCCGCGGTGTGTTATGATATTCGTTTCCAAACCACTTGAAATTTTGCCTCGCGGAACATTTGACTGCTGAAAGATCGTGGGCGACGCGCGCGAAAGTTGCCTCGTGAGAGAGCTTTGAGATCGATGCGTCTCTTTTACCGCGTCGTGTGGCAGTCAAAAGCGATGCCGCGTCAAATATACTCGCCGTCGGAAATGACATGACCAACATGTTTCCGACTGAGTTGTAAGTACACGGAGCTATCTATAAACCGCGGAGCGAAAATACATATTTTGTGGGTTATTCGAAAGCAGCGAGAGTACGAAAAGTAGCTCGTAAAAGTTACGGAGGTGAACATATTTTATTTTAATTTTCATAGAAACAATAACAATCAAAAAACGCGTTTTTTGCGGCTTTCTCGGTCACCGACAGGTACCATTTTTATTGCTCTCCCGGCCCTTACGGTGTTCCGTGCCGTCGCGTCTGGCTCACGTCACTTTATACACGCTCGTAAACTTTCCGGCGAGTTTCATGCGCTTATTACCATACGCGCGGTTCGATTTTTCAACTGTCTGCGGCAGAGTTAACTTCCACTTCCTACACTGGCGTACCGTTTGAAATTTGACGCTCGTGTCGGTGGACGTTTATAAATGCCGCTGGATTTGAACTGTCACGGAAAGAGGATTGATTATCTAAGAATTTAAAGGATCTCTGTGTGGACTTTGAATGCGTAAGGGGTTTGAAGGTATATTCTGCGGCATTATAATCAGGATTTGTCGCAACAAATCACGCTCGTTAAATTTCTACGAAATATGCAATAACTAGAATATTGTTACAAGAAAAATAACCAAAGAGCTTGTGGTCCAAGTTCAAGATGGACAATCAAAAACAACTTAAACCGCAGTTTATTCTTGACGTATCGATCAAATTTTATTGGTGATCATCTTCAGCACTGTGTATAATGTAAAAATAATAATAGGATAGAAAAACATCTGTCAGACAGAAAGTGACTAGACTGCGTTTTAAGTTGTTTTTGATTGTCCACCTTCAACTTGGACTACAGACGGTTTGGTTATTTTTCTTGTAATTTGTTTTATTGAGCCGTTAGTGAAATACTATTTATAGAATATTATAATTAATATGTTTATTAATTATATATCTTATAAATATCTTTATCAGACACTAAGCTATTTGTTTCATAAAAATTTGTCTGCGTTCAATTGTTTTTATAGCTCAATATATCAATCCGTCAGTTTGTTTTTCAATTTATGTAGTTGCACGACGAAAAGAGCAGTTCAAAGTGTGGAAGTTGTTGGCGTCTGTTTAATAACCATCTAATAAACGCGGTCTCTCTTCGAGAGGAGACGATCGGTTTCCGACGTTTGGAGGCAGCCGATCGCGTATTGCGTATTCCGCGTTCGGCGCTCAATCTCCGTCTCGTTTCGTCGGGATTCGCACGCGCGGCTAATAATAATATTAAGTTTGAGCGCGCTCTTGGAAACAGGCGCGGTGAGAATCTGTGCAAACACGTAACCGACTGCCGCGTTACGCCGGGCTAAATCAAACAGACGATGGAAACGTGATAAGTTCGCCTCTCTTCCGCGCGACGCGACACGCCGCGCGACGCGAGCTTTCCGTCAGCTCGATCTCGGATTCAAGTCGACCTTCGAGTTAATCAAAACTCAAACCAACTCTCCTTCTATTCCCCTTCCTTGTCCTATTGAGACTCGACAAGATTTCCTAACTTCGCCTGTCCTTTCTCGTTCGTCGTCAAAGCAAGGAAGACGAAAGGATCTCGTTACACGATATCTTCTCGTGCGACTTCGCGTATGTTTTTTTTTCTCTCCCTTAATCTCAAATTGAATAAACCAATTCGCTTTGCACTGTCAAATTATTGCCGAGCTTTTCGAGCGACACGGGCATGTTGTCGCGCGCTAAACCGATAGAGCAGATCTCTGAAATGAAACATCTAGTTCGAAGCCAATCAATTATGTGTCAACTTCGTCTGTGTTCCAGATACTTCCGCACGTACTCGCGCATTCGTGCGCTTTCCTCTCGCTTCACTTTTGCCCCGTTTTTCAACTTTGCTCAAACGTGCCTCGTTGAATAGACACGTGCATTCTAGTCTCGTTCCTGCGTCGAAGTGCCTTCGCAAAGGGGACCTACTTAAAACTGACTTTCCGTGAAACCCGATGCTCCCTTTCGAGGCACGCTCTTCTCTTCCTCCCTCTGTGTGTTCCGTATCTTCCGTCTATCCCCTGGACTTCATCGTTTCGTCGTTTTTTCCTCGCTGCGTAATGAATCTTGCATTCGCTTCTTTCACTCCGGCCATCCTCATTCCTGTCGTGAATTTTCCCTTCTTCCTCTCTCTCTCTCTCTCACACTCATACACACACACACACACACACACACTATTCCTGTACTTCTTCGTCTTTCTCCGTTGAGTTACGCTTCTCCGCTTTTTGTCCTCCCTCCCTTCGCGTCCTCGTCTCCTTATTTCTTATCCCCACACCTCCGTTCGTCTTCGTGAGTCGTAGTGGAGTTAAACCGAGCGCAACAACCGGTTCTGCAGACGAAAAAGGGATTTCGTCGTTGTCTCTCTTGTTCCCTTCGTTGCTTCTTCCTCTCCTCTTCCTTCTCTCCCGTCCCGCTTTAACTTCCACTCTCTTCTTCCGGAGCGATTGTGCGTGGTTCTGCGACGGAGAAACCGTCGCCGCGGCATCCGCCGTCGGTCGGGAGCTCCTTTCTTAATCTTTCTCAGGACAATCGTCTCGGCGTGATAATTTAATCCGGGAGTTACGGAATTAAAAGTTTCCCGCTGAGCGACGCACGAGCGAACGCGGATACCATCTCTCGTCTCTTCTCTCGTTTCTTCGACTAGTGTCCGACGTTTTCCGCCGTTTCGTTTTTCCTTCTCTCGTTATTCCTCTTCTCTATTCGCCGCGGTTTTCCATTACCGATCTCCGTTGGTTACCGTTTTTCCGCGACACGAACGGAAAGTATCTCAACGGCGCGCGCGACCAGACTTCCGACTTAATTAATAGATTTGTCTCGCTTTGTGCGTTTGTATGTGTGCGCGCGTGCCTAAATATTAGAATTGCTAATTTCCGTAAATAGCTCACTCCGTTGCAATAGCTACTGCCTCTCTTTCGAGTTCCTTTGGCGAAGCTTCCTTTAACTCCTGCTTTATATCCTTATTTGAATCTCCTTTCGTGTTGCGTTTTCCGCATTAAGTTTCGACCGATGCGCCGCCACGCCGAGGAGCAACGCGATTAAAGGAGAAGTTTACGAGCGCTCTAATTGTTAGAAATTTCTTTTCTTGAATTTCTCTCTCTCTCTCTCTCTCCGTACTTTCCTCTGCCAAAAGAAAACGCACAATGTTTGTTCGTCGGGTTAACTTTTCAAAGTAACGAGATGTGGATCGTACGAAATAATGGATATGTGACCGAATTGTGCAATTGAAAATATACGCGAAACGTCGCCACACAGTGCGCAATATTTTCTTTCTCAACATTAAATGTCGTGCCCCTAAACAAACCCTTACCCAAAGCGCGGTGCGTTTGAAGTAAAAAATGAGATAGCAGATTTTCTTATCTGTTCGGAAAATTTAATTTGCAGAAGCTCGCCTTTATATCTATTAATTATCCTCGCAAATGAAATACCGTACTCAAGTGTTTTTTTTTTTTTTTTTATCGGGGAGGGATACAGTTTAACATTTTCTTGTTAAAACTCGAGTTATTTTATAATCTGATTTCCCGGGGTTCTTCATTATAATCGCAGCTTGTGATCTGTTAAAAAGTTCAAGAACAAAAGTATACAAAAGTTAACTCTCTAAATTTGGTTTTTTAACGTTCGAAAGTGTATATTTCAAAAATGTCTATTAATTACGTTGTTTTTCGCGCGTTGCACCAGCTAGAATTTTACGGAACCACTCGAGAAAATCGTCGGATAATGTTCTAATCAAGAGCATTCTTCACCTCGGAACGCTCTCTCGCGCCTTTGTCTGTCTCGCCCGACGGACTTCTTTCTCGTGTCCTCGTCCGTGTTTAAGTGAAGGCCGGTGGCGATTAATCAAGCTAGACTAGAATTTCCAGAACGGACGATCTCTCCTCGGCGTAATTTCTTCTCTCTCGGCGGTTGGTACGCGGCATAAACATTTTCCTACCTCTCGTCTCGTCTCTGTCTCTCTTTCCTCGAAAAGAAGGGAGCACTAATTACGCACCCGCCGCCGCCGCTGCCGCCGCCGCCGACGTTCCGCCTCCGTCGACGCGACTTTCCCGGATTATTAATATTTACGACAATTCGCGGTGTTTCCCCGGCCGGCACCTAACTGCGCGATATACCAGAAACTCGACGACTCTCATTTTTCCGACTATTTACTGCCGGCTGTTGGCTTGTTTTCGAGCTAGCCTGCGCTCGCGTTCGAAAGAGAGAGAGAGAGAAAGAGAAAGGGAGGAAGGAGGGAGGAAGGGGGAAGTGTGCAGTTATTAAAATAAAAAAGTATGATAAATAAGAACGCAGCAGAAGAGAGAAGGGAAGGGGATTATTAAAATAACAAATGCGTTGCACGAAAGCGGACGAGCTTGCTGCTCGCGTTTTTATCTGCTCGCAGACGTTTGCGCTTTTTTTTTCCGCTTCGCCTGAAAATATTTTTTGTGACTGTGCGCGAGTTTTCGTCGGAAAAAACAACGTATTATCATATTCCTAATTCTGGGAATGCGAATGATAATTTTCTTTTTTTGCGCGAGACGCGTCTATACACCCTCGTGCGTTTTGATGCGCGGCTGTTATTTATCTCGTTTCAAGCGACCCACTAACAGATAAATCTCTTCCGTCCGAGAGAGAGAGAGAGAGAGAGAGAGAGAGAGAGAGAGAGAGAGAGAGATAGAGAGATTATGCCTTTATAACATCCGACGAGCGTTGAGAGTTTTCAGATGGTCGTCTAAGATCAGTTTCCGGAGGTACGCGCGCGCCACGCGCTAATTAATGAGCTACACCGAATCTCTAATCAGATGTATGTTCTGATTGGCGACGCGACGCTCTCACGGGCGTCGCCGTTCGTGTAAACACGAGTCTAATTTGAGCGTGTCGAGGGAGATGCTAAACAACGTGCTAATTATCGCGGAAGGATATTGGGATGACACACTTAATTTGCAGACTTATAACGGCCCAATCATCGGTCTTGGTCGCGATAACTCGTGGAACTTGTCGCGCGCGTTACGTCAAGCGCTATTTTCGCGTCTTGTTACTTTAAATTGTTTCACTTTGTTTCAACGTTGTTATTTGCGACTGAGGAATCGATTTTCTCGTCGATTTCGGCGGATTTATACGGCACGCCCGACACCACTTGACTTCGCGTCGCGCAACGCGCCTCCTAAAAAATAATCCCGTCGTCGACGGGAGCGACGGAGAGAGAGAAATATGCTGACAAGTAAACGTTCATTTGGATTAATATCGTTACACGCGGCTGTTTGTCCTGTCAGGCGTAAACTCACTTCGCCGTGTTTACCAGCGCGAAATAAAATACGATTTGCCCGACGGCAATTTATTTCTCTCACGGTCCGGGCACAAAATGGTGGTGTGGTCTCTCCGCGCGGAGATTCGTCGGACCTTCCGGTACGTGTCTTTCGCTGAAGGAAAATGACTTTTTACTTACTACGTGCTCCCGGCGAGCTCGGTAAGCGGAAGAAAATAACCGCTTCGCCACCGCGCCGCGCTTATTCTTGTATTTATTATTATATACGGCACGTCGTGCGCGCCGTTTTCTTATATTTTGCTGAAATGCGAAACGACCGATTTGTGCGTAATTCCGCACGTTTATGTCGTGTCGTTGCGATGAAATAAACGCGGAATGACAATTGCGGAAAATAGCTCGTTAATTTAACAACAAATACGGACAGTTAATACGATAATGTACGGGCAATTTATTTTTTTATGATAATTTACGATTCAGTATTGACGTGTGTGTTTTACACGCGTAACATCGATTTACATTATTTAAATGATATATGATGCAACACACAGCGTGACGTATTTGCACAACTCGTGATTTTTTTTTCATACATCACGTTATCGATAATAAAAATTATAAAATAACAACGTCTCGCGACCTAACAATCGAAATATAAAGTTCGTTCGACTATGGCACATCCGTAAGTCATAAACGAAAACTGTAACTGCCTTTGGCAGATAAATTACGCCGCTGCAAGATTAATGGTAGCAGTAATTTCAGGAGAACTTTATAAGAGGATTATTGTTCAGAAAATAGCACACAAACTGCTACATACTGCGCGAATTGGTGGGCACGCTAATGGCTGATCGGGGAGAACGAGAAGATACGAACGCGTTTCTACTTTGAAAACGACGACGAGAAGGGAGGGAGAGAGAGCGTGTGTCGTTTTCGTTTCGGGATCAGTCAGCGGGTACAACTCTATTTGGAACGCGTTCAAACGTTGATGGAGACTGCCAGCTAAAGTGGTACATCGCAGTTAAATCGCCTTAGCGACGAAATTCGAAAGGTGGTAAACGCGCGGCGATGCGATACACACGCGACGCGAAATGTTAATCCGCACGCGCGCGTGTGTGTTTGGGTGTGTAGAATAAATTGTTTAATTCGGCAAACCGGAAATAAAACAAAGAGGAAGCGAACGTCAGGAAACGAATGAGATGCACCTGACCGTCGTGATATCGCGCGCGTGCACGTAAAACCCGGTTGATCGGTGCGTTGCACTTGCGTGCGAGCCGTAAAGGGATAAAACGCAGAATTTCACATGACTCACCGAACTCACCCGCGGCGTGACTCATACTTCGCAATTTGCCAATTAACGAACTCGCTCTAATCAGATGGTGTCGCCTCCGATCCTGACCGTGCGCTCACGTTAACGGCGCTGTCGTAAAGTTCGCCAGACGCCGACTCTTGTTGCCAAGCGCAACTTTACTGCGCTTCGGTTTCTCTCCTCTTCCGTTCTCTCGTCGCGTTCTTACAAAAAGAAAAACGATGTGTTTAAAAAAAAACTTCAAATATTAGAAACCAAAATAAAGACGCAAAACTACTGGCCATAAAACGGATCTTTTGCGAATTTGTCACAGTTTTGTCTGAGACCAAAAAACGAGGATCGAAACGTTGAATTAATATATTATTAATAAATGTTTGTCGCGCTTGAATATCGTGCGGACTCTTTACGGCCAGTAATTTAAATTGCAGTTTTTGGTATTTAAAAAAATTCTATTTTCCAAAACAATTTAAAATACTGTAAGTAGATGTGACTTAGACGACATTTTCTTTCTGTTTTATCTTTATGTTTTCTTCCCAGCCTTTTTCTTCTTTCTCTTTCTCTCACTCTCCTCGATTAATAAATATGCCACCTCAGCTGCGATTACTGCAAACCTGGAGCACAAGCCGCGTAATCGCTGTTGCGCTTTACCTTGACGCTACCTCTTCCTTCCCAATTAATAAACCCGCCGGAGCTGACGCGCAGTTTCTTGCAACCTTGGATCACCGCGCGCAATCCTCGAGTCACAACCACGGGTTTTTTTTTTAATAATTAACAAACCCACGGGGCGTTTTATTGCAACTTCGGTCGGCGTTGGCGCTTATCTTTCCCTTTCATAATTACGGATATTCCCGCGCAGTTTTATATTTGTACGCGCGTTTCTTGCGCGTCACACAACTGAAAACTTCTCGTCCCGGAATTCATTTCGGAAGAATGATAGACTTAGACGGCGAGTAGTAAGCGCGAGAGACGGTGTTCTTTTTATCTATATAATTGTTGACGCCTATACCTCGCCGCGGCGTGGCGGCGCGGGTAATCGACTCATGAATTTTAATCACGTACAAGTCTCACGAGCATTGCCGGACTATTGGACAACCGTTTCTAATTGGTCATTAAGCACGAATGAGGCGGCCATCCGGTAGAACGACCGAGTTGACCCAGTTTAAGTCAGTGCCAAAATTCAGTTATTATTACGAGAACAAAGCGTGACATTGTAAAACATAGACGAGCGAGACATGTACACCGATGTATCATTTGTTTTGCCCGTGTTTGTTTTTATCGGACAGATATTTTTAATTCTTCTTCTTTTTTTTTGCGCACAACGCGCGCAAATATCGAACAACGGTTGTTTCTTTTCCCTCGCGACGCATTGTCTAGACGAATGTAATCCACGTATAAATCTTCGATCTTGCTAACAAACATTCGATTGTGCTTAACGGTCGGCGCACAAATGCGCCGTCGAATTCCGCTATCGCTTAATCTCTCGTACGCCATGAATCAACAACGTCGACGATCACCCGCGCCGACAAGGAAAACGTTTAGAGGGAGATTATCGTTTGAGCACAAACATTTATTACACGTGTAGTCTTGCGTTTGGCATCGTCTGCTAATAGTGTTTCTCAACTTCTTATCTGAGATCTTCCATAAGAATTCTTTTTAAGAGAAAAAAACGAGAGAAGAGAGATCGCCGGGGGAGGGAAAAGTGTATCGGAGTTAAATGGCGTGGCTATTGCGAAATTCGTCCGACATTTTCCATTTGGATTCTCTCGCGCGGGATTTAATTGCGGGATTTGCTTCCGCGGAATTCCTTGCCGCGAGTTTGCATCCGACGAATTACTGAATTTCTCGCAAGACATTTTTCTGAAGAAGAAAGAATGTTTAGACGCACGAGATATCGCGGAGTTGTTTGACGCGCGGATGTATCTAAATGAAGCGACTATAAAAGATGAATTTTTACTCACGAGGGGGAAGAAGATAAGGTAGCGAAAAAAATCGCGAAACTTGATTCTCGAGAGGATTAATTGCGCTTTGATTGGCGGAAATACATAACTGCGCAACGATGAGTTGTCATTGGTCTTCCGCCGAGGAGCGCCGCCGATATATTTTTCTGCTTCTAACTCGCAATTACGGGGCTCAAATGCGCCGTGAAGCACGGCGGTAATTATTCTGTTTCGCCGGCTCGCAATCTTTGTCATCGATTTGCGGAAACGTATAAAAAAGTAATTAAAACCGGCGAGAGTAATGTCGCATTATTGTTACAATACGCGAGGGAAAGAGAGGGGTGGAGAGAGGAAGGTTTCATAATCCCACGATAAATGCCTATTTCCAACGTAATCTGCCGGTTGTATTTCCGCGGCAATTTGAATACAAAGAACCGAGATAACCGGCTCCTATTGTCGGGGATATGTATGTAACCGCGACCCCGCCCGGCGTTGATACACACGCTCTCGCGCTCGTGCGCGCGCGTATATCTATGACGGCCTCGAATTATTTGTCGGCCTCGAAAAATCTGAATAGAGCCACCAAAATTTTGTCAAAACAGATGGTTATCGGTGTTTTTTTGGAAGAGACATTGTCGTGCGGTGACTTTATCATTAATATGTGTGAAATCCGCGCGTTTTAATTTTCGAGATATTGTCGTTCTTGACCTCTTGCTGGAACATTTCTGTGCGTTACTTGCAATAAAAATTCTTGTACTCATTTATTAAAAAAAAAGCTTTATCGAGTACGAAATGTTTTTGATCAAAACTCGAAACGTATCGCTAGATTTTTTTAATGAACGAATGTGCACGGAGTGAGAAACAATCTTGATCCTCGATTAGTCCTCGGTAAATAATTGATTGATAATACGCAGTAAGTAATGATTGTGTGTGCTGCGAGTAATAGCGTGAAATAGTTCCCTTGCAGCAGCGCGCGCGCACACACACATACCAGGACAGTCGGTAATGAACAAACGTATCGCGCGAGCATTAATTGTGTAATGCGTATGACAGGTGTCATTAGCGTAATACGTAGGCTGTAATAATGGATGGCGGTCTTAAAAGCCCGCCTCCGCACTAACAAATTAGCGACTAGGAGCGCCGAAGCGCGCGATGTATCTTCCCTCGCGTGGGCGAGTGAAAGAAAAAGCGAGCGCGATGGGAAAAACGGACTAGGTGGATTCTGTCACTTTACATTCTACGGGAATTTGCGAGCAACTGTTACTTTACCCTCACTACTTTGTTCTGCCGTGTGCAAATCTCTCAGAATAGTTGTGGATATCACTCGCTCTGTGCCATTTTTTGTGTTGTATAGAATTTTTACCTTTCACAAAATTTAATTCCATAAATAGGCTCAAGAGTTTGTTTTAATTGTTAAAGTTTCGTGGCGAGTGAGTTTTTGAAATAACAAACGAAAAGCACGAGCATAAACAAATGTTTTGAGGTCAAAAAATCTTATTCCCGCCGTTCTAACAGCGATTGGATCTGAAAGAAGCGGGAAAACGGCGCTCGAAGAAGCGCATTCTTGGTTGAGACGCTGGCTCGGCTGGTGGTAGAGTTTTTCTTTTTAGTTTTGCGGTTGTGTGCGAATTCCGTCCGCGTCGCTGCTCTTTCTTAGTGCCCATTGCCCCCTCTCAGCATGAAAAGAAGAAAACCAGGTTGCAGCACATTGAGTGGACGGACACCTTGCGCGTCCACTCGATATTGGCGCGGGCATGTGCGAGCTTTTCCAGGGACGGGTTATTTCGTGCGCGTTTTCCTTTTGCGCTCTTTGAAAACGGTAGCGTTCGATAGTTTGCAAAGATTTGTGGCGGACTTGTGAAATAATTACGAGCTTCGAGCTTGTTTGTCTCATCTTTGCGGTTCTCTCTATTACAGTCGACTTGTCTAACTAGTTTGTTTTCTTATGTACATTGGATAATAAACGAAATAATGGTTCAAACTACCGTTTCTTGCAAACATCCATCTCTCCTGTAAATGTTGTTTGATAACAGAAACTATTTATTTATATTCCGTGTATTTACGATAAACACGCGAAAAGCCACGCGAAATTTGTATATTTACAAGCGTGATTTCTTTTTCTGTTACAGGTGAGCAAACGTGCGTTCATTTATTTCACGGAACAAACTCGGGCGAAAAGCCGGAGGATTAATAGCTGGGACTGAAAGTAAGTTAATTACGTACTCCCGAAACACATTCGTGCGACACGTAACTCGCTTAATCGCATTCTTTCAAATGCGCATTAAAATTTTTATCCCGCTAAGATAGGATCACGCTCGTGCGTGCTCGCAATAATGCCGAAAAGGCAATGCGTGCGTGTGATGAAACCGCGCGGTTTATATTTATCTCGCAAATTTCGCGTAACTGAAAGTTGGCGATACTAAAGCGCGATTTGTTTGATCGACGAGGAGATATAAATGCCCAAAGGGCGAAATCACGGTTAATTCGTTCGTGATGGAATTCGGTTGTTTTCGGAAAACCGACGGGATGTGTTCGGCCAAAACCGCGAAAGTAATCCCACGCAACCCGTCGGGCAGGCGTCGAGCGGGTAGAACGTTTCACGCCCATGTAGGTACGTACCTAACGTCGCATCGGGTAAATACATAAGCCGGGGATGCGCCGGTGTGTAATAGAGTTTCGCGTGCTTTGTTAAGCGGAGAGGTAGGCAGAGGCTTTTCCGGACGGAAAGGGAAGAGGAGAAAGGAGGATTGGCGATGGTTGATGATGGTGGTGGCGCGTGTGTGTGCTGGTAGACGGCGCACGGGAAAGTTACGCGAGCAGGTAACTTTTGATCTGAAAAGTGGTGGCAGGTTGGCAGGAGGATAGCCGTGGACTTGAATGGCGAAGTGCCTCGAGGGCCGTTAGATGCATTTTTCATGTCTCGGCCAAGATATACACCTAGGCACAAGCGGCAAGCTCCCCTCCCTTCAATCTTCCTCTCTTGCTCTCTCTTCTCTCGCCGTCTGCCTCGCGCACGCGACATCGCTTCTCTCGCGCCCGCCTGCTTTCGCCGGATAACGCTAGTCACTAGCAGCCCTCTTCGTATATCGCAGTTCGCTAAAAGTCTCCGGTGATATGGAGCGTGTATTCAAACGATGTAATTTCTTCTCCTTGTCTCCTTCCCTCTTCGCCCTGCGACGCATCTCCCTCGTCGCATTATGCTCGCTTCATCTTCTTCCACGGGAGTTTCTTCCACGGCTTTAAACTGTTTCTTCTCGCGCCCCGGGATAGTCCGATCGTCTCGGATCGTCCGAGGATTTCGTCCCGATCCCCGTGCCGTCGAGGAATTTATTATCCCCCGATAACTTCCCTCGCATGCGAAATTGCGAAGTCGCGAGGATTGCCGGTGTCGATCGTGACGGACGGGGGAGGAGGGAGGAGCGGAATCGAGGATAGCACTTTCAAGTTTCGGACGCGTGACGTGAATCGGACTTTTCCGCGCGTGTATGCACCGTAAAACGTTGAGTAGGTCGTCCCTTTTCCTCACCCCTTCTGCCGCCCGGTAATGCTTATCTTCAATTCAGCGGCACGCGTCGTAGTCGGACTTGGCTACAAGCTGCTCTCCTTATTTTTCTATGTAAGTTTGGAAAACTTTGTTTTGATTTCTTTTTTTTGTCTCACTTCCCGTCGCAGTTTGACACATCTGGTTTTTCCGAGCGTGAGTGACGGTAATAACTTTTTGAAGTTTTTATAGAAGACCTCGAATGTTGCCAACTTTTTTTAATTGTTAAATGCAACATTCCGTGTGCTTTGTAATTGCAAAGCGATTCTGTGACGCGATCCTGCATGACTTTTATACTAGTGTAATGAATGCTAATGAACAAAAAGTCACCGAGCCACCGTTTATCGCGCGAGCTCATCGAGGATGTCCCCTAAAAATCATATCGGGCATCGAGCCAGGGAGCGGCCGAAATAAAGAAGAGTTTCGCGAAGAGGGGGAGTGAGCTCGAGTGCGGGGTTAAAACGCCGAGGTCGCGGGCTGTACCTTCGGGAATTACTCGGGCGAAGGGGTGAAGGGGAAGTTGAACGGCGAAATCGGACGAGACTACGAACGCAGGTGACTGTTAGGTGGACGAAGACGGCGACGGAGAGATCTGCTTGAGATTTCGGACGCGTGCAGCTCTCCTTAACCTCTGCCTCGTCCGCGTTTTTTAACACGGGGATTTTTCTTCCCGTTCTCAGCTCGTCGTTGTCCCTCCCCTCGCGCCTCGTTTTTCTTTCCGTTCTCGTTCCTCTCTCCGAACTGGCTCCGATCTCTCGTTGCGCAGTCCACACGACGTACTTTGCTTGCAAATCAAATTTTATCCCCGCCCATGCTCTCCATCCCGTAGGCGAAAATTTTTTGACTTTTGATCGTCGACCGACTGCTCGCGATCGATCACGGAAACACGGCGAGAGATATCGGGGGGAAATTCAGTTATCGGATGCCACCCATCCACAATTGACCCTCTCTTTCTCTTCTCCTGCCCTCCAACCTAGACGTCTTTTGTGTACGTAAGTACTTCGGCAAGTACTTACGCTCTTGCTCGTCCAAGATTGCGCCCAAAGACGCTCGAGCTTCTTTAGAAACGCTCGTAGCTTTAATTGCGACTTCAATTCCGAATTGTCATTGAAATTCTATGTCTCGTCCGAGATTTCCGCGCTACCTCCTCTCTCTCCCCCCATTCGACTCCCTCTTGTAATTTTACCGTCTTAAATACCATTTCGATCTCTCAGGACCGTTCCATAGGTTAAATTAGTGATTAATTTGCCATGCTTCTCGGTGTTTCGCAAATATTGGTCACACGGCCAAAGTCAGTGCAGTTCGCAGGCGCATAATTTGCAAATGGAAATACATTCTCTCTCTCCCCCGTCAAATGAAATCTATCAAAATGTAAACTTGCGAGTGTTTGAATAACCTCAATTGCAACATCTGTTTGTGACTTCGACGTGTATCTCCGCTCTCGCGCGTTTCCGAGGAGATAATTAGAAAACTGCGTTACATGATCGCACAGTCCGTTCGACGGAATCGTCGACATTGGGAATTTGTCACTGACGCGCGTTGATTATTCATTCGCGACTTTCATTCCGTTCGTTTGGATCCTGGTCATTCGTCGTCGCGCGTTCTCATCTCGTGGAATTAAATGCGGACGTTACAAACGACTTCTTCGACGCACGCGCGCGCGAGCGCGTTGTCCGATCTGCGACAGGCGAATTTTCTGCCCGGATTCCATTCTCCGGAAACTCGCAAGATTCGTCGAAGATGAAGAGCTCTAACGTCGGCATTAAGAGACCAACTTCTTCCTGGACGTCTCCTCAGACACGTAGCGCTCGTTCGCCCACTCGAACGCGAACCCCCCCCGTCGTTTTTCTCTCACGAAAACTTTCGGTCGTCCTACTTCATCCATCCCCCCTTCGCGCCGCTCTTCCCTCCTCCGCGCGCGCCACCATCTACAAGGGACATATATGTACGCAGACACCGGCTCTCGCCGTCCCGCCAAATGATGAACAGCGATCGCCGAGGAACAATGAAAGTTCTACCGAATGTTCGAGGATCGGGGACTCTCCCGTATGAATACTTGCGAAGAAGTATGGTTGAGAATCCTCGTCGGAAATTTACTCGGGAGATTCTCTCTTGTACGACGAGAGAAGAACGCTTCCTTTGCCACGATAATAATCCACGGTTCTCCTTCGTAAAATTCGGATTGTGTGTTGAAAGAAAAGAAAAATTACAGGAAATTCGCGAATTTTTTAAAAATGACAGAGACTATATTCCTGTGGATATTACGAGAAATTATTTTATAGTGAGTGATGAGGTAACTGGCCGGACATTTATGAAAGAAATAAAATTATTAGAATAATGAACAAAGATAAAAAAGAAAATTAAATATTAAACAATTTTCAAGGCTCTAAGTATTGAGATACGTTTTTAAACATTAGGTTTTCACTGTGCGTTACTTTGCAATTATTTTTTAAACAAATGACCGGTCAGTGGCGCTTTTTGATGTGAGTCTCTTGCGGGAGAGGAAAAGCATCTTTTTTGGCGTTAAAAAGACGCCATTGTAAATCGGTTAAGGTTAAAAGGCATTCGCGTGAGAATAAGGGGAAGTCGAGCAAGTTTTGGGACAGTTTGGCTATCGTTCCCCGGTACGATTGCATGGAAAAGGAGCTCCGAGCTTTTCGGAATGACTCTCCCTCTATTCGGAGGAAAGAAGTCTTGGCGCGATATCGGGGTTTAGATGTCGTGCAGTCCGATAAGGAGGTCGTGACGGGAGAGAACGAAGGGGAGAGACGGCAAGGGGGAGGAAATAGCAGCGAGTGGATGGGGCGGTGGCAAGAGTCGGAGGAAGAGGGGAGATAGGGTTGGGGATACGAGGCACCAGTCTCTATCTATGTTAATTACCGAGGCGAACGTAAATCACGATCGCCCAGGTGCCCGGCAAAGTAGGTAAGTTACCTCCCCGTCTCTCCTCGCGCCGAGACGACGTTCGCCGCGGGATAAAAGCTGTAATTAATTACGCAATTACCCGGTCCTACTTAAAGATAAAAACCGTATTTTTCGCTTCGATGCGGCTTACCGACAGTCACATTGCTCTAGCCGAGCTCTTTCGTTTTCTTTTTTTTTTCTTTCTTTCTTTCTTTTTTTTATTCTTCACGTCTCTCGCACTCTTGCTTGTCTCTCCCTTCCCTCTCGTTCGTTCTATTTTCCACCCCCGACCGATTTTCAAGTGGCAAATCCTTCGGATTCCTGCCGGGCTGCGAAGGATGCGCGTCTCCACCTTTTCGCCGACTCATCCTACTTCCTCTCTTCTCCTTTCAAGCCTCTTCTCGCCTTCTCTCTTGCTATCTCTCGTGGCCCGCTCTCGTACTCCTTGCCTTGGTCTTTTTGTTACACCCGTTTTCCCAGGCATCCCTGATTTAGAGCTCATTTTCGTCGGCCGAAAGCTGTGCCGTTCTCACCCCTGAATCAACTTTGCGCCCTCCACAAATCACCGTCGAACCATTACGCTCTATCTCTCTCGCTCTCTTTTTCGCCGCCGCTGCATTGTGGAGTGTGTACGCCGTGGGCGTAGGTGGCTTCGCGAAAAATCCTTCGAAGAATATCGCGTAAGAGACTGGGAAATAGCGTGATCGATCGGCTGAGAGTAAAATCAATGAAATTCCCGGCGTCTAACGCGTGTTGTATTTCACTCCCGAGATACACACGATATATTTCATCGCGGTAGTCATGAACATTAGCAGCTCAGCGGTTACCGCGTCACGAAGAGATAAATTTGCACTATGATCGTTCTTTGAAATAAAAAAAAGTTGATGGGCGTCTTTAGTCAACGCCGCTCATTTTTTACGCGGGCACCTGTCGGGAGTTTTAAATACAACACGCATGCTTTAATAATTCTGGTAATCGGTCATTTTAATTCTCATTCCTCGTTCGCCGTCTTTCCATCAAGCGTCGCGTCGCTCATTGAGGACGTTAGTACCCCGTGCATCCTAAATCAATTTGAAGGCGCTCGTGACTCCTTACACGTTTATCGCTCTCGTGATCCCCGGACCCTTCGTCCGGGGCTCCTCCGCGTAACGTTACAGCCGTAATATATCGCCGTCCTGGGGATCACCGTCGTAATTATCCTCTAAT
This sequence comes from Pseudomyrmex gracilis, assembly GCF_002006095.1. NCBI lineage: Eukaryota > Metazoa > Arthropoda > Insecta > Hymenoptera > Formicidae > Pseudomyrmex > Pseudomyrmex gracilis. The sequence goes on from NW_018020607.1 coordinate 390,921, forward strand.
GCCAATTCATAAGAGCGTCGGCCATTTTCGAAGCTCCGCACGTAACTCCAGAGAGAAACACGGCGGCGGTGTGAGTTCCAACACACGCGCGCTCGCGCAACTTCGTGCCCACACACGTATAACAAACTTTGTTTCCCTCCCCCGGGGACCAATATACGTGTATCGTTCTCCGCGATAAGAGGCGGCCAGAAGAGACGTCTTGATTCCTCTCGCCCGAATTTTCCCTCTTTTATATCTCCCGACTTCTCGTTCTTCTCTCCCGCCTTCTCCCGGTTTCCTCTTTTTCCGCTGCGATTTTCGTTTCCGGACAGCTAATCAGCCGACGACGACGCGCCACGATTACCGAAACGGATTTAACCGGTCCGGGACGTTTAACCGAGGCGGCGAGAGGCGACTGGGCGCAATTCCGAGGTACCTTTTGGCAGATTCGTGGAAAGGAGATTCGAGTCGAGACTCGCCTCGTGGCATTTCTGATGTGGCCATCGGTGCGGGCCATGAATCTTTCATGCGTCAATCGTTCCTCGTCCCTTACGTTCTCAGCTATCCACGTCCTCTCTTTCTTTCTTTCTCTCTCTCTCTCTCTATTCCTTTTCCTTCCCGAAAGTTGCCTTTCGCTGCTCTCTGTGGAAATCCCGGCAAGCCGACGCTTCGAGTTATCAGTCAGCAGAATCTGTCAATCGTCGAGGTAACGTATTCCAGTCGGCATCACCGACCCTTTTCTCCCCGTCCCCCGTGATCCGTTTCTTATTCCCGTTTGTATCCAATGTCTCCCTTTTCGTGTCGCCTCGGACTTCTTTGTCCCGTTTGCTTGGTATCTTCTTTATATAGTCGGACTTCTCGCGGGTAAATCGAAATTTAATGGAGGTCTCGACGTGCGCGACAAGGCCGGTCGGCTTCGACTGTTTGTTTTCAATTTAATCGCGTTCGGCGCCGTAAAATCACGACGTTGCTCCGCCTACAAGTTTCAGCGGTGTCTCTCAGTGTTGTTGTGTGTTGAACACAATCTGTGATAAAAAGATATTACGGCGCTAATTCTCCGGATTTAAAATTTACGTTAAGTAACGCGGAGAGAAGATTAGAAGTTTAATAGAGATGTACAAGCGCGCGCGAAGCTTTTTCTTCTTCCGATCCTTTCCGGGGCTCTATTTTTTCTCTAATTTAACCTAATGGACCCGAATTAAATTATTCGCTTTTGCAAAATGCGAGAAATTAACCACCTTAGGTAGGTACAGGCGTAATTACTTGAATTGCTGTTTCGCGCGCGCAGCAATAAACAGCCGAGGGGAGGGTAATTCTCGCGAGTAGCTTTGAAACTTGTATTTTTAAAGCGCCGGACGCAAAAGTAGCATCGCCGGGTGTGCGCGCGTTAAAAGTGAGAACCAACGGACCGTAAAAGTCTATTTCTGTTTGCTAATGCGTCGCTGATTTGTTGCTCCAATAACGGAAGTGCAACGTCTCGCTTGACTCTTGAATTATTCAGACGTTATCGACGCTCTCTCCGGCGTTTTATATCGCCGCCACTTATACTGCGACACCATAATGGACAAGACATTTTAGACGACGGACTGTGTTTGTTTTCGCCGAGTCGAAAATTAAAATAATCACCCTCGATTTTGCGCTTTCGGAGCGTGCACTCGCGCGCTTGACAGTTTGCTCCGCCGCGACTCTTGACGAGAGCGGAATCCGACAGCTCCGCGATCGTGCCGCGAAGTATTAACGCGATCTCATCTGCGTAATCACGACATTACAATTTATAATGTCACTCATAATTTATCGTATTCATTCGTGTATATTGCGGTCCGTTGTGCGGAACGAGCAAATTAATATTAATAACGTATAGCGCGCCGCGTGTTTGCCGAGAGTCGAAACAATACACGACGGGACGGTAATCAAGTCGCCCCGTCGAATATTTTGCCAATTAAATCCCCCCCAATTACATGGGGGCGAATCATCTCGCGCGTCGATTTTTCTTCGGCTAATCCCAACGTCATGAAGATCCGAGGATCGACCCTCGCGCGGTGTCTCCTTGCTCGAGTCGTTCGCGCATCCATTTTCGTTTCCTCACATCAATCTCATTACGCTTCGCCACGTCGACGGCGACAAGGGGAGGAAGCGAGGGGGAGGATCTCGTTCTCGCGAGAATGTAATACGGATCCCCGATCCTGCGACGAGTCTAATCGCAATTCCGCGCAGCGCACGAGACACCGACTTGAAATCCGATTCGAATTCGCAGGGGGCGACGGAGGAAGGAGTGACTATGAAGGAGTGAGGGGGACAGGGCAAGGATGGGAGAGGGGGTGGTCGGCCCCAAGGCTCATCGTTCATTCATGGGGCATTTACTCGGTATTCCCGTAAAGCCGACCTTCCACGATCGCCTTCGTCTTTCTCGCTCTCTCCCCCTTGACGACGCACCCGGGCAACCCCTTGTGCCTCCTTACATCATTCTCTTGTCCGCCGGAATGGATCGGGATCAGGCGGATATAATATCTTCCTCGAGGATTCATTTTCGAGCGCCACTGACCACAGTCGCTGGCGCGCGTTCTCTCGGTGCGCTCGCTCCCTCCCTTTTTCCCCACCCTTCCGTGACAACTGCAATTCGTCTTGCGTGAAGCATCGTTCACGAGGCCATTACTCTTGAATTCGGAAGTCTAGCAAACGAATCCATTGTTTCGCTGACCGTGCCCGTCCGAGATTCGTGTCGGACATTTGCGCGTTTGAGTGTCATGCGTTCGCATTAGCGTTCGTGTTATGAAATTATCGCGCAACCGCCCTCGCAATTCATCTCTACGTCTGCTACGTCGCGCCTCGTACATCATCATACCGAAGTAGTCCGCCTGACTTGCTTTGTGCGAGAGACATTTCGTGTACGGTTGCAAGGCAGTAACCTTTCGTGAAACTTCATCGCGTTGCGGCCAACGGAGACTTTTCAATTTTGCGAACCAATTGTGAATAATATGACAAGTCTCTTCTCCAGTTTAAATCGAGTCTTTTGCGAGAGTATATCCCCACACACGGTGCTAAAAGTTGAGATCTTCTTTGCTGAAAAATTGGACGTTTTTTTGCGTTATTCTCTCTCTTTCTCTCGTAATAAGTCATAATTCTTGGTACGTTATGTGTCGTGAGCAGTACCTTTTATCGCGGCTTTCTTAACAGCTCGCTGCGGGATTTTAGTGCCTGTGTGGTGGTGCGGCCAGAACAGGTAGGTGTAATATATTCCTGGAGGATTCATTTTCCAGCGCGGCTGACCGCGCGGTCGTCCGCTCTTTCTACCTCTCTCTCTCTCTCTCTGCGAGAGGAACTTTGGCCGCGTAACAACTGCAATTCGTCTTGCGTGAAACATCGCGCGCTACGTCGTAGTGAATAGTTAGCCACCGGATTCGGGAAACCTTAAGCGCGAAATTTGCAAAACGCCACTCCGCGCACTTGTTCTTATTTCTTCTGGCCCCGCAAAAAAATAACCCCCACCGGTGTTTGACGTTTGCGCGCGCGTAAACGGAATTAATCCGGGTTTAATTTCAGGTTCATGTACGGAAATTGCCGGAATAATTATCGCCGAATACTTTACGCAGGGGAAATGAGATAATGAAGTAATTAACTCGACCGTGTCAACAACGAGGTATTAACACGGGATATTTTGCGGTATCACCCGGAAACATATTTAATTGCAAATTTGGCAATTGCTTTGAATATGTGGAATAACGGGATACTTTGGTTTCCAACTCCAGCACGGAATGGAATTAATTTATTTCAAGCGGCGCATGTGCGCGAGCAGTAGAAGAAATTCACATGAGTTTTTATTTCTTTTTTTTCTCAATTACATAAGTAATTTGCAAAACACATTTGGTTTATTTCTAACAATGTCAAATATTTTAATTTTAGTGTGCAATATTACGTGCCTCTTTAAAAAAAAATAAAACATCTCATTGCGATGCTTCATACAATACTCTTTTTTGTTCCTCGTCGTTTTCTGTAAGTACGACTGATGCGCCATATAAATATCTTTTTTTCTACATCTCACACTTCTATACTTACGTTGTGAAAAATATCGAGATCAACCGGACGTAATATTTTCCTTCGCCGATCCTCCTCTTCGCGGCAAACTTGCGGCGTGCACCGCAAACTTCCACCACGCGCACTGTGTGTGTGGTTGTGTGACAACTGCAATTTATCTTTCCGGCCCGAAATTTCGTGGCTCATTATTTACAACTGTATCTGTGCGCGAAATGAAATTCGATAAATGGTCACTGAGGTAACGACGGGATTGCAATTTATCATAATCACGTGGCGGTAGTATTTATTGCAACTCGCGCTGCTGCTCGCTCGTCGATAATTTGAGCGAAAATTTTAGTAGTATGCAAATACAGATTTAATTGAATAAAAGTTATATACGGCGTATCAACAGTTCCACAAAGCGCGTCCGAGATGAGAGATGTGTATGTTTGAATTTTTTATTCGATTTTCTAGAAACCTAATATCAATTGTTGGTTTTTTTTAATATAAAAACTAAAAGAAAATCAATTTCGTTATCGTAACGACGATCGTCAAGAAACGCAGGCGCAGTAATGTGCTAATTGCCGTTCTCCTCTCGCCGGAGAGGTACCGAAGTAGGAAACTAAATCTTTGTGACTCAATTATTGGATCCTCATACCGCGACCGGCGGCGGTCTGGGGCACGATATGAAACCCGGAAAGTGCAGCTTTCCCTCACCCACCTACTCCCCGTCGTTGCAGCTCGGAGCGACCGCGCGGTGAAACGGCACTCTCACAGATCGAAGGTTATTATAAATTCCAATCATAGAGCCCGATCGATAAGCCGCGAAGCTTCAAAGAAAATTATAAGTTGCGCATCGTGAGGCCGAGGGGAGAGGTCGGCGGGAGAGTCACACAGCGTGGTTGGGAGGAGAGGAGGAGATAGGCCGTAGGGACGACCAGAGATGGGGGGTCCGTAAAGCCATGAAAGCGCCTCCAACAGAGCGGCATCGCTCTCTGGCAGCTTTTAAAGTTAATAAATTCGTCGGCTTGCTTTACTTTCCGAGCGTTTTCTCCCTCTCGAGTCCTCTCTCTCTCTCTCTCTCTCTCTCTCTCTCTCTCTCTCTCTCTCTCTCTCTCTCTCTCNGTCGGCTTGCTTTACTTTCCGAGCGTTTTCTCCCTCTCGAGTCCTCTCTCTCTCTCTCTCTCTCTCTCTCTCTCTCTCTCTCTCTCTCTCTCTCTTTCTCTCTCTCTCTCTCTCTTTTCTCTTCGTTTCTCCTCCCCTCCCCGGTGTACTCATCCTCGGTTTTTATCGGCCCGGGAGAGGAAGATTTAAAGTTAGTTCGGAATGGGAGAACGGGGGAGCGGGAGCTGACCGAATTTAATAATAACTCCCCGCCGATAATAAATCAAAGCTTAGGTGTATTTAGTGCCGCGTTCTCTCTCCGTGTTAACCGCTTCGCGGACGAGTACTACCACCCTCGGGAGAAGCGGGTAAAAGTTTTCGCGCGACGCTCGATCGCGGGGATAAGCCCGCGCGCGTATATATTGTTCAACACACACGTAGTAGCGTTACATGCTTACGCGCGTCCGTGTTTCATTAATTAACGAAAGCAACGCGCGCGATTTCGATCCCTCCTATTCGCGTTGCTCGCCTAAACATTTCGCTTACATCGGTTCTCGCTACAAGCGAAAATCGCGCACACTTACGCAACACGACAGATCGTATTAAATACATATTTCATACGCGCTGCATTTAATTGAGTTTCACGTAGTTTCCGATGCTTTATTTCTCTCTCTCTCTCTCTCGTTTTGCCGTCAATTGATTACTCGGTAATTTGTAAAATTTGTGACAACCTGACGATTTTTTTGTGTGAGAGGGTAAAGAGAAACAGATTACAATGGAATGTTTCCTTTTTTTTTTATCAAAACTATTTATTTCACGTCAAAATGTGTACGGTTTGTTTATTTTAAGTTATCCGAAACAATGTTGGTTGCTATATCGTATGATACGATACAGTGTGATATGAAATACAAAGTACTTTTTATTTTTTCGCGTACACACTTCAACGAAGTTTTTTGCTTTTTTTCGCAAACTTTGACTTTACCATTTTACACTTTGCGAGATCTAACCCGATCCTAGCTATTTTCCTCGCGACGTAAATTCTGCGTCGATGCGCAATTTCGCCTCCGGCTCGTCTTCTCTCTCTCCCCTCTCGAAAAACTTGGTCGCTAACAAACCACACCCATATTCCAACCCGGAAGGACCATCAGGTGACCCTCCACTCGAACCCTCCCGAGCTCTTTGTTGTACGATTATTGCCGTAATACCCAGGTGGACTTGCCCTTCGTAATCGCAGCCGAACCCCATCCGCCTACTCTCTTGTATACCGCCTTGTAAATCGCGTTCGCGGAACGCATTATACGCCCCCGTTTCACGGAAGCCGAGGACAGAATATTTAACGCGCACGAGGTTGACTACCTAGAAAATCTTTCACCGCATGAAACTTTTCAATAATAGGCTAGCCGACAGTAAGTTAGCGGGTTACTTTAACTTTGAACGTATAGATCGAATGAAACTCGACTTTATTTCTGACAATTGAAAGATTTGAAGCGGACGCGAAGCAATAAAATGTCTTTAATGTGTAAAACAAATGGGAGAAAAAAAAAAGAAAATTGCGGTTACTTTTAACAAGGCGACCAGATTTTCCGATATCGGAACGTCGTTCCATTTTTGACAAGCAAAAAAGAAAACGTGGAGGGGACAAGAGCTGTTACATTTTTACGCGTACTTTATTATCTCACAAAAGTTTTGCACAAAAAAATCCAGGACGGAAGATAAAAAGAAGTTGAAAATGATAAAATGGACGATCATTTATTGAACACGCGGACAAATTTCGGAGAATCGAGTCGGGTCACGTTTACAAACGTTCCTTAGACACTCGCGCGCGCGCCCATTCAGACGGAATTCATCAGACTGTCCCCGTCGAAATTAATTAATAATTCCTAAACGCACGCACACACGAGCGATTCGCTGGCCGGAAACTTTAATTACAGAACTTCCGCGAATGAGAACGAGAGAAAGAGAGAGGTATCTCCGTGAATTACACGAAACTTGATAAAAGTGTGTGCGTGCGTGTGTGTGGAATGTGCAATTTTCACTCGCGTCGGAATTACATGAAGAGAGTCTCGAAATTTCACAGTCCAGTTCCTTCAATTTCTGCCGCATTATTAATATTAATTTGCGGCAATTGATGACACGACGTGATACAACGTGTTACGATCTGTACAACATATATATTTGTATGCGCGTATCTTCTTTAAATAACTAATTTCCAAACAAAATGGCGACGTGGCGACCGTACTACGTCAAACGTCGACGGCGCCGTCGTATGAAAGTCAAAGTGTAATCGTAAGGAAGTATCACATATCGCGCGGGTTCTATACCGTATCGGACGCCTGGGCGTAAAGAAATATTCGAGGTTATATTTCAATCCGCCGGAGTACCCACTTTATGTACCTACGTCTCATCCGACCTGGGACCACGGATGGATAACCGATGGTGGCCCGGGAGGAAGGAAGGAAGGAAGGAAACGGGGAGAAGGGCGACGCCGATATTTTACGGGCGCCAGCTTTTATTGCGGGAGACTTTTAGGACATCTCTTAAGGGAGACGTGTTTGTAGTATTATCGGTAATGCGGGACGTCATCTCGGAGGTAACGTCGTAGGGCTTCGTCGTCGTGTAGTAAAGTCTTAGGAGTCGTCTGCGTCGCGAGAAGAACGCGCGAGATGTGCGCGTTACGACGTAGGAGTGAACATAAGTCATAAGAAAAATTGTTACATTCAATTACTTTGGCTTAATCTCGAGATTAAAAAAAAAGTGGAGCAATAGCTTCCAGCGGATTTCAAAACGCGAGGTCAAAACTGCGTACCGCGATCTCGGCGTGAAATATTTTCAAGAAGAAACGGAGGTGATAAATGGGATTTGTTTTGAGACTTTGACGTATTTCGGCAGGTTATTCTTATCTTGTTTCTCGCGATGCGAAAGGCGTTACAAATGACATGCCGCGCGCGCATTTCTGCAAACAATTTTATCTTCACTACGGACGGTCATACGGAACGTATGCGGACTGAGTAAGTGATTGATCGGCAAGTTTCCATTTAGTTGCGGTCGCGGCTTTTGTGCGTCGTGAAAGACTTCCTGTATCGATTTATTATTTACCGAATAGTTTTCGACGCGGCGAAGATAAACGATGACTCGCGCGGGAACGACTGTGCGTCTGATGTTTTAAACACAATTCACATGTGCTAATATTCGCCAAATAAATCAGTTTCCCGAAATGTCAGAAGCGCGCCGTGAATTCTAAGCATATTTCTGAACTATTGCTTTGCATCGCGTCTTACTTCGACTAACTTTCGAATAATTCTACGTCTAAATGCAATTCAAACCGCGCGTTCTTTAAGGATGGGGAGAGAGACGCGATCGTTTACCTTTCGCGTAACGAGAGAAGACGGCGGAAGCGGCAATGAAAAGAGGAGGAACACGAAAAGAGAGATAGAGAAAGAGAGAGATGTAAAGAGAAAACGGGGGTTGAAACAGAATCGAACTCTTTCGCTGTGATGCATTAACCGCAGCCGGCGTAACCGAGAGGAAAGGAGGGAGGGATATTATTCAGGTTGGCGGGCGATGGCTGTTCTTCGCGAACTCGGAATCAGATTTTAATTAAATGAAATTGCGAAATGATATTTCACTATCAGTTATACACGTAGACACGGGCGGTAGTCAGGTGTCCGGGGCGAAATTAAGTTTGATTCGCTTTCTTTCCCGGGTCAGCTGCAAGCATAATTTCCCATCGTAAGTTTCGCGCGTATTGCTATTTCCACCGAATTTTCCCGGGAGTAGTAAATTCGCTATATTGCGCGCGAGGATCGACGTCGAAACGATCGATTTCGATAAATAGACTGGAATATTACCTTTCTTTCTCCACTTCCTGCGCAGCTAAAAGTGTCTCTTCTGTAATCACGTGAGAAATCGGACGGTGAAAAAGAGAGAACGTTGATCAAAATTACGTCGACGAAATAATCACTCGTTGCGAGCCGTGATTGACTCTAAGACACGTTACGTTTTTTCGCGACAAACGATCGCTTTCACGCGCAAATCAATGTCGTGAGTGTGCAACGGACAGAAAATCAAGCGTGTAACGTGTTTTCGAGTCAATCGCGAGTCGAAACGAGCGATTATTTCGTCGACGTGATTGCACAGATTCTCGCGGTCTCCGCGGCGCGCGGCTAGGCGCGAAGTTTGCCGCGCTAGTCTCAAACATAGCGTCCGTTGAGGAATGCGCCGCGGGCGTTCGCGTAGTGACGCCGAAGTTATCTCGTATTTTGGACGTGTCTTCGCATGTCGAGTCGTATCCGAATGCGATTGTGATTGCGAACCGATCAAACGCGATTGTTGTGAGCGAGTGAGTGAGTCTTGAAAAGATGCGAGAATACATAGACGATGATGCGACAAAATTCGATGATGAACAACAACGACGCGTCGGTGAGCTAGTTCGGACGGATGTTCTCCGGCAAAAACTTAGGAAAAATCGACAGAGGATTTTGTGGTTTTAGAGAAAAACAACAGAAAGACGGTGACAGCGAACAAGTGACAGAGCGACAAAAAGTGAGTAAGTAAGACAAACAGAGATAGAAAAATAGATAAAAAGATAAAGAGAAGGGTAGATTATTAAAGAGAGAAAGAGATAAATAATTGAAGAAGTTTAATTATCTATTTACGAAGAAAAGTTTAATGAGATGTTGAGTTAAACAACAAAATGCTTCTTATAAACTGCGTCTACATTCGCAAGTAAAACAAAGTCGATTTTTTTATCTTATCCAACTCTGTTATATTTTATTTTACTATATTAAATTATTGTATTTGTAATTATTACATGTATATTCTTATATTTATTTTTTTTTCTTGTAATTATTATATTCGCAAATATTGTTGTTATGTTTATAATTCTCTTGTGAGACTATCGGACTAGACAGAGAATGATCGTCGGAATCGTACAAAACAAAACTGCGAAATAAATGTTTGCGATCGGTTCCGCGGATCGGGGGGAGAGGGGGAGGGCGAGCAAGCGGGATCGTTTGAAACTGCAGCGTGGGCAAACAGGTGCTTTGCACCGCTGTTATTTAGTTTGATTCACCCGTGTTTCACCGCAAGCTGCAAACGTCGAAGAGCCGCGCACGCGCGAGTCCGACTATGATTCCCGATGTGTAACTCCTCGTTTCGAGTTTCCACCAGAAACTTTGCGTCAGATTCGGAGGATATTACACGCGCCATTGAACTACGCGTTATCAGCACGGTTTCTATTCGACCGTATTATTTCAATATGCAATTCAAGACGCGGGAGTTAATTCGCTCTCAATATCCCTTCCGAATCCATTTCACGGCAAACAATCGCGTGACGTTATTTCGGAGATCGGAGCGAATTGTCGCAAAATTGCAATTGTAAAAAAAAAAAAAAGAAGAAAAACATTTCTTTCTCAATACGTATTTTATATAAATCGAGTTTATACATTGCGAAAAGCGCCAACGTCAAAATTCATTATTTGCTCGACGCGTTTTTCCGGCGGTTTAAGTCGCGTCGCGAAGAAACGGATCGTTACTTGCCGATGTCACTCGAGCATTCAGACGCGACACGGTGCGTCTCGCAGCAGACCCAAGGGCTCGACGGGGCTGCCATAATTTCCATCGCGACACTTCGTTTCGCTTCGCCATACTAATGGCCGTGCGCGCCTTCGGGAGCCGCCGCGCGAGTCGGTGGCAGAGGTGAGGCGACCCTTTAAAAAAAAAAAAAAAAAAAAAATACTGGAGGAAACGGTTTACGACCCTAAAAATGTTTTATTCATGCCGCGCAGGGACTCCCACCCGTTTCACTAAACGCGCACACCGTCAACGTCGTATCAAACTTCAACTATAAGCCTGGCTGAACTCGAGTTTTCCGAAATGCGCCGGGCATGTGAAACTAAGGTCATAGGGGGAGGCAGAGAGAGGAGGCGGGCTTGACCCTCTCGGCGTGTATCTCTCTCACGTCTCGCCTCGATATATCGTAGCGCGAGCTCTCGCGACTACGTTAGCCGAATGTATTTTTCTCCATCCCCTCCCTGTCGCCCGTCTCTTGTTTGCTTGCTTAGCCGATAAACGCTCGCGCAACTTTTGTGTTCCCAGAGGTTCTCCGGTTTCGCGATTTTCCGTGACTCTTTCGCGTGTATTTCTGTAACATATATCTCATTGAAAATATTTATGAAAAATATTGTTGACTCAACTCTCTCATGAAGAAGTTCGACACTTTTAATTAAAAAATACGCTCTTATTTATTTATCGTGATAATAAACAAGAAAATTTCGACAAAGCAATCTGGTTACAGTTCGACAAGATATTAGCGAAATTAATTTACGTTATATCGAGTAGTATAATATTTTCATCAAGTGAGATAGAAGGGACAGGTTCTTTGCTTTCTTAACGAGCCGTGAAATATAAACGATGATTTATACACATACACGAGACACGTTGCCAAGTGCGTTGGGGCTTAACATAATGTGGCGTTGGGGGATTTAAATAATTAGCATAATGAGGTGAGCGAGGGTACGTGGGTCGCCTCTCGCGTGCCTCATTCGAAGCTCGGGGAACGGGGGGTTCTTGTAGCTGGAGGGGATTCCAATTTCAAACCCGAGCACCCGTAGCTGTGTCGAGAGAGGCGGTCCAGAAAGGATGGTCCGAGCCAACCGGCCCTCAGCAACCCCCATCTCGTATTACTAATTAATTATTCACAAGTTTACTTCACGTTATAAAGCGAAAATTTACGTCGTTCAGCTGCAGTCACGTTCTCAGTCTACTACTTTAGTGCGTTGATTTTGGCTTTACGCTCGGTTTTCATTTTTTTTTTCCGCGACTTTTGTCCGCTCGACGAGTCTGTATAGACTTTACGAGTGTTACCCTTTTATAACTCTCCTGTGAAATTTAAAAATATATTTCTGGCACACGTAAATTCACTGACTTTTTGGTTTTATTTCTTTATTGGTTGGTTATTGACGGAGCATTTAATATATTATTAAAGCATTTAATATATTATGTAGAATACTATAGAATGTGTGTGTGAAAATATATAATTTATAAGCAATCGATATAAAATTTCGCGACCGATATTTATTTTCTATTTTGGCAGTCGAATTGCGACGCTGTGTTTTGAAAATCGCTAAAATATTTACGCACGCGATGATAAAAAACAAGTGGGACGAGTCTAGAGAATCGTTTTCCGCGCGCAGTTCGAGAGTGACTCAACAGAAAGTAAGTTAATCCTCCCGAATTTGATTATCACACAACTCGCTCGATCGCTCGCCCGAAGGAGTTCTCAATTCTTTTTCCGGTTGACGGAGCGTGTCGCGTTGTCATCCCATCAGAATAGAAAACGCTCGGAGACAACCGAAAGTTTCGCGGCAGTCAGCGAATTCTCTCCTCTCTCCCCTCTTCCACGCCGTCTGATATTCCAGCCGTGTTCGTTAATTACCGCAAAGTAACATGGCGTGAGTAATAATAGTTTTGCGACTCCCGCGCGAACGCGGGAAGGGTAGCGGGAAGAGTCTGAGGGATCGAGGTCGGAGGGCCAACAATAGCGGAGTTAATTAGCTCCCTTGTCATTTTGTAGGATATAGGGAAAAACTAGCTAACTATAAATCACTTCGTACGCGTCGGTAAAAAGACTCCGCGCCAGTCTGCGTCGCTCTTTCCGACCGGATATATACGTATGCAGGGTGAGAGAAGAGGGGTGGCAGTATAAGCTCGTGTAAGCGAAACTTATTCGTCGTTCGAAGCCTCTCACCGGTATCGCGTGAATTTTTCGCTACACAGAGAAAACGCGTACAAGAGATCGAAAAAATGATCGTGAATATTTCAGATGTAGGTATAATATTCGCGATATGGATGTAGCGAACGTAAAAAGCGTGTGCTGTCTGGAAACTTTTAGCTGTTATTGTGCGTTTCGAACACACGTTTCCTAAAATAAAATGTTTTAATGATCATTTGTTTAAAGAAACAAGTTGTAATGCGGTCTCGGATTCGGTCGTTTATGAAAGACGTGAACGTACATCAAAGAGAATAATCATTTTTCTTGTGTCGACTTTCTTAAGACACAACAGAGCGCTACCGAAGCAAACGCGTGACTACGACCGATTCCAATATTATCCGCGACGGTCGTCATAAATTAGACAGAATTAGTCATAAACTTCGAGCTATCTGGCCTCGCTTGCGATGACATTCGCTCACTTTCGGGTCACGTCGGCGTGGCACGCGCTCATACTAAAGAAGAGAACATTTACAATTATGACTATCTTTATTGCAATCGGTATGATAAGAGATACTAATTGAGGATATTTATTCTACCAAAATAAAACGACTCATTGGAGATATATTTGACCTTTTGTTGGGCGGTGGTTGGGTCACACGAAATCTTCGATGAGTATCTGTTAAATTATTCTCATAACTATATTTCAATATATAATAATAAATCTCAAAGTATATTAAAAAAACATTTGGAAAGAAGTGATCTAGCCAGTTCTTCAAAAGGTTAAATACCGAAAAGTTTTTCTCACAGAAGAATCAATTATCGTCAATGTTTTTATTCTACATACGCGCGATAGTTTTTTGACATTGCCACGTTTGTGTTATTTTTAATTTAATAGGCAATCGCGTGCCAACTTTTCTATCGAAAAATGTTCGTTGCCGTTTAACCCTTTATTACCACTCACACACAAATACGGGATCCAATTATACCCGGACTTACGAGCTTCGACGGGTGTTCAGTCCGGTAGCAACGGCATTTGGCACGAACGGCGGCTTCTTCTTCTTCTTCTTTGTCTCGAACTTCGTCGTCGAATAGCAGACCGCAAGGGAAGTACTTTTCCCGGAGCGTGACGTCATTTATTTCTCTACGCCGTCGTGAGAGAGAACCGAGCCACTCTCCGACATTCCGGGGAGTCGCGCAAGGGTGTGCCCGGATATAACCGTACCATTCCCGGATTAATAACGTTAGCGCCTCTCTAAAAAGATCTTAACGTTAAGGTTTCGCACGTTGTGACGCGAAGGGGGTAGAAAGCGCGCCGGGCACTCGACGAAAATTGGGTGGTGTGTCTTTTTTCCCTTTTCTCTCTCTCTCTCTTTCGCGGCGGAATATCTAATGCCAGATGGGACGGGGTCTGTTTACCTCTTCTATAGTGGCGATAAGTCGAAAGTTTCGTTCTCTATGTGCGTTATCCCGGCTGATCGAATTTCCGAGATACTCGGCGTCATTCTTTTCAGTTTCCGCCGCGAAACTTTCGTCGCGAACACGCGCGCTCTCGAATTAATGTTACTTCAATCACTTTGGTTTCAAAATATTCCGTGCTACCGCGAGTAAAGAAAAATTGACGCAAATTCTTGACATTGTTCTTGACATTTTTATTCTTTTCATCTTTATTTCGAAAAATTATTCATTTTTGCAAAAAGCAATATTAACCTATTAATGTGATTTAACAGAGTTAAAGTATATTGTTTCTGCCACATCAGGCAACAAAAACCGCAAAGTTGCGCAAAAAAATCTGTAAGGACGTGTACATTCGTTATTTTCCGCGATTGCGATTTAATCGGTTTTCTCGCCCGGTCGCGAAACGCGAGCTTCTTAAGTACGCGATTCCGAAAGTTTCGCCCCGGCTATTGGCGTTATTGTACTTTCGAGAATGAAATTCGAGAGATTCGCAGAGAGATGGGAAGATATTCGGCTCACGAAAGTAGCTATTCTCGGATTAATAACGTTCGTCGTTCGAACAAAGATCCCACCCCGCCGGCAGATTTCTAGCATCGACGGGATAAAAGGGACGGGACAGTTCGGAGAAAATTGGGTCTGGCCCATTGGCACCCATGACCGGGAAATATCCGTCGATCTCACGGAATACAAAATGGTCAGTGTTACTGTCACCTTGGCTACATCGGGATTTTGCAGAAGGTCGGGGAGAAGGGAGCCTTGTGTATTTACCCTGCTGTGCGAAAAAGTCAAAAGCCCTCGAGTTTAATAACGTTGCTTTCTCTTAGGCCGACCTTTGGCTCGTTCTCGCCCCGCTTCCGATCCTTTCTTCCGCTCTTTTTCCCATCCTCGCACGCTTTTGTGCGCACATTCGCCCTGTGTTAGTGCACACGACAGTAGCGCGCACGCGTGTCGGTATAGCGACAGAGAGAAAGAGAAAAAGAAAGAGAGAAAAGAGAAGGCGAAGGAGTCGGTGAAGGGTCGCTCTTCGTATGGAGAGCAGAGTGCAAGGGTGAGGTGAGGTATAAATGTTAGGGTACCTCACCCTCTCGAAGAAGTGGTGAACGCGTGTTATGTGTCTGACATTTAAATATCGTGGGCGACGCCGAGAACTTCGAGGCGGGTTTACTATCGATTGCAATTGCAGATAGGACTGTTGGTCTACCCCCTTTCGTTTTCATTCCTTTGCTCTTACGCGTTCTGTCTCGCTCGCGCGAAAGGACTCCTAAATTATCTCATTTCAGAAAATATGTTTCGTCTCGTAATAAGGGATAGTAGTTTACACGAAAGTTATGACGTTGTTTTATCTTTCTCTCTCTCTCTCTCTCTCTCTCTCTTTCGTAACGTTTTACTCTTTTGAAAAATTAAACAGATATATATGTCGTTAGAGTAATATCTCGGAAGTCGGAAGAAGCAATTGAAAAAGTTTTCCGAGACGATCTGAATTGGCCGCGAGTTTGAAATAGGAAATATCAATTTCTCGAGCGTTGATAGCGTATCGTAATAAAAAACGAAGAGCAAAGATTTATGAACGCAGAGAAATAAGAGTATTCGACTGCTATATAGTTTGCGCGAGCTTTGCCGGATATCGAACATGACGCCAGAAGTAACACGCGACTGGTACGGTACCACCTACATTTGGTACTGGGCGAACTTTCGGGTGGGAATTGCTTTCCGAAAAGGGGAAGGGTTGGGCAGCGCCCAGGAGAGGGTGTCAGCATCGTCGAACCCTTGATCGCCGGGTATCGCGGATAGGCCACCGTTAATTTCGCCGGTCGACGAATTTTGTAAACGGATCCGAAACTCGCCTAACTTTCCAAACGGCATCCATCAACCCTCCGTAACACTTTTTCCCACCTCCCGTCCGTCGAATTCGCGCGAATTACAAGTTCGTATCTCGGAGCAAAGTTTTGATTTCGCCAGTCGGGCTTTGACTGTCGAATCGGTCGCGATTAACATCCGTCGATTAAGATAGTGTTTTGCTTCGAACTTCTCTCGCTCGAATCTTTCCCGCGCAGATATCAACGAGCGTGCGATTAAATCGGTCTGTCTGCAGCATTTCGGTTTCTCTTCTGTTGCTTAATTTTTTTTATACAGATTTTAAAACACAACTTGTCATTTTTCTCACAAAATCACGACGAAATAATCAAATTGCATCCGATCTTCGATCGGTGGTCAAAACATTTTCTCATTGTTCATCCCGATGCAATTTAACACGCGTGACAAAGTGCGCGAAGCGAAAGGTGACTCGCTTGTAGTTGCAGCACTTTGTACCGATCTCGTAACACGCGTGTACCGGTCGTTAATGCGGCATTAACTGCGCATCAGACGACCTTCGGTCACGGTCCGTCGACAGAAACAATATGCCCGGCCGTTAATAGAGTTTCTATTAAGCGCTAGGATAATCCAAATTCTCGGGATAATACCACGGCCACAATTTCATTTTCCATTAACGCCAGCGTGGAGAGATCGATTGCTTTGCGATCATCGACGCTATTATTGCCCCGGCACCAATAATGGAAGGTACATACCATGATGATTAACCGCGTTACGTTCAGCTAAATCGGTTCTAATTTAGCGACAATTTTTTTTCCCTCGCGTCGCTCGCAATAGGAAAAGTAGTAGGTAATTGCGCTCATAAGTTGAGCGATCGCGTTTCCAAATGCGTTTCCTTAACGAGAAGTATCATTGCCGCACGCGTACCCCCCCGAGAAAGAATATTTTTTTTATTGCGATATAACGATAAGAACGCGCGCACGTGGGCGGGACGAGAGACCGGACAGTTAAATGAAAAAGATTAATTAACTATTATATTCGCGGACGGACTCTCTGGAGAGCGGAGCGAACGACGCAATTAATAGCGCGGCGGCAATGAGACCCGTCCCCTAACGTCACAGTCATCCGGGAGCCATCGTTGATTTTTAGGGCGCGGTAGAATTTCTTTTTTAATTCCCATAATTGCGAGCGATATAGCGCCGCGGCGCTGTCTGCCAGCGCGCGCGGTTATTGCAGCGTTCATTACAATATTTCGACGTGGCACCACCCAGAACCGCGAACGGGGCACCGGAGCGTTGCACGGCTCGAGATAGCCAGTTTCCAAAGTTAATAAATCATTCCTGTAATTGCCAGTAATTCCTGTAGTTTCCACCACACACACAAACACACACACACACCACTTTCCGCCTCAACTTTTCGTATAAACTTGGCGCAACTTCGACGCGAAGATCGGTACCGCCGTTTTCACTCCCCGCGCCGCGTCGTCGAGCTTTGCGAGATGGGGAAAAGACGAAAAGGGGGAGCGGCGACAGAGAGGAAAAAAATATATAACGCGGTCCATTTGCGCGGAGGAGTCGACTTATCGACCGACAGCTCAGACGTCGTCCTCCTCCTCCTTCTCTTCCTCTCCGTATCCCTCTTTATCGTAGTTTACGATTCTGCTCTTTTCTACGATTCCTATTATCCTGTTTTACCACCGAACTCGATATGTTTCATTTCTTTTATATATATTATATATATATACAATATATTGCACGTGTATATGTGCGTGTCATTTCCGCAGCAATCGTGTGAGATGCAATTTTATTGTATTTCAGTATTAAATTGCATCACGCGGTAGTCAATATTAAATTGCGTCACTTGCGCGGTATATCACATTACAAAAAAAAACAAAATAAGTGATGACAATGTGAAAAAAAATAGCAAAGTGCGTTGATATTTTTATAGAAATGGCTTGTTGTAATAGTCACACATAATAATTGTCGGACATTGTTTAATATATTTCGATAATTAATTTTTTAATTAAAATATTGCAAAACTCTTAACGTTCTCTTGGGATAAAATTAATGATTAAATATGTGTATTGCAATAAGAAAAAGATAGATATATAGACCGAGAATAGAGACACATATACCGAGAATAGTAATCTGACGTGACGATAGTACATTTCTTCTCGTCGCGAACAAAGAATTGTGAGGCATTATTTTGAACGCGTAGCGTTCCCGGAGAATATTCTTCTTGCGGGATTTCGCACGTCGCGACTCTCGCCCGAGGACAGAATTATTTGATGTAGAGGTGGCGAAGAAGTCCGTTCGCGTGAACGTGTCCGCGCGGGAACGTCGTCGTCCAGGGGGATCAAAGAGAAGTTCTACATGCTAAATAAATGGATTCCTCTTTCTTTCATTCCGCGGATAAAGGTGCTTTCCTCGTGCGTCGCGTCGCCGATCGCATTGCGCGCGCGCCACATTCTCTCTCAGAGTCTCCAGAAATTTTCAATCAAACGCGCGGAATGCCCGGGGCCGTCCACATCGGATGCCGCACGGGGGATGAGCGCAGCGGGGAGGAAAATAACACGCGTGCGCGCGAAGAGAGACCTTTTATATTTCCCTGCCGTTCTTAACGACGATCGGTGGTCGCCACAATCGGGGCGGAGAAGGAGGATTTCTCGAAAAAGGGCGCCCTCTTATCCGTGACACGGCAATAATGGATGCAGGATTAAAGGGCCGCGGTTTCGACTCCTCTCCGTCGTGTATATACGCAGTGCAGACACATTTGATTTACGAGCTTGCTCGCGTTTCTGGATTCTTTTCCACGTCAGCCATCCGGGACGCAGAGGGGAGAGAGCGAGGAGGGATACATAAAGCACGGGATGGGCATCGCATTTTTGTTTATTCTGGAATACTACCAAAGGAGTTTTACCCCCGCGGAAACGACTGCGGAGTCGACTTGACTTTCTCGGGACCGTTCTATTTCTCCTCTTTTCTTTTTTTTTCTCTCTCTTTCCACGCTACTTTAGTCTTTCCCGGTTTCATCTTATTTCCTTACGCTCAAGGAACGACGCAGTCAAATGAATAAAGAATCGGCGATATACGTGTGTGTTCCGTCTTTATCGCGCCGAACGCGCTTTGACGTGATGGACTTTGATCTTTCTGGTAAGTTGATAGTAGTTTTTTTTATTTAAATACATAAAGGTTTTTAATTAAGTTTTGACGTGCGAAAAATTGTTCAATGTTTTTCTGTTTCGATGTCACACACGTTCTAGTGGTAAAAAAAACCTCTTCTCGCGTTGGAAAACAAAATTCGTTCAAAATAACTTTACCGGGCAATTAATTTGCGCGACAATATTTGATATCGAGCACACAACACATGTTGTCGGAGGAAGATGGAAATTCTAAATCTAGCCAAAAAAAAATCAACTTTGACGCGGGTAGTGATGGCACGCCGTGCAGATAAACTTTGCAACTACGATTTAACACGAAAATCCCGCATTTTTTCCCCGAGTAAAACGAGCCGCTAGACCGAATGAAAAATCCTGTTGTCTGTTGTCGCGTCTGGTCGTGTAACAATGACAACTATTGACGAGCGTGACTAGAATTGCTGCCGGAACGTCGCGGAAAAGAGCTGTGAAAAGAGACATTTTTCGGGCATTTCGGTGTCAATTGTTTTCACGTCATGAGTTAATAGTGTTTTTTTCCTTATCAATACAAAGATTTTTAACAATCATTTTTTGCGATAATTTGCATAATTTCATGCTTTAAAAAATTTGCAGCGTATTGTTTTTTTCGCCGGTACTCAAGTTTTTCAAAATCTTTATTTCTCGCGACGTGTTTTTATACTTAAAAACAAATGTGCAGAAAAATGTTCTCGCACAATAAAAAAGTGAATTATCTGGCGGAGCATATTGCGAGATACTTGTACATCTTTTGATTGTCGCATCGGAACTGTTCAAACGACTCGCGACGAAGTTATATAATTTCACGATCGCTTTTCTAGTTCGCGCGCTTTACGATCCTTGCACTAAATTCGTGAGAGCTCTTGTGAATTGCAGACGATATTGCGTACAATCTTCAAGACTTCTCGGCCGTGCGCGGATGCGAGTATCCGCATGTTCATCCACTTTGGAACTCTACTTGACATTCGCTTCCGGCATCAAAATTTTACGTATCTGCAGCCACGGCGCGCACGGCAGAACTCTCTGGATACCACCCGCCCTGTCGTATTTTCCGCGGACAAAATTTATTAACGCGACGAGAGAGACGACGACGACGACGACGACCGACCGACTTTCAAATCAACCCCGCCGGCTTTCGACTTTATAGCGCAAGTTCCAGTAGTTTTAAACTTGAAAATTAATGATTGCGATATTATAATATTTTAGTTATTTAAATTATGCCGCTATATTTAGTTATTAAAACGATGCGCAGCTATCAAACGTTTTATTTCGTTTGACATTTGTACAAACGATCAATTTTATTTGATAATTGCAAATTGTAATTTTTTACACTGACAGCTTTGAGGAGTTAATCACGAAATAGCAGACATGTATGATTTTTGAATTGGCAGAAGAAAATAATTCGTTGGACGATGATATCAATCAAAAGTAACGCGCGATGCTTCTGATTCGCGTAAGTAGAGAAGACCCGAATTTGATCAGACGTATCAGTTTCTCTGTAATGTTTCCCGGTTGTCTTGAGCGTAGCGAGGCTTTGTCATGCTCGTATTTCCGCGCAAAGTAAAACCGTGCGTGCGCCGAAAATCACAAAATCTGCGCGCAAGCAACGCAATTATCGTGAGAGGTCATTTATCAACGTACGATTGTCGTCGCGTCACACACAGCGCTGGCGTCGCCGGAATAATTGGGACATGCGTATTGTTCGAGGATAAGTACGTTTCGCGAAAATTCAAGGAAATCAATTCCGCGAATGACCAGCTGCCCCAAATTTACTTGTCCCAAAAACGACGAACGGGAAAAAGGGAAGAAAACTTTCAGAGGGGAGAGGAGGGAGTGGTCTTCGTGAAGACGACCGACATTTCAAGCCTGACGGATCAGGAGTTTACGATGACGCTCGTTTCCTGCGTAAGGGCAAAGGGCTCCGGAGGGAGAGAGTAGCGAGAGACAGCCATCGATGTGAAAGTCTCGAAATGGAACGTCAATGGGCGCGCAAAAGGGATGGTCAAAAAGAGAAAGAGAGAGAGAGAGAGAGAAAGAGGGAAGGAAGGAGATAGGGCGAAGTGCGGTAACCCGGTTGGACGTAGTCCAGACATTCTGGAATCCCGACGGTCTCTCGGCCAGCTGATCGACTGACCGGCCACACCGTCAGACGAACAGACGGACAGGAAGGGTAAGAGGCATAAAGGGGATGGGGTGCCAGTCCGAGCGGCGCCGCGACGCCTCCCGGCTACTCGACGGTTCTCGACAGTTACGTGAGTTGGGGAAAAGGGTTGCATTGCCGATCTCTCTCTTTCTCTCTGTCTCTTTTTCGGCGCGCGGTCGCTCGTAAAATCGAATTATTAGTTACCACCGCGCGGACACAATTCACGAAAACATCTCGTTAAATCACCCCACCATTCGTGACCCCTCGTCTCTCTCTCTCTCTTTTCTCGCTTAAGCTCAATGCTCACTTCCAGTGCGCTCGAAAACAGGGAAACCACTTTGCGCGTTACCTCGTCATTTTTTCTTTTTTCCTCGCTTTACTTATTCTTCCATTTTTCTTCTTTCTCTCTCTCTTTCTTTCTCTTTCCCTGTTTCACGAATTGTTTCAGAATTTAATTTGCCTACGGTGGCATTGCTCGGCTTTTTGCCGTAAGGCAAGCTAAAGTATTGTTTCATCTGCTAAACAAATTTTATTGTTATTTATTTAAACGTGAAGCATGATACTATATTTTAAATTTGAATGCTTTTCTTATTTTCCGTTTTTATGCGTGTAGTAGAAAACATCCGCTCGTTACACTCATTTCGAGATTAAAATAAATTTCTCGCATTTGTGTATGTTTTAATTAATTCGATATATTGTATGTTGAAGAGCGTACACTTGCTACTAAAAGCATACTTGTAATTTTCCCGTTAATCCGCGCGAGTATCTCACATATACGTACGAGCGCGCGAGTTCTCTGAATTTACAATTCATTTGTTTCATTTCTCGAAATTCGCAACTATTAAAGCTATGGTAACTATTTCGCATTGTTAACTTCTCGCCAGGCAGAAGTAGTTTTGCCTTAATTTAGCGCGACTCGGTCCTGCATTGCAGAGCGTAATTTACCTTCTCTCTCTCTCTCTCTTTCTCTCTCTTGGTGCGCGGAGAATCATCCCCTTAAGACGATATTTGTTGCGGGACGATGTCGAGCCGGGATTCGCGAGAAAGCTCATAAGGAGGTACGGCCTTGTAGAAATCTTTCCCTCTTGGACATTAAGAACGCTCTGTGGGTCGTGTATCTCGCCGTAGAACAAACACACAGATCTCTCTTTCTCTCTCTCTCGTTATACCTTCGGGGGTTCTAGAGTTCGGCAAACATTCGACGGAAGGTCAACGATATTCTCGACGATAGTGTCCGTCCGAGGGCGTCTCGGAGCGGGTCTCCCACGTGCTACATACCGGAGGTCGTAAATGAAAAAACTGTTCCATGTTTTGTAAACTCGATTTAAATAATGTAATTCATTTCGGAAGAACGAGGCGCACGTTTCTTCTGGCACGAAAACGGCATAACCTCAAGTGTGCCTGAAACTTACTAGTTTACACGGCTCGCAAATGCCGCTCGCGGTTGCATTTTTTTTCTGGCGGATCTCCTTACACAGCATAGGAGTGATTAATACCGACCTCCGCATCGTAAACAGCACCACGGCCTCTGCTTATTGCATATTCCAGCGGTTTGCACGCGCGCGCGCACACGCTCGAGCGGTACGCTTCGTCAGAAAACAGTGAATTGTTCCTCGCCAAGTCAATTTCAAATGTCTTGCACATACGAGATAGTTCAAATTGACGTGCGCTTCCTATTCTCGCTTGCCGTGCATTTTCCGCGAGCGATCATTGAAATGTGAGATATTTTAAATTGAATGTGAAATGGTACTTTACGTCGCGCGCTTGACACAGAATCGAAATTCGAACGCAACTTCCGCGGGACGTCGAAAGATTACGTCGATTTAAATTCCTCCCTTTTCGAGTGGCGAGGAGAGAAAACAGTGCTTTGAGTAAATTGATTTTTTTAACTTTTGAACAAGTAGTTCGTTATAATTATTTCTTCAATAAAATATTCGACCAGCGGCACTTTCGATCGACAGTTGTCACAATTTTCTTTGTGTCACAGTTTCAAGTTCGATCGAGACTCGTTCGAAAATCGACCTATAATCGCCGGGTCGAAAGAGTTTTCCTGCTTATTTGTGCGTCGAGGAGATTACAGCGACTCGAGTTACTTTCAAGAAAACTCTTAGCATCAAGCCGCGTGTAACGGTATGCAATGCGCGAGGTTGTATTTTCTCTTTCTTCTTCCTTACCGAGATCGAATTACGTGTTCTGAATCCCCTCGGTGAGTCGGACTGATTACATCGTCGAGTTCATTTTTCTCAAAGCTTTCTGCGGCTTAGCGAGTGTCGATCCTTCTTGAAGATCCAATCACGCGGTTTAGCTCTGGTCAAGGTGTAGACGTGGAAGCTCTATGGAGCGGAGTCTTTCTCCCCGATCGGTCCGCGATTTCACACGTGCCACGCTCCGTTGGTTTTCAATCTGGCACTCGACGCCAGGAGCCGGGCCAGGAACGAGCGCGCGTTGTACTAACGTAAAGAGGGAGAGAGAGAAGAGCGTTCCGATAACATGCGGGTAAATGCAGAATTGTGCTCGAAAGCGTCGAACGAGTCCGGCAGAGGTTGTCGAGCGATATATACGCCGATAGTCCGACGTGACGTTAGAGTTCGTTTGAAGAGAGGGGAGGGGAGGTGAGGTGCTTTTTCGCTAAAGGGATGTTCGGGCATGAGAGGCTCGCAGATGGTGAGACAGACGGGTAAAACGGAGGTGAGAATTGGAGTGCGACCTATCGCGCGCAGATCGGAAACGGGGGGCAAAACGAGAAGAAACGGAAGAGTACAGGAAACGCGCGGAGAAAGTTAGAAAGAAAAGAAAGAAAAGAAAGCCGGTAAGAGACACGGTGGGAAAACCAAAGTGTGCAAAGATGGGATGGCGACTTTGAATAACTCGAAGATGGGGAGGGTGGCTTCGAGGAAATCCTTCCCCGATTGAGCCTCCATCCGCCTCGCGGCCGTGGCTCTTGTTCTTCTTCTTCTTCTTCTTCACTTCGTCGGCCTTTCGTTCGGGCATCGGTGAAAGGAAGTGCCCGAAAGGCGGCGTAGTTGTGCGGCACGGTGTGTGTCCGATGTTATCTGTGGTTGCCATGGGGATGCTATTGATTGGCCGACGCGCCGACAGACGTCACGGGAGTCGCGGCGCCACTCCGACTATTGCCCGCCGCCCGCGCCCCTCCCGCGCAAACCGACCGCCACCCTCTCGCCGTGTCCTCACCCTCTCTCAAACCCACCCCTCTTTCCTCCACAACGTGCTCGCACACGATGCAGTTCGCCTGCACGTATAATACATTCTCTCGCCCCGATACACGCGAGCGCGATCCTCGCGCGCATTTGCCTAACTGTTCTCCTCTTCGTACCCCCCGTTTGATAACCTCGAACTCCCGCATCGCAGAGAAGCGACGACTCCCTTTAATCGTCCCCTCTGGAAATGCTGTTGGGCGAAACTTCTTAGTATACGCTCCGGTTGACACAGGTGACTGTGCGAGTCGCGTCGCGCGCGCGTGCGTGCGTGCGTGTGTGTGTGTATGCAAGGACGGGGCGGGCATGTGCGCGTCAACTATCTTGCACATAGACGCAACACACCGAGTCGAGCGAGTTTCCGAGCGAGAAGGGCGGGCATCAGCTGAGCGACTTTTGTTCGCGGTCGTTAACTATCACGCCTTCCCTCTGGAAACAATTTGCGGGGCCGACGACGTTGTCGCGAACTGACGAAAAAGGGGGTCGATCGGGGAGGGGTAGGTGAGGCGGTGCGCTCGCCGCATAAACGAGCGCGTGTGTCTATACTACTTACAGAGAGAAAACCGCCAGCGCGACGACTTCCGCGACCCGGAGCAGTCGTCCTGGCGCCTGGACGGTCGTATAAAACGCCGGAGGGGTTTCGAGCCGAGCGTTCGCGGTTGCACGCGAGTACCCGAGGAAACCCTCGACAGTGAGGAAAAGAGAGAGAAGGGGACGGAGGGGATAGGATGGCGACCGGGGACAAACGCCGCCACGTCGTGTCTCGCCGATCGCGTCGCCTTGATTAGAGATTGATCGCGATCCCCGAGTTTCTTTCGTAGGCGCGTTTGTCGCCAGAGTTTTTCTCCGGATATATCGCTCGATGTCGGCGAGAAAAGTAATTTGAAATCATTTTTTCTAACATCTCTCACACTTTCTCGAAAAACGAAAGTAAACACGTCAAGTTGCGCGAAGAGCGATTCGTCCTTTGTATCGCGCGTTTATCTCATTGCGCCGCCACCACGCTGTTATTAGATCTCGATTACGAATTCAGTGGCAATATTGTCGCTTCTTTCGCGACAAAGTTACTCGGCGGGAATCGCATTACACCCGTTTCTCTGCCGGGTTCGTGTTTGTATTAAGAGCGAGCGCGTCAGGTGTTGAATTACGGCCGCGGTGTCGCAAAGCCAGATGCAATTACCAAGACGTGGCAACGTGGATGATCGGTTACATCGCGCGGATGCGATTGGAATATCAATCATTAGCGGGAGTTTCGCAATTTTGGGAAATAGACAAGCCAGTCGCGTTTACCAGCCGGTCGAGGGTCTGCGTCGGGGAAAAAGATATAACGTTGACGTGCGCGCGACACTTCGATTTATCGGCGTCGTAAGAATTTTTATTGCGCCAGCACGAAACTTTTTTCCCGTTATCAATTTCCTCGTTCCTAGTTTCTAGCGTGCGCTAAAAATATTAAAAACATCGACGAAACACGCGTCTGTATATTTTTTTCCGAAAATTCGAAAAAGATTATTAATTTGTGAAATTAGTTGAGGGTGTAGAAATTACCATTAAATATCAGCAATTGCCATCAAATATCAGAAACGTGATCGGACGGAGATGTCTGAGACATTTTATTCAGCATTCAGACATTATTTGGGGAATAAGACGGTTAATATTCCCATAACTCGGGGCGTCGTCTCGTCTTCTCGAATCCCGGGAGGAAAGGGCACAAGGAGGAAGGAGGCTTACAACTAGATAGATTACAAGACGGCGGTATTTCGGTATGCGGAGAGAGAGCCCGCCTTATGTAATGATTATTAATTGCTGCGGTGACGATATGCAGTGCACGCAAACGCGGCGGTTGCACCTGCACCCGGGTTTTATTAGTGTCGGCGGTGGTTCGGTTGGTTCTCCGACTAATATACATATATCTCGGTATGCGCGGATAATAATCGTTGTTTCGAAGTTGGCGCGCACGCGGACGACTTGCGCGCGCCCCAACGACTAATGCGTCTCGTGCTTTGCTCTCGTACTTGCTCCAACTGCGGATGTCGTCGTCGGAGTGAATGTCATCGCTCGTAATATTATTCGAGGTCTGAGAATCGCGCGCTTATCCACCTGTCTTAACTATACGGCGCGCTATTAAGCAGGTCGCGACGACAGTTAAGACTTTAGCTCGGCTTAAATCCTTTGGTAACGAGTCGTGCTCCGGTGTACACGTATTGAGAATATATTTCAGCGAAATTGCGAATCTCAAAATAAACGTCGAATATCTGCGAGTGATTTTTAAGTGACACGAAAAGCTTGTGGCCGAGTTTTCAACGACTGTCGCAATAATAATACTGAAAGAAAGAGAAAGAGGAAGAGGTTTTTATAGGTATGTTTTATTGTAGCGCACAGAAGAGAACGAGTACATTTTATGATGAGTTATGTGGTTTTAATACTTCGCTCTGTTGGGCGTAAATATAGCGATATGTCCTTTGTTCGATACGCCAATTCATCAATTTTGAAACGACGTTCGAACGAAAAAAATAGAAATTTTCTTTTGCTTTAATAAAATTATGTAATATTATTAATATATTTTATACATAATTTTATTATTTGTATAATTTAATTACACGCGTCTGAAGAGAGAGAAATAAATCGATCGTGTCTCGCACAAGCGTCAATCGAATTCGGCAGCGAGTCTTTTTTAAATTGCGACGTGACGACCGTTTAATTTTTCTTATTAGTTCTTCGTCATTTGCCGCGCGACGTCTCCGCGGTCACTTGTGTAGAAGGCGAGGCAAAAAAGATCGAAGCCGACAGGCGTGAGAGAGGAAGGGAACGAAACTAATTGCGGCCGCGCCCGCTAGTTCGGCCGTAACGACGATGCCATCTCGTCTTCGATCCTCGATACGCCTTGACATATTTTCGATAGTACGAAACTTTCGTTCGTCAGATTATAACGAAGGCACTACGGTCCGTCTTTGACAGACATTTATTTTAAACGGTCTGACGTTGACCATTGAAATGTGCCAAATCTGCTTTGACGGTGTTGCGCGCGAGACTTACGTCGGGATGATCCTGTTCAAGAAATCTTTGGCAAAATATGTAAACATAAGAATCAAAACAAACATATAAAAACTTCAATGAAGATTTTGGGTGCGATTTTGTTATCTGTCACTTATAAATTTATTTGTAAAACGTGAAAAATTTTATATTTAATAATATATTTTGAATATTTTCAGAAAATGTGCTAACAACAATGTATATAAATACTATTTTACGGAAGAAGATCTTTGTTCTCTCGTAATCGGGATTCAATAGAGAAAAGCCAAAAAACAAAAAAAAATTGTTTTGGACGCAGGAGAAGAAAAATACCGTATTGAGTACGTTAACATGATGCTATCGAGAGCGAGATATTATTTCCGTGAAAACGTGATGTCATATATATGTAAAGCGTCGGAAAAAGAAACGGACGATTTGTTTTTTAGCAAATACAATGGCAGGTACGCGACATACGGCAATCCGATTTACGTGCAAGCAAAATGCAACATCGCGACATGCATGTTTCGATACGCCAATCGACATGATTTTATTGCCCGCCCTAGTGACTGCTCGCCGAGAGCTATTCTTCTTTCTCTATCCTTTTCCCCGCCGCATATATTTTTTGTTATTTGTACACCAAACCGAGCCGAGTTGCTGCCGTGTAGTGTGCGGCAGTACGACGGCGGCGGCGGTGGCGGCAGCGGCGGCGGCGATGGCGGCAGCAGAAAATCTCAAATAAATCCTTTGGTAATCCCGCATCGCTCCTTTCAGCCAGTCCGGATTTCCACTACTCGCTTTTATGCCACCTCCGCACTCCCAAACCCGAAACTCTCTTTCCCTTTTCTCTTCCCTCCGCCCGTCAAGGGAGAAACTGCTCTACCGTGTCTCTATCTGCTTCCCCTCTCCCTCTGTTTCGCCGCATCACATTACCCTATTTTCGCTATTTTCTCGTCAGATATTCGCTAGCTTTTCTCCGCTTCTTTTCCACCCTGTTTCCCCCATACGTTCTTGTTTTTATCGCTTAATTTCTGTTTCTCTCTTCCGCTTTTCGATTCTCGCGGTCGGGTTCCGAAAATGTGTTTCGATCCGTGTTTTTTTTTTTGTTTGCTCCCGTTTCGCTCTTCCTCTCCGACCTTCCAACGGCAACTTCCTCGCCATTCATGCGGTCATTACGATATCTGGCGTCGCGGATTGCAACTAAAATCGGGTCGGGTTTCGAAACTGTGCGCGTTCGTCACGGTCGAGAGGAACCGGAATTGATCGTCACGCAGACGGGGACGGAATGAGACAAAGAGATTTATCGAAACGGCGCGAACAAAGAGCGATTTTTTTCAAGCCATTTGTCTTGTTTCTTGTTTTTTTTTTTTTTTTTTGGCAGAATCGGGAAACGAGATGGTCGGTTTTTCTATCTCATCGTGTGCGCGCACGCGTTTCCGCTTTCTCTCCCGCGTATGTTTTATCGCGCTATTATTGCATCATCGAACGTATTCTCCGAGCTCGGCTCGGATCACCGTCCGTTTGAGTTATGTCGCGCGATACCTCGGCTTCTTATCGCCATAAAGGAGAGCGCGTCGTCCCCGTTTGGTAAGTATGAAAAAATACGTGATTTTTTTCGCCCCCCTCCGCCGAAGGAGGTTGTTCTCTCCTCGCGTCTTGTCACTTTTATCCGGCTTATGTTAAGTCACTTTTTATGCCGGCCCTTATTCGAGGATTATAGTGACAAGATGAAGACGCGATATAATGTCAGGAGAGAGGAGGAGAAACATAAACGCGCGCGGAGAAAGCACTTCCAAAAGAAATCCGAAAGAAGCGAAATCGCGACGCAGCTTTTTTCTTTACGCGATCGTTTTATTTAATTTCGATAGTGAGAATTTATTACAATTTTTCAAATATTTGTTGTTACAAGAATATATTGCGGATGGGATTTGGATCTTCCCTTAAGAGAAGTTTCTTCTCGACGGGAAACGCTCGAATACATCTATCTGTTTAAATTACTTAGATTACTTTCGGAGAAACTTATCGACTAAGCTGGTAATCGCTCGACGTTGGCATGATGAACACGCTTGCAGCAGAAAGTTCACGTTCGCCGTCTGGCCCGACGACGATAACAAATTCATTTCGAAGCCGCCGTAAACGATCCCCCGTTGAGCTATCCGCGAAAGTGCGCCCGAAGCTTTCGTAATTTATTAAAACGTCGCAGACACGAAAATTCGAACGAGCCTTCTCGAGCCCTTTCTCCTCCCACATCCTCCTCTCGCCCCCTCTACGCGCCACATCCACCCTCTTCAGCGCGGATGTGTCTAACTCCTTCCTTCTCGGTCTCCTCGGGATCGCTGTAAAATTTTCAGTGGATCCTGCGCAAGCGAAAAGTGCACCCGGGCGGGTTACGACGGACTCACGTCCGCCATTTACACACGTTTTCTCGTGTGTAGTCGGCGCGTAAAACGATCGCGGGGGGAGGGACAGACGGGAAGGCGAGAAAAGAGCGCGCGGGGAGGCAAACGGGATAGCTCCGGCCTCGGCACGTGGAATAAGAATCCAAAAAGACGAAGGTGAGGAAGACGACGAAACGGCTCCCCGGGGCTTTTCCCAATCAGCCCGGCGCCGGGGCCGAGCTCTGCTCGCCGCGGCTAAAATGCACTCTTCTTTTCTCTCTCGGCTTTCCCGGTATTTTCCGACGGTATTTTTCCCACCTAAGACCGCGCCGCACCAAGTATGCGCGAACTCGCTAATGCGCACCGGCGGCGTCGGTTGCCGCGAAACAGCAGCACCGGGGCAACTTTTATACGCTCGTATGGATTCCATTTAGTAATCTTTATGCGATCTGTTAACGCCGCGCGGCGCGCGAAAAGCACGACGAGCGTTCCTCGGAGAATTTCTTTATTTCCCCGCGCGCAAGTTTTTCGCTAAGTCGCCTTCGTAGTTACGTGCGTTTATATTGCGCCGCGAGAACATTTCGGGAAATTAGAAATGCCGCGCGATCTCGTCTCGAGCACCACCTCCGCAGAGATCAACTGCGATAAAGACCGTCTCGTCTGTATCATTTGAAGTCAATTTCTGTAGTCGAAGAATTGTTGACAGTAGTTCGTTTTGTAAAAGAAACTTCAGAATTTTATTTGATATATACATACATGTAAATAAATATAATTATATATATATTATATATATTTATATACTCTACTAATAAACTAATAAAATTGTTTGTTTTTTGTTGCAGGTGAGCGAGCGGATTCATCACTTTAAGAATTTTTCACGCATTTTCATGTATTATACGACGTCGAAGTAAGTACACGAAGCCGAATGCCGCTCTGCCGTTGGTACAACACGCCGAAGGTTATTTGCTAATAAACATTTGCACGGTAAAATATTGTGGCAACCGAGCGACGCTCCGCGTATATCGTTCTATATCAATTAGTAATTAGATACTTGATCATTCTCTCTTCCCCGCCGTGCGCACATATATATTTGATGAAGCCAGATACATGGCGCGTTCTAATGAATGTCGCGTATCACCCGATGCTATAATTGCAGGGAATTGCGTTGGCGCGCCGATCGAGCGGTTGATGTTTGACCAAACGTACGTGAAGGTAATCCGCGAAACACCTAATAACTGATCGACTGAGTTGCATCGTCATAATTCAATTCAACGAATTCCCAGTAAAAGTTATATTTTCTCTCCTTTTTTTATTGAAACTCTGTTTTCGAGACGTCGTCATTTTCTTGCAGTTTAAGTGATTGATCGCCAGTCAGTCAATTTGCCAGAAGTAAATACCTTAGTCGACCAAGTTGCGACTCTCGACAATTCTATTTACCGCAACCGAAGTCTGCGGTTAATTAATACACCTACGAACTAGTCCGTCTCCGTCTCCCTCCGTCTCTCTGTTTCGCTCGATATCAATAACCGATAGCTTTCAGTACGGCAAAATCAATCGTCCGAGACAGAAACAATCATGATGCATCCGACGGGACACATCGGTCGAGCGGTGAATCTCCCTTTGAGCCTTGACTATCGATCGGCATCGATCTTAAGTATGACTCGATTTAGGGGATAAGTCAGACTGCGGCCAATTGCCTCTCTGTTCCACGTCCGTTCGGAGAGGCGATCAGACGAAGCCGCGCGCAATTAGGCGATGTGATCATATTGATGATCAAGCAGACGGGGCGATCGAGCGATCGCAAACTTTGCGTCGATCTCTGATGCGCCCCGTTGCAGCACACAAACACATG
Organism: Pseudomyrmex gracilis; assembly: GCF_002006095.1. Lineage (NCBI taxonomy): Eukaryota > Metazoa > Arthropoda > Insecta > Hymenoptera > Formicidae > Pseudomyrmex > Pseudomyrmex gracilis. Next base: position 422,759 of record NW_018020607.1, read on the forward strand.
CACACACACACACACACTATTCGCCCCTCGAGTTCGGCCACTCTATCGCCGAAGCACTCGCATTACTTACAGATGCGCAAACACGAGAAGGTTGACAAACGCTGCGCGCGCGCGCGGGGGGGAGGATATTGCCGTGCAATTGACCTCACATCCCTCCCGGCGTTACGCAGTATGATATTAGATTAGATTTCGGCAAATTGTCCCCTAGAATTACACGGACGCGCGGGAGAGAGTCGCGCCGTTGTTTGCGTCGGCTCGGAATTTCGTGAGATTGTTACGGCGAATGGCAACTTGGAAATGCAGTCCAACGAGGTTAGTTGTTGTTGATATGTTTCGCGTATATGATATTTGGACAAGCACAAGACGAGTTGCGAGAGAGAGATTCGAATTACACCGGGTGTGTTTGTTGTGTGTTTGTTCGTACGGTGCCTTATATTTCGCAGTGTAATCGCGAATAGTTTCGCGTCGGTGGAAAATTGATTTGCCAGTTTGATTACGAAGCAACTCGACTTGCGTTTCGAGGACCTCGCAGATTATATTATGTAAGCGTGACGTTTCCAAGTTTGTCAACGTGCAAATTGGTGCAAAATCTTTTGTCGTGTCGTTTGTAAGAAGAGAGAGAGAGAGAGTGACGTTTTGTTGACAAAAAACTTTTTTTGATTTTTCTGAAAAATATTCAAAATACATGTTATTTTGCGCGATAAAAAATCGTAGTATAGTTACGGTTTACATAGTTTAAATGCTTTGCGCGCGATTATTGCGATGAAATTTGCACGTGAACCGCAAATAGTCTTCTCGCTTTTCATCGCGCAAATAGCAGCGAGAACATTACGCCACAATAATTACGTATTGTCATCTAATTGGCTCGATATCCCCGGTATTACGTGCGCAATATTAGATTAGATTTCGCCGAATTGTGCGGCGGAAAATTACACGGTTTCATTAGGGACTCGGTGGCTTTATTTGGCCGGGCCGACACCGACCGTGTGATACATGCGAAATTCCGCGAGAGGATCGCGCGCTTAAAAATTGATAAATCAATCCGCGCGAAAATCCAAAAACTTTGTTTGATTTTGGAAATTAGTCGTTGCATAATTTAACTTTAACGCAGAATTACTTTTGTATCGCAGATTTTCGGTCGGCTGCAAACTTTCTCGACATCGCGACTCTCGCGAGCGAAGGAAAGTCTTCCTCCGAGAATAATGAAGAGATTTCGTAAATTATAAGCGCGCTGATTAATTTATTTTCAATTTCTACACTTTCGACTTGAAGCGCGAGCGCGTAAGCTTCTTGCAGAATTTTTACAGATCTGATCGGCGTTTTCGAAGTTACGACGCCCGCGCGCGCCGATGGGAAATCGTATAACTTCCTAATAAAGTATTTAGCCGAATGGAAGCGCAGCGAGAGGATAGTTGCGCCGAACGAGAGAGGCGAAGGAGAGAGGCGAAGGCAGAAGCGGGCACGCAGCAGAACCGAGACGAGATGCAGGAACCCGCCGGTACGGCGGGAGTTTCAGTTTCCGGGTGATCTGTGGCTCCCTCGTCGTGAGAATCGATGCCGCCAGCCGCCCAATAACCATACATCGTACGACTATCACACCCCTGGGGTATATACCCGCGCCCGTCGTATCCTCGTCTCTCTCCTTCATCCTCTCTTTTACCCTCTCTCTCCTCCTTCTCTTCCTCCTCTCCTTTCGTTTTCCCCGATCTTCTTCACCTCTGCCTTATTACAAATAGCCAGGCGTACCTACCTGCTTCGCTTGAGAAAAATTGCCTGGGATTTGAATTATTGCGCGTTTTACTTTTCTCTCTTTCTCTCTCTTTTTCTTCTTCTTCTTCGCGCGAGACTCGAATTACTATTCGTTATATCCCCCGGCCGAGATTTCAAATTATCTCGCGAAGCGCGAATTATTATTTATTGGCCCGTTCGTATCGAATATTCAGGTCATCGTTTTATTTTTCTTGCTATTTTAAACGCTACTTCGAAATGCGCCGCTCGCACTTTTTCTCTCTCTTTCTCTTTTTCTCCCTCTCTTTATCACCGGATTTTCCTCTTCTCCCTTTTTCCAACCATCGCTTGTCTCTCTGTACCTGAAATTTTTATGTGCAATCTTCCGCGCCACACGGTTTCATCTATTTGTACGTCCGCGGGCATGCGCTTTATTCCGCCCGTTTTGTTAGTTCTAAGAAAAAATGCTGAGTTAGTAGATCTCGTTATATCTCTTTCAGTTATGCGAGCTCGATTTGCGTTGCAATATCGGAGTCGCGTTATTCGTCTCGCAAATACATCTCCTGTTGCGTTGTTGTTGATTCAATATATCACGCGCAACCAGATCTCAGCCCTTGATTCACTTGAATTTCAAAGTACGTACGCGCGGCGAATGTACTTAAATTGGACTTAATCTCTCCATGATGTGCTCGATGTATTGCGCAAATGAATGAATGTTACGACTGACACGCGTCGATGTAAAAACCCGGTTTAAAAAAACAAGTGATATTCATAAGCTAAAATATCAGGATATTTGCGTAATAGTTCTATTTCATTTCTACGCTTGTTTTCGTTTTTATTATCTTATTTTTTTCCTTTCTCTGATATGACGTTAAAATATATTTTAAAATAACATACTGCCGTATATTACATTTATGTTAGGTTATACAAATGTCCGATATTATTATTATAATTTTTTTATGTTTCAGTCATAAATGTTTCTTCCGAACATTTAAGCATAAATTATCAAGTTGCTAACTTAACTGCGACATATTTTTCTAAAAAAAACTGCACCGTCGACACTGTCTCTCAGTTTAACTAAGTAATTTAGATGCAGATTTAAAATTGCGCAATGAGATATATGGTTGTCGCCGTATTATTCGCTATTTTTTTGCTCATTATGGAGAAAGGACATTTAAGACGCCGACTGAACGAACGCGAACGGAGAAAATTGTGTTCCCGCTCTCCTCAAGTGGAATTATGCAAAGTTACGAGTACGGCTCGTGTTTCTTGATAAACCGTTACCGTATTATTAAAATTAAAATCCGGGGGAGGGTTAACTTGGCAGAAAATCTGTCGTAATTTAATCTCTTCGGGCACTTATAAAACTATACCTCGAGAAGAGACCTTCAGAACGGATATTTTTATCCCGTGCGACGATTATAGTGACATTTGAAATATATCTCGGATATTTCCGAGTCAATGAAATATGCAAAATTTAAAAGATATATCTGTACATTATTAGACTTAACATTTTATTATACTAGCACAACACAGACGCGCGCTACGCGCACGCTATTATTGTTTTTATTTTAACGTGTTATGTCAGTAAACCTGTCACCGCTATGACAGCAAGTATACGTCTTACAAATATATAATATGAGAGATGTCAGAAATAACGCATGAAAATCACATTCGAAAAATAATGAAAGAGGAATAAAAAAACAACACGCGACTATACTTTAGTCACGTGTCTTTAAAAACGTGACTAAAGTAAAGTAAAGTAAAGTTACGTGACAGGGAGGAGAGGAAAACTAACACGTACGACATGAATCGAGAAACACATTCAAGAAACGTCCAATCAACGTCGATTTAAAAGTGGCAACAATCAATATCGAGAGAATCGATTGCGATTATTTACACACGCTTTTTCTGATAGGACACTAGCACAGGCGCGTGCTACGCGCACGCTGTTATTGTTTCTATTTTAACGTGTTGTGTTAGTAAACACAACCTGTCATCGCGATAAAATATGATGACAGCTAATATATACGTCTTACAAACCATATAATACCCATGAAGTACAAATGAGAGATATCAGAAATAACACATGAAAATCAAACTCAAAAACTAAAAAAAGAGAAGAGTGGAAAAACAACAC